>NC_133231.1:13909159-14212659 GCF_040436345.1 Pagrus major | reverse complement strand
ATGTAGTATATATTTCCAACACCTCTGGAGTTAAAGGGTAACTCCACCAATTTTGCACATTAAAGTGCTTTTACAGGTCTTGGTGGGTACTACTGCATACGTGGAAAATGTAGTATAAAGCCTTTTGCAGCTCCAGAGAAAGCTGCACATGAACTGATAAATTGCCTCCAGTGATTTCACTCAGTGGCTGAGTTGAATTGTGGGTAATGTAGGTGGCAGGTTTGGAAAAGGAAGAAGAATGTGTGGATTAAAAAAGGTGATCTCTCCGGTTCTGCTGTATGGATTTTGATCATTTGTTTTTAAACTGTCCATAATGAGTCCAACAGTGTTATAGAGGTGCAATGTTAGACCAGTGGACTGCTTTTCAAAACCTGGCGCCTACATTACCCACAGTGCAACTCAGCCAGCTTCCTCTGGAGCCACAACAGCTTTATACTGCTTTTTTTCATATATGCGGTTGTACTCCCCAAGACCTGCAAACATACTGTAATGTGTAAGATGAGGGTGAATTTACCCTTTGAGACACTGATAATATTATACATTTTCTTTTTGCTAGATTAAGTGTAATTTTCTGTTACATATACAGACAATGCCCATTCAAATGTAATAGCAAATAGAAGATATGCAATTTAGAAAATAAGGTTGAAAAATATGTTAAATGAGAGTTATCACAAATACAAACCTAAAACTTAACATGTTCTTGCCTCCCTGCTGACGATAGCTGTGGTCAGAGGCATTATGTTTTCGGGTTGTCTTAACCTGATTCTTGTGCAAGCAATATCTCAACGCCTTGAGGGAATTCCTTCAGATTTGGCACAAATGTCCACTTGTACTCAAAGATCAATTGAATAGAATTTGGTAGTCAAATGTCAATGTGACCTCATGGCAGCCCATTCTCGTGAGCCTCGTATCTCAGAATCGCCTTGAGTGAATTTCTTCCAATTTGGCATAAACATCCATTTGGACACTCGGATGAACTGACTAGATGTTGGTGGTCAAAGGTCAACTTCACTGTGACATAATAATATTTTGCAAAAACAAAAAAAAAGGTTTTTCAGCGGCACAGCTCAGGAACAGCAACTTGACTGGCGTGCAGAGGTATACAACTGTGAAGCAGTAATTCTTTTGTAAATTTTGATTTAAGGATGATTCAAGGGGGTCCTCAGTCACAAAAACATGGAAACTTACAAACATCTAAACAAAACATAAATGCATAAATAACTGTCATAAACAATCCAACTGACACAAAACAATCAACATGCTAACATCAACAAGAACACATGAGGGCTCTCCTGCAGTCCCACACCTGCATGCTCTACGACTGCAATCACCAAACAGGTTGGTCACATACACACTACTGGTCAGAACTCAACGTTGACATGAAACACATGAACACATGAAACTTGGCACTTAAGGGGCGTTTTTTTAACATAGGTGACACCAGACAGACTGTACGCCAAGTCTAAACAAACCCAAAAGTGCTGACAAGGTTTCTGAATACTTACACAAAACTTTGTGGCTCATGTGGCATGCAGGTGTGTCCTCAGATCTGTCTGAAAGACACTGGTAGAATGTCACCAACATAGTTACTGGTTATTTTTCATACTATATTTTTTCACACCCTGTCTAACCAGTGAATGCCGTGTGGTAATTATGAGTGTTTCTGATAAACTAAAGAATGAATTGTTTCTGTATTGGGTGAGAATACCCTCTTACTTGTTCATGAGTTCATGAAAGAGGACAGCAACGCTACAAACATATGACGATGATTGTCTAGAATACGATGCATTGCTGACTGAACTACCCCACAGTATAAGTGGTTCAAATTATCTCAACTTCAGTCATTAAGCAGTAAAATGCGACCTAAACATTTATGCATTTATTTTAATATTAATCCAAAAACATCATATATAAAAGTAAAACACTGACAGGAAGCATTGTTTTCTGCTTTTACTTCTAAATACTCCTTCCACCACTTCTGAAATGTCTGTGATGAAATAACTTCTATTGCAATGAACTGATCGAGGAAACATTCAGTTTTTGCACAATAGGAAGAGACTCTTGTGTGCTCCATACATGCAGCGAAAAGAGCTGAAGATCTGTTGAGTGAATATGTGACAATGTAATTACTCTGACAACTTGTAACAGTCCGTACTGGGCCCATTTAGTTATGCATGATGACATCACTGCTTCCAAGTAAGCGATCCACAGCTTTGTCCACTAACACTTCCTTGTGCTTATTAGAGCATATTTGTGTCCCTGCAGTCTGAGCCACAAAACACAGCATTAGTGTTTTGTGTACTGAATGTGGCCATAACTGTACAAATAAAGACAAACCCCTTTATAAACAAGCCTTGGAAAGGACAGAAGTCTTTTTTCAAACTTTTAAAAATCTCCTGTTGTACCAACAATATGTATTTATCATGGATCTGATATAAAGTCCTACTTCCTACTTGATTCATTATCCTTTAAACCAGTGGTTCCCAAACGGTGTGCCATGAGGCAAGTCCAGGTCCAGCAATGAATGAGTTTTTAACTTACTATATCAGTACTTTATATGCTTTCATTTCCTGATAGAGGCAAATTATTTACCCTAAAAAAAATCCTTTAAAAACCTTTGAGGGAACCCCAGCATTTCACAGTTCAAACCATTTTCAAGTGGTGGGAATTATAAGTGTGACACATTAAAGGCCCTGATTGACAGCCAGTGTTATAGTGGGATAACAAGAGAAAAACTAAAATGAATCGCTTTCTTCTTCAGAAAAGTTCACCTCATTATTAATTTTGTGACCTGTCTGGTTTAAATGTGTGTGTTGCTGCTTTTATGTAATATTACAAAGTTTCAAATGTATTATTTAATCATTTTGTATCATGAGTAATATAGTTGTAATAAAGCTCTATGTCAAATGTTCTTTGGCATTTGTAGATTAAAAAAAAAAACATTTACAAAGTAATTAGATAACACGTGTTATAGAGACTATCTGGCACAGACATGAATACAGGTGTGCCTTGAGAATTTGGCTTGTCATTTGGTGCGTCCTGGGCATGAAATGTTTAAATCACAATCACAAAAAAAGTGACCCTTGGGAGCCACTAGTGATGATTTTGCACTGCTGCAAAACTATCATGAAGTTAACCCAACTGCCACTAGGTGTCAGCAATGTCAAAGTATTACTGAGTGCACTAAATCATATTCCACAGACTACTCCTGCTCTTACTCTTCATCACATGGTACACAAACACAATTATTTCATTTTCAACTTTCATGAAGCACAAAATACATTCAACACACATTACATTGTGGAAATAGACTTTAATGGTCAAACCTTGGTATTTTATAGTATATTTAAACTTAGAACAGTAACAAAGACTTTTATATGTATTTCAACAGCATCAAGTAAAATGACCAATTTAGTACAACTGAATGCCTCTTAATAGAAAAATATAGGGAATGCCACAAAAGCTACAGTGTAACCAGCTGCCAATAAGAAATCTACAGGTGAATCAGACTATATCCACACCCAGTCTAACATTGTACAACCAACTTTCATTCAACAGCATTATCAGAACCAACACAAGAAACAATATAGAGGTGTCAGTTAAAAAAGTACAGCTTATCTTTGGAGATGTAATGACTGTTTTCCAGATCATTACCAAATTAACTCTCTCTTTCTTTCATCACCTCCTTGTTCTTCCTCACTTCTTCGAGCTTCTTGTCCTATTGGTGTTGAAAAACAGAAAAATCACAACACTGTAGTTTTCATTTTATCAACGTTAAGCATGAGGCTGAGTTGACATCAAATCAGGAGCTTACCTTCTCCTTGAATTTCTCATTGAGAGCTGCCATCTGTGCAGTACGGTTCTCTTTGTTCGCCTCCATCTTCTGACTGAGTTTCTCTTGTGTAATCTTGATAAAGTTGCATCTTTCCTCCATGGCCTTCTGCACGACCTCCTTCTCGTGCTCTCGTTTTTCAGCCAAGTGTTTCAGCGTTTCAGCTCCCTGGCTCTGGCAAAAAAGACAGAAGAGAACTTTGGCAGTAAGTTCACAGAACCTGATCTTTATCCAGTGTGCTAGGCTAAATGAATTAATCACATTTCTCATATCTGTTAGCAATTTCTGACAATACCTTGCGTCTCTTTTCTGCAGCGTCCAGTTTCTTCTTAATCTCATCCAGCGATGTTTCCTTTTTCTTCAGAGGGGATAATGGAAATTCGCCCTTGGCATTTGAAGCTGAGGGGCTCAGGATGACCTCAAATGCTTGACCTGAAGCACGTCTGTTCAGCTCCTTCACTTGCATGTCTGTAAAACAGGACATTTGTCAGTGCTGGCTGTCACATGTGATGATGATGTGACGTGACATTAGAGGTTAACAATGTGGAAATGTTGATACAATACCAAAATCACACATTTTTATTTAATTAGTGACAATGACCCGATTATCAAATCTGTTAATATATGCCTCCATTGAGATTCATTGTCCGTGGATAATTAAAGGAGGTCGAGCCGGCCTCCTGCTAACATTTTAAGGGTCACTGCTTTGTCAGAGAGGTCAGAAAAAAAACAATAATCCCTGCTGTGCGGCAGCATTTGAATGAGGCAATGAAGAGAAAATGAAAACAAGATGTGACAAAACAAAGACTGTTTTTAAGTATTGTAGGAGTGCTGCTTTATAGATCAGCTTTGCAACTCGCTGCACTAACCACATCAAACGACTCCAGTTACTTGTAGAGACGCGTTTGAGTCGTGCATACAGATTCAGAGGACACAGCAACTTTGCTTAGCACTACTTTTCTGGTGAGAGGCTTTCCTGGTTTAGCTGTTATATTCTGCTGTTTAAGTGACATTTGAGGTTTCTAAGAGGTCTTAAATTTAACTTTTTTTTAAATGTACTATTGCATACCAAAACTAATCATCCATATAACTATTTGCATGGTTCAAACCTACCTCCAGAGCTTTCCATTTTTAGCAGAATCGGTTGATACTGGAAGAAATCGTGAAAAAACAGATTATTATCAAGCAATACATGTCTAATTGTACAAAATGAATAAGCTTTAGTTTCACATCCACATATGAAAGAATGCAATGCTGTTTTTGCAGCATGTCCACATCAGTGAGGGATCTTGTTTTGACAGATCATCGGTCAAGCATGCGAGTGTGCCTTTTAACAAAACAGTTAACTTCTCTAATTCCCCCCTAGTTTGGCCTGTAGATTCAAAACACATACGTAGATAACCTCATTCTTCCATCAACTGACTAAATATGTATGCTTGTGTTATTTATTGTAATAGCTGATAAATAATTCATCTTTTCAGCATAAATAAGAACAATGCAGCAGTAGGGGCTGTATAGTTGCTAATTATACCGTTACAAGGTTACATAACCTGTCAACAGCTTAACATGTGAAGACATGACAGGCAAAACAAGTTCTCCACCGCAGTGATGCCCCAGCTATAATTACAACCATAGTGATAGTCACACAGTGGCCCATGTAATGGTAAGACCATGATGTGAGTCCATCACCAGTGCGGTGGAAGGTGATGTTCCTGAGTGTCAACTGCTGGACACTGCACACACACTTCTGTGAGTGTGTTATTTCTAAAATGGCGGAGGCGGGGCAACCAAGGGGGCATCAGAAAATAAAACGTCCTTGCCACAGAGGTGCTGCACACGACCATATTAAACATTCACACAATTAAAATACCAACAAAAATAAGGTCATTGTGAAAATGTAGTTAATTAAAGACGATGATACTAATGAAGAGCAAAATAATTAAGTTCCTGGCTCGTCCATTTAAGTCAGCTAGTTAGCTAAACAGACTGTAAACTCATTACATAACATTGACTCAAAACAAAACATAGTCAGGAAAATGTAGTGTAAACCAATTATTCGACTTATACTACAAGTTACATGGCAAAATGTGAGTATTAATTATGCCTGTGAGACAGTTTTTCAATTAATTTTAAAAAGCTTTTGTCGTTTTGACGCTACGTTATTGACGTCGGCCGCCATAACAACAAAGACCGTTAATTAACTTGTCGAGTTGACTTCAGTGATGCTGAATGAACTTCTTAAACCGGCTTAAAAGTGTCCAAATCGACCTTTAACTCCATCACCAGTTTGTTTGAATGGTCTGAAAGCCTGGTTAAACATTTGCATAAACCCCATTGTTCTCACCGTGTGAAGTGCTTCTGTGTGAAGAGCAGACCTCCGCCGAGTTATTCTTCTTCTCCCTCCTCTTCTCTCCTCTTTCAGACGGCCAACATCTGCACCTTCGCGCCATTCTCCGACGTGTTGGAACGTCACCGCAGCTCTTTGCGTTCATTGGTCCAAATCCACCAATCACTGACGGCGTTGAAACTGTGAGCGCCAGCAGGCCAATGACATTTACTAAAACTTGGATGGGCGTGGTTTAACAAGATGGAGCAGTGAAGAACACAAAGCTGGCACAGCCCCATGGATGTGAGAGCCAAACAAGTCCGTTTGTGTGTGTTTACCAGCTGTTACGTAACTGTCAAATAAATCATCCACATGTGTTTTCATATGCAACTCAATCAATGTGATATTATATCCAGCTGCTATAGTATTAGTTTATATGGTAGCCTACAGCAAAACAGGATAGTCATGTTTCACTGTATTAACAGATCTACGTTAGTACATGATGAGTCTTTTCAAAGCTGATTCAAACTTGAAGGGTATTTGGGGGTAAATGGTTACAACAGTATACTCCCCTGTTATGCAAGGACATCGACTAAATGGAAGTTTTAATCATTTTAATTATTCTTCTTTTGGGGTTGAAATTATTTCAAATATAAATAATACATTTGGTGTTTGAATTACACTGATTTTATGTATCCTATAATAGCCGTCACTGAAGGAAAAGGAAAAAAAACTTCAATATAAAATATGAAAGTCCTGAACTGTTGTGTATGAAGTAAATGTATAGGTTTGCATTGCAGTATTGGAATTAGGCCTACTTTAGTGTCGCATTGTACCTTACGATAATTTGAAGTAAACAGACTCCGGTGTTTCTTTTTTTGGTTACTACATAATAAGTGTTATTGGGAAACAGCTCAGCTCATACCTTTATTGTCCCCCAAGGGGAAATTTGATTTGCAGATGTGAGTAAAAACACAAAAACAACAGGTAAGAGAACATGAGACATCACAACAGCCTACAACCAGGGAAAAAGAAAATGTATCTGTTCATTCAAGTGTTGCTGAACAGTGCAGTCAAGGCTGCCATTGTTCGAGGACAAGGGTTTATCCTGAGATGCGTAAAAATTAGTTTCATTAGTGCAGTGCTTTCCAAACTTTTCCCGCATGGTCCCACATTTGTAGGTAGTAATATTTTAATATATGGGATACATCTCCCACTTTGTGAACCACTGCGTTGATGCATTTTGGATGTTAGATGAACTGTTGTGCTGAGCTGCATGTTAGTTTAGAGAACAAAAAAGAGAAATAGATATAGTGAACTGTGTGTTACCAGTGTAAAAGACAAAACAAAACCTGAAATGCAAAAAAGGCGGCACAACACAAAAATTACCATAAAGCATTGTCATTACACAAAATACAAAGTTAATGTTTTATGTACAGTATTGTAGACATATTTTACATAGTGACATTATGTTTGGGGCCAGTAGACCACAGAGAGGTCTATTCCCTGTTAGTCATAAAATATCAAGGTGATAAGACAATGTTAATTATATTTTTCAAGCTGTTAGAGTTGGCCTGATGATGTATGACGTTTCTGTAAAGCACTCTGTGTTACTGTGTACTTCTTTCTTTATCTCTCTCATTACTCACGCACAAACCGAAACCTGGTCAGCTACTTTGTCTCAGGGATGCAACACCGTGAAATCAAATGTTGTAGTTCAATATACAATAACAGGTTATGGCCCATTTGAATGTTGACTGTTGAGACTTTCATCATTGGCCAAAAGTATATTAAAGTTTATGAGTCATTAAACTGCCGATGGAATCATTTATGAAATATTGTACCTATCTGTAACCAGCTGTTTTCAGGCAACCTCTGAGCATGCCCACAAATACTACAGCTACGTCTCTTTGTGTCCTTCATGTTGTGGCATATGAATGGAATATAAATGAAAGATTATCACTTAATTTCAGTCAGTTAATCCAGGTTAGATGTAAAGGGTTCTCTAGATTTAGTGTCGCATTTCACCTTTTCCTCTATATCTGACAGAAAAGCTCCAACAAGACTCTTTTTTCCTTGCAACATTTTTCTTTTGTTGCGTCTCTGAGGGGGAAAAAACTACAGAGTGTTCTTGGAGTGATTGATGAAAGAGTAGTGAGTGAAGTTATAATCCTGGCAGCAGCATACTACGGACAATAAAATAGAGGCAGACATCAGCTGCCAGCCAAGTGAGCCTGGCAGTGCCAGAACAAAGAGGCGATTATAGGAGACTCACAGGGGTGAGTGGCTGCAATGCACAGTCTTACTTTCAGTTTAAAACCTACTTTGCTGTATGCATTTACACAAACTGAAACAGAAAACAAAAAGGAGTTGATTCCTGAGAGGATAGTCCCTGAATCCAGCTAATATGTGATGTTGATTCATCTCAACATTGACATAAATAAAAAATATTCTTTATTCAGTATATTGCAGTTACTTTTAATCAGGAGTTTTAAGGGTCAGTAATAGGACCGCCATAACAAATAAGACATCTATGAAAGTATGTTTAAACATAACAATATTTCAGACAGTACACAATCCCAGTCTACTGGGTGAAAGTATAAAGGGTGCTGAAAAGGAGTTATTTTCAGAGTATAGTACCGCAGGTTCAGGAATTATAATTAAATACCCATCTTTCCTCCATGCACAAACTTGCACTGAACAGGTTATGTACAGTAGATGTTCTAATCTTTGCTCTAAATCACTCCAAGGACTGTCTTTTATTTTACTGTAGAATTATTGTTGGCTGTTGATTAATCTGCTGAAATGTGAACTATAGTTTATAGGAGCTCATTAAATTGGATGGTACAGTCGTGTGAAATGGTTAAATGCTGCCACCTAGTGTTGGTTAGAGGAATCAACCTGCCAAAAAAAATCAAATGCACAGAAAACTTCTGTATAACCATAATTCACATAAAATGTAGCAATAAAAAAGTACTTTAAATTAATTTTAAATGGTGTTAACGCTGCTGTTCATACTCAATAAAATATATGCATTATTTATTTTCAGTGTTTGGTTAATTGGAGAAATATCCAAGCTGATTCATTTTACCTACCCTACCAGTTCTCAATACTCCTATTTGCTAGAGAATTGATTGAGTATTTGGCACTTAATTATTCCTTGTTCCAGGTTAGATATTAAAGGGTCTATTAATAACCAAATCGCCTTTGGCTCCCTGCTGTGCAGGTGCTCTACCAACAGCAGGGGCTTTGAAGAGGCTTCTGTCCGCACCTGACAGTCTCTCTCTTGCGATCCATGTAGTTTTAAACAACAGACACTCAGCTCCTGGGATGCTGAGTGAGAGGACAGATGGTAGGTTTCAAAGTCCCCACATTTACTATCTTGTTATCCACTGTGCTCTGCAGACACAACTAGACTAGATCAAAATGCAGTATAATTGTATATGCAGAGATTATTTTAGGAATGTTAATTCACAGTTTGCTCAGCACCTGATAAAAACAAACAAACAATAGTTTTATATATTTATGAGGAAAAAATAAGGTGCTCTCAGAACTGGGCATGAGATACACACATTAACTAACATGTTGTTGCATGACCTATGTTGTATTGTTAAAAAGAAATACCACCGGATCATTCAAAAGCACGTAAATGGTGTTTTCAGAAAAGGCTGAGCAAAGTATATGACTTGTACTCCTAATTGTAAAGTGTTACCCAATTTCCTTTTTATCCTCATCTCACCAACATCTCTTGGTGGGGACACTATTCATTTTAGGTATTTTATGTTGAAAAGCTTGTCATTTAATATCACCCTGCATACTTTTATTTTGAAAAGACGCCGAGCAACTTCCGACTGTTTGTGTACAGGAAGACAAGAGGCGACATTGCTCTGCCATTAGTTTCAGCTATTTAATGTCAACATGGGGGCTTGTCTCGCCTTGTGCTCTATAGCCAGCTGTGTAAGTATCTAACCTCAACACGAATATCATCTTAGACACTAACTGAAGGCTTTAGTCCACTCTCGTCGTACTAACGATAGATGAGCTAGCGTAAACGTTTAACTAATGTTCGCTAAAGAGTAGCGTTGGCAGCTACACGACAGTCAACCCAAGCTGTCATTATAAAGATAACTAACACCAGCGACTTAACGTTAGCCTAACGTCACATTTAGTTAGCTGGCGTAGCTGTACTAGACCTGAAGCTTACGCTAGAAAATTCAAGCAAGTTAGCTAATTGTTGGCTTGGTAAGCTGGTGAATCAGCAGAGTAAATATATAAATAATGGGGACTGAGGAAGTGTCAAAACAGGCCAGCTACACCCACGTTACACTTATTTAACCTAACTAGGTTAGATAGTTAATGCTACCGAGTTATTGACAGTTAGCGTAGCATGCTATGGCTCACCTTTACTATCTTTTAGTACGACAGCTCCTGGTCTGGCTTACTCTGGTAACGTTAGCGTTAGCATAGACAGTTTATAAAGGCAAGGCCAGTCACTGAATAACCTTAGATTAAAAGTGTAACTTGTTTGTTCTTCTCTGTGTAAACATATCAGAAAAGCCATGGGGAGGTTCTGCTATAGAAAAACTAGGACAACCAGGGATAGGCCTGTGTTGTATATTTTATTGTGAGTGACAGGAGTCAGATATGTGGGTGATTCTTATCACTATCCTGATAAATAATTTACCACAACAATATATCTAATGGAACAAGACCTATTTATGATTGGCATTCTGCCAAAGCAGTTGCCTACATTCATTTGACTGTTGTCTTTAACTATTTTTTCCACTCTGGCTTCTTTCTCCTCCTCTCCATCACCCACAGGCCTCCTGTCTGTGTGGCTCAGCACCATGCCTCCTGTGTGGCTGCTGTCCCTCCTCCAACAACTCCACCGTCACACGGCTGGTTTTCTCCTTCTTCTTGCTGTTGGGGACCATGGTGTCTGTCATCATGATCCTGCCTGGAATGGAGACACAGCTCCGTAAAGTAAGATGACTGCTGGTCTGAATACATTATGTTTTTTCGGTTTGTACTGCATTTCAAAGATTACTTAGATGTCCTGAACTACAGTATGTGTTTACCGTGCATGCTTTTTCCTTCCATATACTATGTAGTGGCTATTTCACTAGTAACTTATTGGAAGTTGTTGTGATGACCTACTTACCTAAAACAAAACTAGGTCTCTGGCTTTGGTCCAGGTGTAATTATCTGAGATAGGATAGTTACATATTGAAAGCTACACTGAAGGGAAATTATTTTGTTTGTATACTGTACAGTAAATGGTTAAAGTGTTATAAATTACGTTATTGCATTTTTGTTTTGTAGATCCCAGGATTTTGCCAGGGAGGAACTACAATACCTGGTATCGATAACCATGTCAACTGTGATGTCATTGTGGGCTACAAGTCTGTGTACCGTATGTGCTTTGCCATGACGTGCTTCTTCTTTCTGTTCGCCGCCCTCATGATTGGTGTCCGTAGCAGCAAAGACCCACGTGCACCTGTTCAAAATGGGTGAGTGCTAATATGGATTACATGTGTTCAGGGACGGAGGCAGTTTTGCATGTGTTACTTTGTCTGTCTGCTGTACTAATGTTGGCTTTGTAACTGTTTATCTTCCAGGTTCTGGTTCTTTAAGTTTCTGATCCTGGTCGGGATTACAGTGGGAGCTTTTTTCATCCCTGACGGAACATTTCATAGCGGTAATAACAGTAATAAACAGTAATATAGCAGACACTGACTTTGTGTTTTGTGAGTGACTCAGACTACTCCTGATCAACAGTTACAGGAAATTGTATCAGCTGTGTCTGTTTCCTTTCCACTTTACAGTGTGGTTTTACTTTGGAGTCACAGGATCCTTCATCTTCATTCTGATCCAACTAATTCTTCTCATCGACTTTGCCCACTCCTGGAACAAGGTCTGGATAGAAAATGCTGAAAATAGTGACAACAAATGCTGGTTCGCAGGTACAGCATTCACTTTACAAGAGTTCTTTCTTTCTAAATATCTAATTATACCTGTGGCATATATTTGAATAGATAGTTAGTATCACGTTGTTACATACGTGTGGTTTTACATCATTTGCATTGATGTATCTTCATGTAATTTCCAGGCCTGCTGTCTTTCACCTTCCTCCACTATGCACTGGCCTTCACGGCTGTGGTGCTTTTCTACGTTTACTACACACAGCCTGACGACTGCACGGAGCACAAGGTCTTCATCAGCCTCAACCTTATCCTCTGCGTCATCATCTCCATTGTCTCCATCCTACCCAAGATACAGGTACAGTGTGGACCAGTCCATACTAATGCAGATACATTTGAAAACATTTTGTTCCTTGTTTTGGTCCTCTTTACATACATTTACAACATTTTCTGAAGGAAAAAATAACCCATG
Source organism: Pagrus major (assembly GCF_040436345.1). Taxonomy (NCBI): domain Eukaryota; kingdom Metazoa; phylum Chordata; class Actinopteri; order Spariformes; family Sparidae; genus Pagrus; species Pagrus major. Next base: position 14,200,108 of record NC_133231.1, on the reverse strand, counting down.
AACTGTTAGAGGTTTTCTAGAGTGGATACATGGGGAAATACCAGCCTTGCTTTGTGGTCTTGACAGGAAAAGCAAAGGTTTTCCTAAATGTTGGGTACAATGTAGCAAAAATAGTAAGAGGCAAAGATTATATCCCCTCAAACTCTTTATGTGATGAGTCATTATAGCTGGTCACACAATGCAGTTGACGTCACTGTGATACCACAGTGTATTTATGTTAATGTCTCAACATGCCTTGAACAGACAATGGCACAGAAAGCATTTTCCTATTGTTATGGTGTTTCAATGTTGAAATTTTAGGAAACAACCCCAAAAAACTAGTGTGGATGGAAACCTCTTTAAAAGGAAAAAAGCTTTTTTTATTTCACATTACCTGTATCTGTCATAATGTGGACATGGCTTTGCTGTTGTCCTTTGAGAAAAATTAAAATTTAAAGGGGCACTATGTAGTGAAATTCAAACTCAGAATTTTAATATTAAGAATATTAATGAGGTAATAAGATTTTTTTTTTCCATAACTGAATAAGTAAGCTGTTCTCAGAGGAAAATAAGGTCCCCAGAAGCTAGAAAGGTGGCAGGGTCCGCCAAATATAAACAAAGTAAAACAGTATGAAATTGTGTTTTCCTTTAATGTCAGTTTGTTTAATCAGTTTATTCAGTCGTGAAAACAAAGAGAGTTTGTTTATTTAGTTTGTTTAGGCAGCAAAAAATCAGTCAGTGAAGAGCTTTCTCTTCTGATTCAAATTTCTTCCCCAAAACTATGTAGTGCCTAACATTATTTTACATTTTACTGTTGTCAGTTTAGTTAATTGATTCAGTGTATGTTTGTGCTGTTTGTTACAGGAAGCCCAGCCACACTCCGGTTTGCTCCAGGCTTCCCTCATCTCCCTCTACACCATGTACGTCACCTGGTCTGCAATGACCAACAATCCAAGTGAGTCTCCTGTTGTCTAAGTCCGCAGTTGCAGCTCTGCTCTTTTGGTGGCATGCTTTGCTGTGATTGGACTCACAGTTTTCTTTCAATATATGCATTTGCTGATTATCTGCTGCAGCATTTTGATCGTACTGGTGAGTTTTCATGCTATAGGAACAAAGAGCTGCTTTTTGTTAATGGTTGGCACACCTTCCTGGTCTCATGTTGTGTGATTTGCCCTTTCCTAGTAAATGGCAACAATGAGCAAGCTTGTTGTGACTGTAGGGTTAGTTATGTGTATGTGTGCGCATCTGAGATCCATTTACACACAACATGAAACTCTATACTACCCAGACAGAAGTAGATTAGAATTCATTCATTTTATATTCTAGATCTCCATCTCACTATCTCTTTGATACTGATGTTGTAACGCAAGTATGCAATTTTATCTTTGCTAGATATCATATGAAACAGCTGCCTATTTTATATTGCAAAGCGGACCAATTAAAAGCATTATTAAGTATAAAACAGAAACATACTTTACAAAAGCACAAACACCTTTCCTGTTTTATGGTGTTTTACTGTCAACAGTGAAATGTAAAGTGACAGTTCACCCAAAAATCAAACTTATATATTTTTCCTCCTACCTGTAGCGTCATTTATCCATTGAGATTGTTTTAGTGTGAGTTGCTGAGTTTATCAGCTGTAGAGATGTCTGCCTTCTCTCAAATATAGTGGTACTACCAAACTACACTCGCCAACACTATCACTGTGTAGAAGAAAGGGTGCATCTACTCATGGACAACCGGCTTGTGCTTGTGACAACACAGGAAGTAAACATTAATGGCGTCCTTTTTGGCTGTGCTGTTACATTAACTAGCTTTATTAGCTTAGTTAGGTAGCCTCTCATCCATAAGTAGAGGTATGCTTTCTCCTGCGCGGTGATTCACTTGGTGGATGTAGTCCCCTAGAAAGAAAATAGCTCCTACATGGAACTGCTTACAACAAGGTCTGCGGATATCTTCAGTAACCAGGTCATGATTTCTTAAAAGAGACATTGCTATTGAGGTTTTTCGTTTGTCTGTTTGAGTTTATTTATTTATTTTTTATTTTTTTGGTGCTTTTAGTGCTATCTAGTTCCATTATATTGGAGAGAAGGCAGACATCTCTACGACTGATAGAGATGTCCCTTTAAGAAAACACTTTGAAGTGTAGATGGAGCCCTCTTAAGAGGAAACAGTTATAATAGTCTGAGGGAGCGAATTGGCCTTATATTATATTATTATATTGCATCTCTTACCATCTTCTGTGCCAAAATTTGAGTTTATTTATACAAGGAAAAAAGAGAAAACCTATTGTCATTATAGACAAGATAGATTTCAGATACCTAGAGATACAGGATAAGTGTAAACAGGCTCACTGTATCATGATTTATTTTTCATAACCTGTTACGGTGTAATAAATGTCTAATGTTGTGTGTCTGCTCTGATGTCTTAGATCGACAGTGTAACCCCAGCCTGTTGAGTCTGGTGGCAAACGTCAGCACCACCCCCTCCCCTGGTGACAGCACCCCAGGAACTGTGCAGTGGTGGGATGCTCAGGGCATCGTGGGTTTGATCATCTTCCTCTTCTGCACTCTCTACGCCAGGTAGGTTTAACATCACCAATTACATTTTACAAACTGTTTTGTACGACCTATATTTTTGTAAAACTGTCTCCCTCTCTCTGTCCCTCCCCCCAGTATCCGTTCATCCAGTAACACCCAGGTGAACAAGCTGATGCAGACAGAGGAGGGCGGAGGGTCAGGAGGAGAGGGTGTGGTGGGAGAGGACGGCATACGCAGGGCCGTGGACAATGAAGAGGAGGGAGTGACTTACAGCTACTCCTTTTTCCACTTCCACCTCTGTCTGGCCTCTCTCTACATCATGATGACTCTCACCAACTGGTACCAGTAAGTACATTTGATTACGGATTTTTTTCCCCCCAGTGGACAGATACTTATTACCCAAACTGACAGCTTTTAAGCACACAAATATTCACATATGTCAACGAAAAAAATCATCAGGTTTGAGACAAACGTGGAAGAATTTACACATCTTCGAAATCAATAGCTTTCAGTGGTTATGGCAGGCATTGTAGGTCTTTGAGATGGCCACCAGAGGGCGCATTACTTCACCTGAAAGTTGCCCATTTTTAAAAAAACACAGCTTGAATGTCATTTTCTAAAATCAGCCCAGTTTCTAAAAGAAAAGCTCACTAACACAGTGCTTTTTTAAAAATCATTCATGGGAAATATATGAGAAATATGTATATAAATAAATTGCAGTACATGTGTTGGTTTCACTAAATTGTACCTTTTCCCTCTGTGTCCTCCCTCAGACCAGACACCACCACCCAGGCCATGCAGAGCAGCATGCCAGCTGTGTGGGTGAAGATGAGCTCCAGCTGGCTGGGCCTCGGGCTCTACCTCTGGACCCTCATTGCCCCTCTCATCTTCCCTGACAGGGATTTCAACTGAGCACACCCAGCCTTTTAGCTGGCTTTTTTGTTTTCCTGCCTTGTGTATTAGGCAGAGTGAAGGATGCTGTAAAGGAAATATGAAGGATATTATGAAGGAAACACTTTTAATATCTTTTTTATTCCTTCTTTCAATTAATTGCCTCTGTTGTTATTGTGGTTCTGTTGTTTTACCCCTCTCAGTATGAGTATTTAGTGTGATAATAACTACAGATTTTTTAAGTGTAAGTGGACTTTTCTTTGTTAGCCTGATTGATGATGGTTTTGGCTGCAAGAAATCATTTTATTTGCCAATGAATCACCTTAATAGGCAACTCCCTACCTTCCGCCCGATGCTCTATTATCTTTTTGCTGGATTTTTAGTTACTGGACTATCACGAAGACTTGGCAACAAAGCACTTTCTCAATACCTCAGACGTTTCCGTTTCAGATTCCCCTTTAAAGGCCCTGTGACGTCAGACTTGTCTGATTGGCCAAGTCTGGAATCCCCCTGATTAGCTGGACTGTTTTGGTGCTGGGGGCAATGAGGAGATCCCTCCTCGGGAGCCCCAGAGTGAGGTGAGTGTGAGAGTTAGATAAGAGGAATATGACACACCCTAGAGATCTTAACAGGGCTTCCCTTTTGCTGCTAGGCTATATGCAACCACACGTCATTACACCTTGAGCTAAAGAGCCCTAATAGACCACCAGTCTAATCTCAGCTCTTCCTCGTCTGCTTCAACCTATGGTGATTTATCTCCGGTGCTATGCCTCTTCATGTCTGACTGTTCGGCTTCGTACAGCCGCGGGCAACAATCTGTACCTGCATAGCAGTCTGTTTGCAGCAGGGAGACATGTATTGATCCATAGCAGTCAGCATCATGCGATGTGCAGCGGTATGGTTCAGGAGGTGATGGTGCCAACGCTTAAGAGTGTTACCGAGTCGAGAAAAAGGGATTTTTAATTGTCGCAGTGTACAAATCAATAATGACGCATGTCAGTACTGATAAATTGCTGTTAAATGGTATTGACTTCATAGTATGTTGATGGTTGTAATGGTGGTACAGTAATTTTATGCATTATATAGTATTTACCTCAATTTCAATATGAATGGTATGAGTCAAAATAAGACCAGAATATTTCGTACCTTTGAAAAAAGGTTTTTGGTACAATCCATTGTTTTTGTTATGTTCTTTTAAACATTTCACCACCCACACACATGAATCACATTTCCTGTTCCTCTGGCTGGGTATTGTGAATGGAGTTTTTGAAAGTGTTGTGATAAATTGGAACCTTTTTTTTTTTTTACACTGGTATTGATTTAATTTATCAATCACGTCAAATGTATTGTACATGTTCCCATTACTGTTTACGAAGGAGATTGCCATTGTTAGATCATAACATGTTATATTTCAAAACACTAATTAAGTGCCTTTTTGTAGTCCTGCGTTTCAAAGCAAATTTATCACTAATGCTGATGTGTGCTTTTTATGCCTTGCCTTACATTGTGCTCATTGCATGCCATAAGGCACAGGCCGATGACAGGAATTAACATTGTATTTAATGTATAAATACTGTTTTTAATAAAGTTCCGTCGCTCACTCTTTGTCTCGATGCAGCCTCAATAGAAACATAATGTTCATGTCCTATAAAAAGTATAAATAAATTGAGTGAAATACCTTTATTAGTATGTTATGAAGATCAGTGGTGGAAAGTAACTAAGTAAGGTACAATTTTGAGGGAGTTTTACTTAAGTAAAGTAAATATATATGTATCATTTATATATTTATATATTACATATTTATAAATGCTGAGATTAAATTAAGATATTATGGCTGTTGACATCGAGGTGCACCACGGATGTTATTGCCCTTAAATTACACCTTCCTGTGACAGCACTGTCCCTCCTTTCTGTACATCACCCTATAGATTTAGGTCATAAGGGACCAGAGTGAGGGGGCCGAGGAGGGGCTGAACGTGCTGTGATGTTCACAATACAGCACGTTCTGTACTCTGGGTGAAGCATCATGTATAGATTACACTCCAAAACAAGCTATATGTTGTACACATCTGATAAACTCCAACACTTTCTCAGCAGTTGTGTGAATGGGGACACATTCACATCAGTCACTGTTGCCTTGACCCTTAACTGAGTGTTTGTTCAGCCAGTTAGCTTCCTGTGACATCCTTCCAAAGCTAAATTGGAAGCACATGACTTTGTGTTTCCAGTAAATAATAATCACAATAACAGATTTAAACCCCTTTTGCCTAACTGTAAATTGCAGCAGTAAATGTGTCTGACCTGTCCCCCGGTGCTGGTACAGAGACAGAGCAGTGTGTGCCAGTGCTCGCAGCCTCTGCTGTGTTATTTCCTTCTTGCCTGGCCGGCAGACGGGGCCTGTTGGTTTTGGCTGCTACAGTCACTTAGTCCAGTTGGCACTGTCTAGAACTGTTCAGGACACACTACCTCCTGTCGACTTCCACCCTCCCACAGTACCACCCCTCGCTCAGCCTATCCATGACAATCCTGAGTTGATGGATTGTGTCACAGTTTAGCTGTGAGAATAATTTCCCATTTCCTTATGCACGGGAGGAAGCAGAGACTTCCCCAGCACTGCTGCGAGGACCACAGTACACTACTGTAAACATAAAAAACAGCCATGAGACGGTAAAGAATAAATTTAGTAAAAGTATTCGAAACAGTACATAGTGTTAAAAAGATTCCAGGGGCAGAAACTCAAATTGTGTCAGGAGTGAGGGGACATAAAGTGTAAATACTTGTTTATGCACGGATGGAAAAGGAGAACATCTCAGTACCAGTGTGTGTACAGTAAGTAATTCCACAGTCAGTATATCAGTGAACATATACGTTGTTAAAAGATTGAATTAGGACCACACAGGGCCAGATTTATAATATATGTATCGGTCGGGAACACCCTCCCCTCACAATATATTGATATTAACAAGCTAGAGACCATCTTGCAGTGAGATCACACCAGCCATGATGCCTGTCAACATGTTGACGTTCTGACCCATGACTACCCATGACAGTAGTACTTACTACAATATTACATGAGTACATAGTGCTCATGGGCCCATCTTCAAACTCTGCCTTTATTTTGATCTCAACTACGCAGCTTGAAAGTTTCATGACAGCATCAAAACAAATGGGGGCCAGGGGCGTAAAGTGTGAGTGGCCACCCCCCTAATTTCAGCCCCCTCGCTCAGACCACGCCCATCTTTGAATTCAGCCTTCATTTTGATCTCAACTACACATTTGTGAAGTCCTGTGCCTATATCTTACACGGTATATTTTTATATTTAGCAGCCTCAGTCTGAAACATACATTTGAAAATGTGATCATAATCATAACTAACTAACTAAAATTCAACTATCATTACTGCCGGTTCTGGCTCTGGCTGAAGTTGCTCGACTGCTGTGTGTCAGTACTGTAGGGAGTCATTATTTTCAAATGTATTATAAACTGTAAAACTACAACGTTATGTAGGCTATATCACTCACAATTGCGATTGTTTTGCAAAAGTGACGCCAAGATGATCATTTTATCTGAATGTAGCATCAGCTAGCGAACAGCCCAAACATTCTGAGCATATTACCCTTGCTAGCTTTGTTTTAAATGGGGCATTAATTATCATAAATTGCACCGACAACAGCACTTCACTTCAGCCAGGACATGCATGATAAGGTAATGCTAACATCAGTATGTCATTTTGTGCTGGAAATGTAACTGTTGAAAAAATGTCGGTAACAGCTCGAAGTGGAGACAAAAGTATTTGGTATTAGGGTACTAATCAATCGTATGTTAGTTATCATAGCTAAGTTGTCTGAAAAGTTAATTGGCCGCACATTCACCCAACGACCAACAGAAGTGCACACGGGTGTATTCAACCAGCGTTATTATCTGTATTTCATTATATTTGTCAGAAATCCCACATGTAGTCTGAGTCAAGGGCGATAAAAACCCATCTGTTAGTGAATTTTTAATATTTTAGAATGGCAGGAAATGAGTTTTCAAATTTTTATTTTTTTTCTGGTCCCACCCCCCATCACCACCACCACCTACCCCACAGCTGATTCGGTCCCCCCCAATGTTGACTCCTCGGCTCCGGCCCTGGAACCACACAACAGATTTAGAATATGATTCACAACAATAAAACACATCAGTGTCGAGCAACTGCTGCAGCAATGACAGCAGATCCAGGATGAGGCTATTATAGGCCTGTAGAAAATTATAATGATGTAGTTAGTATTGGGCAACTCAACAAGCTTTCATTGAAAGAAAAACAGCATGGATGCAAAATGTATAAAAAGTAGAGCAAAGAACATGTTTCACAACGTTGACCTGAGTATGATTGTATGTGACAAATAAAGATTCTTCTCCTATAATGATGTGTTTTTTGCCTTTACAGACACTCCTTACTCCTCAAGATTCACCACTGGAAACTGGAAACTCTTCCTGTGCTGGACTTGTCATGAAGCTGGAACACTGCACACTGTGACTGCTGTGGAGTGGAAGTCCTGTCTTGTCTCTTTGCGTAGCAGCGTACTACACACTCGGCCTGACACATGGCTTCACTTCAAGGGTCAGACACATGGAGGAGGAGGAGGAGGAGGGGCGTCGAGTCTTGTGCAATCATCATCGTCAAACACAGATGTTGTAGTAAACGCGCTACCAAACCGATATGTGATGTCACTCCTCTAACAGGAACAGACAGGCGGCATCTCCTCCACATCTCGGGCTGTTCTGATCTTTAATGGTTTCACTTTTATTGCTCCAACATAATCTCACTTTTACTCTTTCAAGAGCCGCCCTCGCTCTCATGAAGGTACCTCTTATTTTTTCTGTTTCTCTTTCAGTGATTGAAGCATTCACAGTGTGAAAGCCTCAGACTGAGTTTCATGAGACTGAAGAACTCTTTGCTCTGGACTCGTCCATTAGGCCCATCTGATATTTAACAGCCTCTGAACACAGCCAACAGCCTCGGAGAACAAATTAGCTAAGTGTCATAAATCGCACTTTTATTTCCCCCTGTTATCATCAGGTGTACAAATGTGAACTTGGATTTTCTCCGAGGGTAGATTTAAGACACTCTCCGTCTTTGGCCAGTGGCTCCAGTGTCATAAATCCCACCTTCATTTCCTCTGTTATCATCAGATGCAATTTGTCCCTGTAATAAGAGATCAGAGGCTGTAATGTGATGATTATGAACCACTTAGTGCAGCTCTGCAGCCATGCTTGGTTAGGCATCCTGGGATTTTTAATTGCAGATTGACTGAAACAATGGTTATCACTTGCAGTGTTATCCCTGACCTTAATCTTCACTTCCCTTTTCCCACATTTGTCTGGAAATGTCAGCGTTTGGCTGCGTTTTGCATTCGCTTGTCGAGAATAAGGTCGATCTCTTCAGATCATCCTGCAACTCCAGCTTTGTTTCGGTGTTTTATTATTGCAATAAATTAACCGTGCGAGGTACGACCGTTCCTCACGCTGATTTGGATAAGTGTTGCTTTGTGAGAGGATTGTGCATCCCTGACCACCTCTCCAACAGATTGACTGGAAATGCCCGTCTGAGGTGTAATTGGGTTTTAAGAGTGGGATCCAGGCCCATTAAATTATGCGCTGCATGCAGGGGAGCTAATTGAGTTTAAGCCCTGCTGGCATACTGCATGCGCACTGGAAACATTTACCCAACATTAAGCCCCAATTAGGCTTTTCAGGATGGGAAACTTGTTGCTGGATGATGGGAAATGAAGATGCTGATGCCTGTCACCACACTGTTTCTCTCCAGTGTGTAAAAATGTGCTATTTTCCAATAAATTGTTGAAATTCCGCTCATCTTTCAGAGGGTTTTTCTCATCTTGTTTGAGATTGCTTTGGCTGCAGTGCAATGCAGTCACTGTGTCCTAAGCTGGAAGTCTAAAAGTCTAAAACTCTGTGTGTGTTTATGTGTGTGTGGGGGGGCTGTCCTGTGCGCATGCTCACCCCCGGCTCAGAGGAGCAGCTAATGCAGTTATATAACAGTCAGTGCAGCCGGCGTCTGCTGTGAGCCAAATGCCAGGCCAGTCTGGTTACATAAGCCTGTCAGAGTCATATTGTAGCGGTACGGAGCGCTCACACCACAGCGTGTCCCTGCACTCCTTCCACCGTCTCCTGCTCTGTCTCTCACTTCCTCCCACTGTCTTTCTCTGCTCTCCTCTTTTTTTGCCACAGCTCTTCCCCTACCTCCCCTCCCTCCCACTTTCCCTTCCCTTTCCTCTTTGCTGCGGAGCTGTTCTCTACGCCGGGGAACAAAGAGTTTAGAGTGCTGGATGCAGATGCATTGACAGCTTTGAAAATATGAGACACAAAGAGCGGGACTGACTGTACGCTCGCATGCAGACGGGGACGAAGTGTTTGGTATTCTACAGCAGTTTCTGCTCCACTAGACATCATGTGATATGTAGTTCAGCTGTTGTCTTATTTTTATTTTTTAAGGCACCTTCTCCATTGACTACCTGTGCACCACGACAGAGATATGAAGGTGGAAAGATGGTTTGTGCTGCCGTCACCACCACCAACACCACCTGTGTGCTCTGATGGCCTTTTAGAGCACCATTTGATCTCAGGCAGCAGCCACTTGAGCAACTGTCCTCATTGACCTTTCTTATCTGACCCTCACCTCCACACACACACACACACACTCATACTATTGGTCCCTCAGGTATGAGGTCAGACTGACAGGGTCATCAGATCAGCAGAAAAACTCACTGGGAGCACTGAAATGTGAGCAAAAGGTTGTAAAACTGTGACTCTGACAGATCATCCAGGAGGAGTTAATTGATTTGTGGCTTCAGATCCTGACCTCCATTATCTCTCTCTCTCGTGTGTGTGTGTGATGCAATGTCAGCATCACTTAAAGGTGCACTATGTAGTTTTGGAGAAAGAAATTCAAACTCAGAATTTTAATATTTAGAGTATTAAAGGTGCAATTTAAATTTTCAACAGAGTGTGACGTTGTGTCAAAGACATGCTGAGTAGATACACTGAAGTTAACATGCTGACCAGCTAGCCCCGGGCCTGAAAACCGCCAATAAGCTAATGGCAGCTAAAGTCACGGATGCATGAATAGGATTCAGTTGGCAGCAGTTAGCAGGCACTCTGGTGATATGCTGCCCTGATTTCCTGGGATGAATTCAAGGTGGTCAGTTTTCACGTATTGCACCTTTAATGAGGTAAAAATACAAACTCATAAATATTTATTACTTATCAATGAATAAACAAGCTGTTCTCAGAGGAAAATAAGGTCCCGAGAACAAGGCCCTAACCTACTTACTAACACATGGGATATTTCTTATTTTTTACCATAATGTCTATAGTACATTGTATTACATCGCTCTCTTTTATTTTGTTGAGTTTTTCTGGTGCTAATAATAGAAATGTGTCAAGTTGTCAAATATAAATGAAGTAAAACAGAATGAAAGTTTGCTGTCATGAAAACAAAGATAGTCTGTTTGTTTAGTTTGTTTGGGCATAAAACAATGTCAACAATGTCTTCACCCAAACTACACAGTCAGAAATACTTTATTGATCCCTGAGGGGAAATGCACCTTTAACTCTGTTCATGAGGCCGGTGTGTGTGTGTGTGTGTGTGTGTGTGTGTGTGTGTGTGTGTGTGTGTGTGTGTGTGTGGTGCAGATGAAGTAAACCAGACCAGCGGGGTGTATGATCATTACTCCAGTCAGCCTCCGCAAACCCTCATGAGGTCGCTCGGCTAATTAGAATTAATAACATTAACCGGGAACTGCTCCTCTCAGCCAATGGCCGCCCGTGACGGCTCATGATTATTAATGAGGTGGGCTCGACGCGCCGGCCCACTGGTGGAGGCTGAGAGGGCGGGGGGCGGTGCCCACCGGACCTGCCGTGCGGGGTGGTGCGGAGCCGCGGAGTGTGTCTTGCGTAGGGCGAGATGTTGTTTTGTTGTGGCGATCAGCTGAATGTGGCATCGCTGTCCGGTCTGACACAACAGTGGGAAGCAGCCCGAGCCCGTCCGGCTCTCCCTGCGCAGGAGCGCGGCCACCGAGAGCAGCTCCAAGCGGTGCATCGCAATCCAGGAAATGCGGACTTCTGGCCCTTTCTCTACGGGATACATGGCTGCAGCGCTCGCTCTGTAGCAAGCTGGTAAATATGAACCGTAATATTATTGCCTGTTTATGACTTAGTTTCGGTGACGTTGCACTGGCTGTCACACTGAGCGGAGGAGCGCTGTGGTGTGAAGTTGGGCGCAGGATCCCACCACCCGCGTTGTCACTGTGAGAGGGAGAGAGTCATGAAGTTGAGGTTGTCTCGTTATGTTTAATAGTGAGAGGTGATGATAAAAAGGCGAGGATGTGTTTGCATGCAGCAGCAGCAGCAGTGTCGGCTGAAGCAGCGGCGGGGGCGCTGCACACATCCAGCTGACAGCATATGCTTCATCACATCTATACCTCCATTCAGCCCGGCTGTCCTCTGAGACAGACCCCGGAGAGGAGAGCAACAGCGCGCACAGACACATGCAGGGCCACGCACAAGTTTTAAGATCCCCCACCAGGCCTGTGAACTTAACTTGGAGCGGGCAACACCTACACTTGGCAGGTTTTTAAGGGATGACATCATGCTTTTGTGCTCAGTTGATCCGCTGCTACAGTGATAAATGGATTAAGTTGACAAGAGCAGGTTTACTTTGGAGGCTTTTCAATCAGTAGCATGGACTCTGCTTCCCTCCAGTATTTAGCATGTTTTATTATCCTCTCACACAGGGTTCACCTTTACACAGCTAGGTGATGATAGTAGTGACATTTGCATGCGGACACAATGAATGACTGTATAACATGCCTGACATGTTGATTATGCAAAGTAGTTTCCTCACAAGCCATCCAACAGAGCAACAGGAGGTCACCTTGAGTGTTGATCAGGGCTGGCCAGTGTATTGATACTATATCGTTATCGTGATGTGAGACTATGAATCGTCTTAGTTGTTGTCTTGTCCTGGTTTTAAAGGCTGCCTCACAGTAGATTTCTGAGCTCACTAGAATGTTCTACCTTTCCTAACACCAGCCTTCACCCACTTAGACATTATATCCACATTACTGGTGATTATTTATCAAAACATTTTCATTGTGAAAGCACCAATAGTTCAAGGTTCAAGGTAGAGCCCGACTGATACTGGAGTTTTGGGGCTAATGCCGATATCGATATATTGGCCGATATTGTTGCATACACAGAATATACATTTTAATACTAGACTTTATTGTTCAAAATGACATCGGAGCACTGACGCAATAAACTTCACAGAGAATTTAAGAATTGTAAATTATCCCGATCATCTTTTTCTGCATTACAACACGTTTTCATATCGGAACATATTGGACAACATATACCCTGATACAGAAATATCTGTCATAGGCCCTAATCAGCCAACCACTATGCTGGTGTGGCTCTAGTTCAAGGTGATTCATTTGTCATTACACGACACTGTTTCACAACAAAATGAAAGTTTGCAAACTCCTCAATGCTACACAAACACATATAAACAGTTATTTATATACATATACACCAGGGCTGGGCAGTATACATGACAGACATCCTTATTGTGATACGAGACTATATATTTACCATATATAGATATATACTATATAGATTTTGGATAGCGTTATATTGTGATACGGCATAATTGTTGTCTTCCACAGGCTTTAACAGCTGCACTGAAGTAAAGTGATGTCATTCTCTGAACTTACCAGACTGTTCCACTCGTTTTAATACTTGCCTTTACCCACTTAATCATTATATCCACATTACTGATGATGAAACTGAAACAAGTCCAGTTGCCTACGACATAGCACTTTGAATTACCATGACCCGGATGACTGAGAACCTTCATCAACATTACTGATGATTACTCATCAAAAATCTCATTGTGTTAACGTTTTGCGAAAGTACCAATAGTCATCTCTACAGCGTTGTTGCAATATTGATATCCAAGTAAAATATAGAGGTATATCGCATATCGTGACATGGTCTAAAAATAATGTGATATCTATCTATCTATCTATCTATCTATCTATCTTTCTATCTATCTATCTATCTATCTATCTAAATTTTGACACAAGGTAAAGTCCCTGCACTTTAGTGTCTCGCATGCCAGCTTTCACAGGAAATGATGTAATGATAGCGCTTGAAGTGTCTTACTCTCTGTAGATGAAGACCACAGTGGTTGTGGTTGCCCTAAAACCAGGTGCTGCTGAGAAGTACTTTTTTTTCACATCAGTGGAGCTTCAGTGCAACTCCCCGTGCAATTCAAAGGCATGTGGCTGTTTAAAAAAAAACAAAAAAACGGCAACAATGCTGCAGTGTCCTTCCCCTCGCTCTGGGTCCTTACTGTAACCTACCGCACAAAAATACAGTAAAGTGTCAGACCACGGTGGTGAAGAGGGGATGAATGGAGAGAGGCCAATATGCAATTATTTCTTATTGAATCAGCACAAAGTGGCAGCCTCACAGTGCTCTGCTCTGGCCTGGATCAAGACCACTTGTGGTGCTGGCTGAAGAAAGGCGCTAGCTCAGCAGGCACCCAAGGAGAGCGCTGCTCCATTTCCTTGCAAATCTCCAAGATTGTTTGACATCGTGAAGCATTTGATCGTTGAAAAAAAAACCTGGGCTTCAGGGATTACCGCCGTTTATGGTTTCAACATGGATGGGGATAAAAGCTGCGAGTTACTTTGATGTTTTTATACCATTGTAACTTGGCTGAAATGTTAGATGTTGGCTTGTTAAGAATAATTACTATGTTTTAAAAGCTGGAAGTGAATGTGCTATTACCAGTGTTGCTGTAGAACCTGTTTTCATACCAGTCAACAGTTTAGCAGCGCCAATGCATTACAGAAAGCTTTGGTATTCAGTATCGTAGCCGCAGACTTGTGCGATGAGTTTGTTCAGGTACAATAAAACGTATCTCTCTGTCAGCACTGATTACTGAGGAGCTCAGTCAGTCAGGTTTGTGTTCGCCTGTATCTCCCTCTGCCACAAGCAATAGTCCTCTCCATAAGGGCACTTTTATGCCAATTAAAGACATAGTATGTAACAATTCTGCTTTAAAATGTCTTAAAATCGACTAGACTGGTATGACTGATATGGACTTTTTTCAGCCAATAACGATAACTAGCTGCTTCTCATGGTGGATACAGATAAATTGACCGATAATTTCATATATTTGTATTTAAAAAAGAAGTTCTTTAACCTGTCATTTTTGCACAACCGAGGGTCAGAAAGTCTAAGACTTAATGAGCAAGGATGAATGATATGATACTCCTCAGCCTTAATAAGATTTGTTGTGTTAAAACTTGAAACTCTTCCCTCCTCTCTGAACCCATGTGGAACATGTGTTGCAAATTCCAATCGTGTTGTCTTCCTCTGAAACTGTAACAAACAACCACACCGACAATGATAATTTATCAGTCCAATATAAATACGAATCTAGATGAGACCTATATATTTTGTTGAGTCGTGTACATGCGTTCCCCTGCATGTTTCCAACAATATTCGTACCCTGATTGTATTCAAGGTAATGGTGCGTATCGTTAGTCTGTATATATACAATATTTACATGTATATGTGTAATTTCCTTTTACTTACAGTACATTTAATATCAGATACTTTAAGACTTGTACTCAAGTACTACTGTATTTGTATGGGTGACTTTCACCAAAGTAATAATTTAACACTGTGTCTTCACTTTTACTCAAGTATGACTTTTTTGGGTACTTTATACAACACTCCATACACGCTCACCTGGTTTGCCCTCCCCACTTCATCTCTCACACTACGAGCCCGCCTTGCCGGTGGCGACATGTTGATTCAAATGCATGAAATGTGAGAGGGTCGCGCTGAGTTCCTGCTCCGACCTTCAGACACACCTCCTACAGATAACGAGGTTTGATCAAAGCGGACACGCTGGAGCAGAGGATCAGGGGATGATCCGCAGAGCAAGAGTGACAGTTTAGTCTGAACCCTGGATGTGGAGTCTGTGGGCGTTAATGGATGTTGTGATGCCTGTGGTCCTGGCTGTGTGTTCTGTGTTGGCGTGACAGATTGCGCAAAGTATTAAACTGCATGTACGAGCATGTTTAAGTTTTGTTTTCTCCGAGGGAGCATGCAAGAAGGATGGCATTGTTGTCAGTCTCCTTAAAGTAAAATAAACACACATACACACACACACACACACACACCCAGGCCGTAAAATCCCTGTGGCTGGTTGACACAACCTTTTCATGTCTCTGCTGTTGGTCATTAATCCTGTTCTCTGAAGCACCCAAGAAGAATAGAGCCACTGTAGTGCTGGGAGACCAGAGTGAACCAGGAACAAGACCTTGGGCTCACACTTGCGCACACACACACATACACACACACACACACATACACAACGCAAAATGGAGGTCAGGAGTGCCAGCCTGGCAGCTTCACAAATGCCCCACTAGCCCAATAATTTGATTGCATGCATCCAGTTGCACTGTTATGTGGCCTCATCTGCTTTCGTATCATTTCGGTCAGTGTGCGTATATGTGTGTGTGTGTGTGTGTGTGTATCTATCAGTGTGTGGCCTCGCCTCAGCCTCTCGCCCAGGCCAGTGTGTTGGCTGCCCCTTCGAATGGAGATAGAATATCCCTGTGCGTGCCAGCGAGTGGGACTCTGTCCTGTATGTGTGTTAGTGTGGCTGCCTGGCCCGCTCCCATGTGTGCCAGCCGGCCAGCCCAGGTTATGTAATGATATATGTGAACGATGATGTACACGTACAACCGGGTTAGGCGGCGCAGGTTTCGCAGGAAGAAAAGGGATTACTCATTCAAACTCTCCGTTCATCAGAGTTAATCATTAGCTGCTTGGGCACAGTCGGTGGAATGTCGAGGGGTTTGCTGTTTGTAACGGCGCTCGTCCATCAAAACATACATCACGTCACAACGACTCTTTTTGTAAGTCATGCTGACAAGATTTGCGATTTGTATTCTTCTTTTCTTTATACGCTATAATCTGCTTTCTTCTTGTATCAACAGTGAGGACATTTTTGTGCAGGTGTTCACTTTCCACAGTGGCCAGTGTTGTGTAATAGTGATTGTAAGCTACCGGTGCACTGCTTACCACAGGTATGTCTGGAGAGGCTTGGTCAGGACCTCATTGTTGAAAGGAAAAAAAGTGATAAGACACGTACAGTTGTACTATCAGTTCCTGCATATTCAGAGTTGAAATGAAGGATAAAACCTGCTCTTCTTCTATCTCTCTCAGTGTTGAAAGATTGTCTACAGATGCTTTGTGTGTGTGTGTATCGATCGTTGATGCAGGCGAGGTATTATATTCCATGCCGAGATATCTTCCTCCCTCTCTCCGGGTCCCAAGACAGGAGGACCACACCCCTCAGCTCACACAGTCCCTATCTGCAGGTGTCTGTTCACCACACTAATCTGTTTTGATTAACTAACACCTGCAGAGATAACCTGTGCTGTATCCCGGCTTCACTTCCTACAAAATGTGCCTCTCGTTGTCACTTTGGAGCCACCGTGTCCCTCCTCGTCCTCTTCCGTGAGGATCTCCATCTGTGTTGTCTTAGCTTGGTCCCATGACAATGTGTGAAATGTGTGTGTGTGTGTGAGAGAGAGAGAGAGAGAGAAGATGAATGAGAAGGAAAGAGACAGTAAAGTACACTCTTATAATGGTTAAACTTTTCTCATATTTATGTCTTCCTTCTTCATTTTTCCTCTATTTAGAACCAATTCTTCTCCTGTCCTCCTTCTCTCCTCCTCCATCCTCATGTTTCCTCTCCTCGTACTCCTGTCTTTCACTGTCTCCTCTCCTGTCTTCCTTCGCTTCCCTTCTCTCCTTTTGTTTACTTTCTGCTCTCCTCTCTTCCTTCTTTCCTCTTTTCTCCTCTCCTTTCCTCTCCTCCTCCTCACTTCCACCGTCTCCTCTCCTGTCTTCCCTCTCTTCCTTCTCTCCTTTCTTTTCCTCTCCTCTTGTCTTGTCGTCTCCTCTCTTCTCCATTCTTCTAATTTCTTTTCCGCTTATCTCCTTTTCTTTCCTCTCTTCTCTCCTTCCTTTGTTCTGTTACCTCTTTTCCTTCTCTTCCTTCTCTCCTCTCTTCTCCTCTCCTCGCCCCCTCCTCTTCCATCTCTCCTCTGTTGTCCTCTCCTTTCTTCTCTCCTTTCCTCCTCCTCTCCTCTCATCTTTTTCTCGCGTCCTCTCTTTTTGTTTACTCTCTACTCTCCTCTCTTCTCTTCTCCTCTTCCAGCCCCCTCCTCATCCTCTCCTATTTTCCTCCATCTCATCTCATCTCCACTCTTCTTATCTTCCCTCCTCTCTTTTTGTTTCCTCTCTTCTTTCGGTACTTCCCTCTCTTCCTCTCCTCTCCTCTCCTCTCCTCTCCTCTCCTCTCCTCTCCTCTCCTCTCCTCTCCTCTCCTCTCCTCTCCTCTCCTCTCCTCTCCTCTCCTCTCCTCTCTGGACTCCTTTGTCTCAGAGTGTAAGGCGTCCCTGCAGTAACTGCGAGGGAGGATTGGATGGGGATTTCTGCTCTGCGGGAGGGTAAGAGGGCTTTAGGGGGAAAATCCTTCCAACCCTGCCGGGGATCTGCCGAGCAAATCAAGGCAGCAGGCGATGCTCCAGCACAATCCTCCCCAGCCATGTCACTGTCACTGAAGCAGAGCAGTTGAACTAACCCCTGGACACACACACACACACCTCCTCTTTTAGCTGCACTCTTTAGACAACCCTGTGAAATCTGTGGAGCAGCCTCCAGTAGAATCCAGATGTGTTTTGTCTCTCTCATGGCGCTGTCAGTCTGCAGTGTGCCATGTTCAGCCTAGAGGAACGCTCTCTCTCACCTGGAGTGCCTTCATGCTCAGAGATGTGCTGGCTTGTGGGGAGCTCTGAGGCACGCTCTGCAGTATGATCCATTATCTGGTATAAGAAATATCCAAAACTAGATAAAAGAAGTCAGTCTGTACTTGCGCTGCGGTGTGGTGGCACACACACACACGCGCACATGCATGTGCATTTGTTATTTCCCGCACAGTCCCTGAAGGCAAGCTGTGCCCTGACATTGTCAGGTAAGGTCATATAAAGAACGCCTCATTTTAGATGCTGTTAATTATGCAGGAGTGTGGTCGACCGCCATCACTTGGGAAGGTCATTTTCTCCTCACCCCATTAAAGGGCACAAAACTCAACGGATTCTGGTCTGTGTGTTGTGTTGGGTTAGAACTTGTCATTTTTGTTGTGGTTTTGCGATGCTGCTGATGCTGTGCTCACATCCTGTTTGAGGTCAGATCTACCTTTAAACGGCTTCGAGTTTTGCAGACGGTTTCCATTTGATCTGCAAACGACGGTGTATTTACACAAGATGTGTTTGTGTGCACTGTGTAGGTATGTCTTGCTGCATGTTTATATATATATATTCCACGACTGTTTATGTTTATGATGTTTTTGCTGATGCCTCCGTATTGCAGCCCCTAAGCGAGGGCGTCTGTTTCACCTAATTGAGGGTCAATATTTGCATGAGCGTTCCTACAAACAACTTTCCCAGCTTGCTTGAGAATGAACACAGGCTACCAGTGTACTTCAATAAAATCAGAGCACCTCTCATATTCTAGCCTAGCTCTGCCAGAGCCATCTCACTACGCTAGTGTGTATTTGTTCTGAGTCAGAGCAGTGGAGAGGACGTTCACAGCTTGCTATTATTCTGCAGGAGATGGAAAAAACCCTTCCTGGGTGTTTGATTTTGTAAAACCAATAAGAATCACCAAGTGTATTCCTAAACTTTGCAAAGCACACCGGTTCTCTCGCTAAATACTTCTGGGGAATGATTTTGCACATGGCTAATTACATTCAGCAAACATGTGGGAATTTCCCTCTTTGATAATACATTTCTTTGGAAACAGCAGCAGTGGCTGGAAGAGAGAAAAGACAGGAAACAGAATGCAATAGTCAGCTAAGGCTTATTACAGTGGCCAAACTAATGAATCAGTCAATTTACAGAAAAGTCATCTGTTTTAATAATCAGATAATTGTTTTAGTCATTTTCAAGCAAAAATAATGAAATAAAAGCAATTTTCTGGTTCCAGCTTCCCGAATGACAGGATTTATCACACAGCATATGTAATAGTCAACTGAATATAATAAGATATCACCCTGGGCTGTACGAAGCGACATTTCATAGACCAAACAATTAATCGAAAAACTAAATGTTACATTAATCAATGATAAAATATTCATTAGTTGCAGCCCTACCTGAAATCAGGTATCATGAACTATTTATTCTTACACTCAACATCATAATTCGCAAATTATGCTGCTCTGTTTTGGAAATGTGCACGTATGACAGCTACTATTCTAGGAACGCACTGATCTACCATTTATTTAAACGTAATAGTATTTTTCAAAAGACATTTACTGAAGTTGAAGTAGTCATCAAAATAACTACTTGAGTTAGAGTACAAAGGTGTGAACTGAAAAAGTTATTTGGGTAATGAATAACTTCAGAAACAAAATTCTTGGTAATCCGTCTGTAAATATTGTCTGTATGAAAGCCATACAGTGCTCCTAGCTTCAGCCATTGTGCTGCTTTAAACAGAGTCAACAGAGTCTGTGGCAGGACAACGGAGCTTCAGCAGACCTGAGACCAGCTGAACACCTGCCTCTTCATGAATGCGTAAAATACTAGGGTGATGAATGAATGTGTTCAACATCCCGTTTTTTCTTAAAAAATCCGCTTAGGTAAGATTTGATTAATTAATTAAATTTGTTCCAACTTACTGTTTGTAGCTTTGGTCATTAATTCTATCATTTATTATGGCGTTGTAATCAATGAAGTTATTGCTGAGATTCCCAGAATGCAACCAAACCAAGGTCCAGCTGAGCAACAAATGTGAGCAGTTTGTTTCAAATGTTTCACATTTATCCGAAAGAGAAAACAAAGGCGAACCAAACTGTCACCATCCCAGTTTACAGACCGACTGCCTGGTTCAACTTCAGACCTTTGCCTCACTTTCGATAGTTGCGCTCACTCACAGTGGCCAGTAAGGTGTTATCAGTGACGTTACTTTCACCTTTACCTCTGTATAAAGTAGTGGCTAATAGATCCCAACCAATTTATCTGTTGGCCGATATTATCAGTCGATACTGGCTTATCACAGGTATTGATATTGATTTATAATTATTGGATTTTGAGTGAAGTTTACTGTTTCAATTCACTGATGTCAACAAGTTTATTGTTAAACTGTAAAACATGTGTTTGATAACCCCATTTGACAGGAAAAATGGGCTTATAGTGTTTTTTGCCTCATTGGACTTTAATTACTCTCAGCATTAATAAGCTGTAATGTTGCTGTGTTTTGTAATCTCAACAGTTACTTTGGTAAGTACAGTCCTCTGCTAACTCAACATACCTACTTGAACTTGCGAACACACTGCTCCCACTCCTACTTGAGTTCTTATTTTTGCCTTAGTCTGGGTTACTCGTGGTTCAAGGACAAAACCCTATTCAGGTATCTGTCTGAAAACCTTAATAATCCTTGATGAGGCAGACTGCTCCTGCTGTTGAGTTCATCCACTGACGTCGTAGATGACAGCAGGTGAATCACTTCAGGCAGGATTCAGCTCCTCAATGCGCTGCAGCCTTAGTGAGGTAATCTCGTGTCACATCTGTCACACATGTCAGGGTGGATTAACAGGCGAAGACGAGCGGTCAGGTGACTTCTTCGCTTCTCAGCGTGAAGTTATGAACGGACGGTAGAGAAAACAGCTTGTTTAATATTGCAGATGTTGTGTCACACAGACTCACCCCAGCGTAATTTAGAAAATAAACAGACGATGAAAGAAAAAGCGCCAGCGGCTTGTCACAGGGCGGCGTGTTTATCCTCTTGCGGCCGGTTGCTAAAGCCGAGGTTTTCTTCACCTTTCTGCGGCAGCAAGGATGGATGAGATGGGCTGGAGTGTGGGTAAAGCTGAGGAGAGAGGCAGAATGAAGGGAAATAGTTGAGGCTAACACATGACAGTCCTGCACATAAGGTCCATCCATCAATCCATTTTCTCTCCCTGCTTATCCTGCACCGTCTCATGAAATCTGAAAGGCATTCCAGCACATAACACTTGGACTTTGAAAGACACGCTGGCACATATTTTGGTGAAAAGGGACAGAGAATAGCTGTTGGAAGCTCTCCCTCACTCGCAGGTGTTACAGTGATTTCTATTATGTAATCCTCCTGTCCTCAACAACCTCAAATAGTCAGCAAACCCAGTGTTTGCACCCAGGTAGTCCCCCACCGCCTCCCTCTTTCTCCTGCTTTGCACAGTCAGCACAGTGCTGTAGGGAGCAACCCCGGCTTAGTCACTGCAGACTTTGATTTTTCATCAACACGCTGCAACTGTAATATGCTTAATGGCACTGCTGCGCCCGTCCTCTGAGGACCGGACTCTCGCCCCGATGTCATCTGACAGGTTGGCGGGGCCAGCGTCGATCCTAAGGGGGGGAGGAGAAGGAGGCTGTGGGCACAAAGTGCTCCCGGGGTGAACGCCATATTTCACTCTGACACCTGCACCCACAGGGAGACCAGGCCTCTCCTGGTTCTCTGGGACCCTCTCTCTTTCTTTGTCCCACCAGTGTATCTATCTGAGAGGCTGATTAGGATTCTTTGTGAGTACAGTAGCTGGAGCAGCGGGGCTGGGTTCCCGCTCACAGGCCCTGAGTAGGGTGTCCATTACTGTGGGAGTGCCTAAATTACACAGAAGAGGGAGATCAGGAGAAACCCCAGCGAGAGTTTTGGAGAGAGAGGAGGAGGAGGGGGGTGGAGAAATCAATTTGTCTCTGAGCGAACAGAGGATTACAGACACACACAAACACATCATTGCAGGTGTAAAAAAGATGCACACACGAGTTGAAAATTGTCTTTCTGGCTGCAAATCTCGTCTTGTCGTCGGTGTGAAATGTTTCTTTGTCAGTCTCTCCGGTCTTGTGAGTGCGAGCTGTCCCCGTTGCTAAGCCAGCAACAGTCTTCCTTTCATTGGTCACAGTCGTGTGTTTTGGAGTGCATGATTGCTCAAATTGTTAGCAGCATTACAGATGCACAAGTCACAGGTTTTTGGACGGCAGCTCGATGGCTTTGGAGTGGCAGCGAGGATGGAAAGAGGGCTTGTTTTTCCTGGACTTTTTGTTCTGACATTTTCCTCTTCTGTTGCTCAAGTGCAGCCGCAAAACTCAGGAGCTGCAGTTTGCTTTGCAGAGAGTATCAGTGTTTCATCCCATCAGTCTGTGTAATGCACTGTTTATTGCTTCTCTGTGTAACTACAGTGTTATCAGATTAGCCACAGTGCAGTTTTTTTTATAGTGAACATTGTGTTTCATTGTATTGGCCAAGTCTTCTATACTCCAAACTGTGAGATTTTCAAAAATGTTATCCCTCTAAAGCCTTTAATCTGAGGGTGAGATGTATTGATCCACTTATTTTCATCCTCTATCTTATATCAGTCATGGCTCTGTGGATGGTTCTTTCAGTCCTCTATGACTAAAATGTCTCTTTGGGGTGGATTTGCCATGAAGTTTTGTTCAGATATTTGTTGTCCCTAAATTACTGATCAGTTGACTTCGATGATCCGCTGACAATTTTGATTTTGAGTGAAACAACTGTCTAGGTTGGAGTGCCTTAGAATGTGTACAGCTGACCACCATCAAGTCAAAATTTCAGTGTGTCCAAAACTTTGTTACATAATAAACTAATGGCAGTGACATAAACGTCAGCTTTACTTTGTGTTCAGTGCTAATTAGCAAATGCTAGCATGCTAACAGAATATATTATACAAATCTTACACCAACATTCGCACATATATGTGGGTTAATCTGCTAAAAGTGGCAAATAAATCCTTTCACATTGGCAGTAGACGAGTTTGCCTTTCTGTTATATTATCCTGGAACGTCACCTTTGACGTCACAGACTGGTGGGGAAACAGGGAACAGTAGAAAGCAGCATGGAAGTCACTGTCATTTTAATGGTGATTACTTCTTTTTATCTTTAACTGCAGCCTCTCTTTCAAACTCAACGCCAACTGAACGATGTTCGAGCACTGCTTGATCCGACATCTGGATCTGGAACACGCATCATAGCATCGTGCCGGAAAAGGGGCAAAAATGTGCGTGTCCACCCGGGTGTCATATTTTCATCACTGCCGATTGGAGCTTGAGCTGAAAAAACCCACACCGCTGATTGTACCCTGTCCCACTTTAGACAAAAGCCAGATGTTAGTGGCGGTTTTATGTCCAGTGTGAAATGGATATGAGATGCCGAACATAGACATGAGCATGCTTTGTCACCGTCAGCAAGTTAGCATCCTGATATTAGCATTGAGCTATGAGAACAACGTTGTCTGACTACAGCCTCATGAAAGCCACTGACATGATTTTTAGTATGAAATTATTACTTTAGTACCACATTATATTTCTCTGTCATCAAATGTATGAACTTTATATTTTTTTAATTAAGTGACGTAGTTTCTGTTAAAGCTGCTCAACACTTTCTTTTATCGGGACAAAACCAACATATAGCCCGACAGGTGAACTGTTTTTGTTTTTCACTATTTGAAAATGTAAACTGAGAGACAGTTTATGTTGATGTCAGCATGCAGGCGGGATCTGTCAATCATCCTTTGTACAACCTACGTGAGATGACGTCTCTCCCAACCGCACGCCTGTTGAGTCTTGCCAGACCACAATGAGTAGAGTGAACACTGTGGGCTGACAAGACCGAGTCTGCCAAGACCTGCCAAATGTGTGTTAGCGACAGTTTGTGTTTTGGTAGGTGCCAGCTCGTGCATGTGCATGTGCGTGTCTGTGTGTGTGTGTGTGTGTGTGTGTGTGTGTGTGTGTGTGTGTGTGTGTGTGTGTGTGTGTGTATGTGACCATAAAATCCAGAGAGTGTTCTCACTGAACCTGAAACCTGACTTCTCTCCAGAATCACAAACCTCAGCAGTGGAGTTCCTCCTTCACTTTGTTCAGACACTGGTTAACTTTGGTGGTATGCACAGTTTCAGTTTTTCTTCAATTTGCAGTCAGACTGCTTCAACAATGAGAGTTATCCCTGCCAGTCCCGAGATTAGATTTTCTTGGTCTTTAGATTAGATTTGCGTTCTCGGTTTAGCAGCTCACTGCAGGGCACATCTTGCCATTTGTTTCAATTTTGTGGGTTCAAGCTTATGACTTCCTCATCTGCTATTTAAATGGTCTATAAACACATTTCTGTTCTTCCAGAAAGTTATGTTGTTAGTCCTTCTATTGTAGCTTTTGTAGCACCTGAGGCTATTTCACTTCTTTTCGACATAACAGTACAATACCAGTGTTGTTCTGCCGGTTTCTTTAGTCCTATTTATAATTTTACATAATTTTTAGTGAAAATATCGCGAGTTGAAAGCATGGATAACTTTTAATAATTACATATTTACTGAACAAAACAGTTAAATAACTTGCACTTCGTGATCATATGCACTTTTTCTCAAAAATGTTGTGGACAACTGAGAAGCTTTGATTAACTATAATTAGCTTCATTTTGTGCCTAAAATAAACTTGTCTGAAGCTGCTGACCACAAAAAATCAGCTGAAATGGTTGTTAACCACAAACGTCATCCAGGGTTCCCTTATCGGTCAGCTCTGGAGGAACTGAAGAAACATTTTGGTGGCTTGTTGAAGGTGATGTCTCTCTGCACAAACACAGGTTTTGAACAGCAGTCCACTGGTCTGGCATTGCAATCCTCTAAAACTGTTGGACTCATTATGGACAGTTTAAAAAAACAGTCAACTGATAAAGCAGAACCAGAGATATCACCTTTTTTATTTCACACATTCGTCGTCCTTTTTTAAACCTGGTGCCTACATTACCCACAATGCACCTTAGCCACTGAGTGACACCACTGGAGGCAATTTATCAGATTACATGCAGCTTCCTCTGGAGCAACAAAAGGCTTTATACTCCTTTTTTCACATATGCAGTCGAACTCCCCCAAGACCTGTTAAACACAATTTATTGCATAAATTGATGGAGTTACCCTTTAATTGTGAAGGGAATATAGAGGAATGTTATCCCCAAAAGAGGCATCCACAGATTTTTAATGGCTTGAAAGAAATTGGGCTCCAACGTCAAAATATTATTACTTGGGCAAACATCAGTGTGTTTTCAGTTACCCTCGGTCGGCTGGTGCATCAGCAAATCAAGAAATCATCCACTTTTTTAATATTTGACTGTGATACTGTATGAAAATGAAGTTACCTCCATCAAGGGAAAATTACTTTAAATGTTTTCATATACATACACAAACACAAAATCATATCATTGTCAGCTCTGTGACAAATTGATATTCTGCCCTCTCCAGGCGCAGCTGAATCATCTGGAGCAGGGTGAATTGGAGCCCGCTGACCACAAAGCCAGCAAAATCAAAGCATGAAAACTATTGAAATTCCATCAACAAAAGTGAAACTGTGTCAGAAAAACTGTCCCAGGATGCATGAAAGAGCTACTCCATGGTACAAATGCTCACCCACAAAGAAATGAAAACATGTCAGTTCGCTGTCATTACATGAAAGCACAAGCTGATGTTACATATTCTGGCAAGTTTTCAAGTTTAGTCTTCCTTTTCCTTAAAGAGGTCGTTTTTGGAAAATACACTTGTTTGCTTTCTGGTGGAGAGTTAGAGGAGGAAGATTAATACCACTTTCACGTCTCATTAATTAGAAGGGTACATTCAGCAGCAGGTTAGCAACAGTAGAGACATCCGCCCTGTGCTTCAAAATACATTACACAAGTGAGATATAACACTTGTTGAGCTTTACACTAGTGTGCAGAATCAGAGATGCAACAATTAGTCAACTGGAGGGTGCAAATGAGTGCAGGGTCCCCTCGCTGCACACGCTGCCTTTACACTATTCAGTTGTTAGTCAGTGACAGTGATGGGAGTCAGAAAAGAGCCATCTAGGGAGAACTTGGACCCCAGCGTCAGGGATGTCCCTCCACCCTCCAGCACCTCTAAACCAAAACCTACCGCTCCTGCCCCGACCCCAGCATCAGGGCCTTCAGGCTCCTCTGACCTGAATGCTCCAGCCCCAGGACATGGTACTGCTATGACCGTTACGAAACCATTAGCAATAGATGAACATAAATGTTCCTTGGGGGGATTTATTGCAGCATTGATTGGAGAAATAAAGTTCAATGCAATGTATAAAACGTAGGCAATACACTAGGTAAAAACTTTAAACAATGTTGTAATGGATCTTCTTTGGTTCTTGCACACCTTATATCCCACAGGCCCACCTACATTAGTATTCCTGGCTACGCTACTGGTGTTGAGGTGGCTCATTCAGCTGGAAAATTGTGATATAAACCAGTAAAAGGTTTCACAATCAATTTCACATAAAACTTTTTATTTTGTTTAGTCAGCAATAATGAAAAGATAATTAAAAACTTGGTTCTTGTAGTAATCACTGATAACTGTGGTTGATAAGCAACCAATAAGTGCCTCTGTGAGATTGTGGTGAGATTAAGTAATTTGGTTAGTGTAGTATTACGTTAAGTGCATGGCTTCAGGTTTCAATTATATTTGATATTTTACAGCATGTTCAAACAGATTTTACCCAATCAGAACCAATAATTGGAGCTATCTTCTCTATAATGGCCAATTTGTTTCATCATGCAACTGCTTGGTGCCCTATCTGCAGTCCTGAGGTGAGCAAATGCTCTACCTGAGGTTATACTA
Source organism: Pagrus major (assembly GCF_040436345.1). NCBI lineage: Eukaryota > Metazoa > Chordata > Actinopteri > Spariformes > Sparidae > Pagrus > Pagrus major. The sequence continues at coordinate 14,172,892 of NC_133231.1, read as the reverse complement.
AGATTACAGTGTTATTTGGTAACCTGGTATGACAGAAAGTTCATCCAGTAAACATTACCAGTGGGGAAACTTTCTCTGAGGTAACGTAACGATCCAATGTGTTGATATCTATAGAGTGAAGCCTGGCTTAGGGCATGTTCACAGACAGTGCTTCAACCTGTATTGAATGACAAATCAACCGTACGTAACCGGGCAAGAACTAACAGGAAATCAATGTATCCAGCCACCTATCCTACATCAATACGCTGTCTCACTTTCTCGCCATGAGCCTGCTCATCTCGCTGTCTTCCTCTCTCTCTTGTTCTCTCTCTCTGCCTCTTTTTTTCTGACTGTGTCTCCGCAGTGTGCTTCTTTGAAAGCCACAGCATCTCTATTTTAAGGACGTCTTTGTTTCACTGCTTTGTATTCAAATGATCAGGCTCGCAGGCAGGAGGATGCAGCTCTGAGGACGAGTGTGTTGGTGGGAGAGGAGGGGAGAGAGGTGGCGAGCCGGCTTTTGGAATCGGGTTTCTCCAACCAGATCGTTATTAGGTGACGACAGCTGGAGGAATGCGCCGCTAACTCCCCTAGCGTGGGTCACGTGACCTTCGGGGTCGCTTACCTTCGAGAGTGATTTGAACGGGCTGGGTGGTCAGGGGACAAGAAATGTCCATTTATAATGTGTGTATCATGTACTTTATATGCACACCATGATTAGATCTCATTCAGAAGCAGGAATATGGGTTTGTTTCCATACCCCGTAACCAGACGGTGTGGCTGCGTGTGGCCTTCCCTAGTGGCCAGACTAGACTGCACCTCCTAGTAACAACGAGTACAGCCGGTGACACATTTCTGTCTGTCTCCTCGCACAAAGTGGGCCATTTGGTTTGCAGTAGAGTGGGCGGTTTTTGACACATGAAGGTGTCCCACAATTTAAATCTTGGAACAAAATGCCTTTTTGTCACAGCAGAGACCTTCTTCCAACAGTAACTTAATTTCCTTGTAGTCAGAGTTTTGGTTAAAAAAACAATTGGACAGTGCTTGTTTGCTTCCCCTGGCGCTTTGTTACTAAGCAGCATGCAGGTATTGACTCCTGTCTTCACGTCTTAATCCTTGTGTTTGCAGTATACTAAGGCTCTGTTTCTTTAGCTCTCTGTTGTTGACAACTGTTACTGTAAAAATAAGATTAGGACAGTGAAAGCAGCACTTAGTCTGTGATTAAACCTATTCAATCTCATTAAATCTACAGTACATATACATGTAGGTTTGACAATGACGAACCCGATAGAACTTTATTTAAATTGTGGTGAAAATCCTGAACTGTACAAATAGATAATTATGTCATCTACAAAACATTAAGAAATCTTCGTTTGATTAAAAGGTATGATATTTCAGCATTAAAATGTCGACAAAGGACTAGACCTATGTTATATATTTGATTTGTGTAGTTACATTATGTCAGATGTCAGAGAAATCTAATTTCATTCAAGGTAGCAATCCGTTTCATTTGGTCACCTCTTGTCATACTGCTTTACCCCCTCTAGTTGCTATAACTTCCAGGGAAACATCAGAGGATGCGTCAGAGGGTGAGGAAGGAACCTCATGTGAATGAAACTTGAATACATTACCTCGTCTGTTCACATTTCTGCCTGAGTCACGTCAGATAGTTTTTCATCTGCAATGATGGCAACTCCCATGATCCTTTGCTCTTTCACGTCATCAAAATAGTTCTCTTACTTTTGTAACCAAAACATTGATCTGAAGCTCGATTATGTGGCTGTTCTGTAAACAGTTTCCTAACAAATATTAAATACAGCAACTTCTGATCAACCTATGTCAATTTCAGGCTTAAATGAACACTTTCCACTAAGCCATGTCAGGGTTAAGCCCCGCCCATCTCCATATCACAGTGTGGCAGCAGATACAGATAATTTAGTTGGTTGGACAGATGTAGATACAAACAATCATACTCGCTCATCTCTAGTCTTTTGTTGAGCAAACACAAGCAGCAGAAATTACATACTGTATGTTTAATGGTCCATAAATCTCTCTCCTCAGTTTCAATTCAGAAACAAGCAGATAAAGAATATTATATAATATAGGTGACTGTCAACATGTGGGAAAATACCTCATGCAACTTTGAAGCTACTTAAAGAGTTGATTCACCGAAATAATGAAAAAGCTCATAATTTTTTTAGTATGCTTCCATGCAGAACGATTCAGATTACTGCCTTCACCTCAATATAATGGAGGTCAATTGATTTTTGTTTGTCGGGCTAAAAGCTTTGAAAAGTTGCATCTAAAACAAATTTACAGCAACTTTTCTTTATACTTCTGAGGATCATCCAGAGTAACCAGGATGTTTGTTTTTGAAAAGAAATGTTGCTGTTGAGTTTTTCATGATCGTACTGTGAGCCTTCCATCCACCTCAATTGAAACTATCAGCAGGACCAGACACCACTAGAGATAGGTCAGAAAGTATGTTCTGTTGCAACTGAACCGACCCTTTAATGGTATATTCAGAGAAAATATTGGGAGCCTTAAGTTTCAAGGGGGCTCAGATAGAAAAGTACAGCAACAAAAAATCAAGAACCAGATCCCTCCGAAATGAATGTCATCCATAATTGTTTCAGATAAACAAAATACACTATGTGCATGCAGTAAGCAAGCGTCAGTGCAATTTATTGTTGACATGTATTCTGTAGATTCAGCATTTCACACACACACACACACACACACACACACACGCACACACACACGCACAGATTTACTGCACTTGATTGTCGTGTTTGATTGATGAGCTGTCGCTCTCTGCCCTGGAGCTGCAGTCTCAAGATATAAAGACTGCACACTGCATACACATTTGATAGCGTTTTATAAGATTGTCTCAGATGGCAGATAGAGTCACTACTGTGGGTCGGAGTACTGAGAACACAAAATGACCACATACAAGAGCTCTCTACGTCTCTGTGTCTCTCCTACGCATTTGCGCACACTGTTTTTCTCCTCTGTCTTGTTATTCTTCGTCTCGCGCTCTTTCTCCCTCTAACACATGCGCTCACACACACCTCCACTTTTAGAGAAACAAACACATAAACAGACGGGTCATGGCACATGGCGTTTGTGTATGTGCGCTGGGTTTGAAGGGCAGCTGACGAGGCGTTTACACGTCAGGAGAGTCTCTGTTGACAGGCCACTAATGCAGCGTGGCACCGGGCAGAATGGGCAGCGGAGGAGGGAGAGTAAACTGTAAACCAACACTTAGGCTGAATGGAGTTGTTTGTCACTGTGGGTAGCAATTACTTGGACTGGCCTGGCTTTGAGTAAACTCCCTGATCAGGAGGGTGCCCCTCTGCCAGGCCGGGAGAGGAGGGCGGGGATGGAGGCCGTGTTGATACATTCTGCGGCCTGGTCCTGGTGTTTGAACACACTCAGGCTGAGCTTCCACCTGTTGACTCTTCCCCCATGCCTGTGTTTGTGCAGACAGCGCTGAAAGCACCAGCAGCTCCGACTTAACATCTCGAATTAACATAGTCACAGATTACTTGTGCAGATAAGGCATGGCGCCGGGTCATGCGTGGTGCTACTACAGCAGTGCTCGTTGTACCTGCTGCAGCGTCACACAGGATGCACACAGCAGCAGCTGCAGAAAGAGGAACTAGCACAGGCTTTCCCATCACAGAGGAGGAATCCACAAGGGTGACTTCATAGAAAAATAGATAACTTATTAAGTTTGTAATTCATTCATTCAATTCATTCAAAAATTAACTAACATTATCAACAGAATGTGCAGAAACAACAGTTTCAAAGTTATTACATCTATGAATTGTGTTGTAGAGTCCCATCCCAGTCCAAAGCTCCTGTGCTATCAGTGCAAACACCAACATTCCCTTGGCCCCCGAGCTCCCAGTCCATACCGCTAACTGTGCGCTAACTAGCTGATGGCAGCTAATGTTAGCAGCTACTCTGGTGATATGCCGCCCCCATATTTGTTTGGAGTATAAATTCGACTGCAATATGTTAACATTTACCACCTACCCCTGCCCTTACCTGCAAAGCACCTTAGCCACTGAGTGACATCAGTGAGGCAATTTATCAGATTATGTGAAGCTTCTTCTGGAGCCACAAAAGGCTTTATACTACTTTTTTCACATATGCAGTAGAACTCCCCAAGACCTGTAAACACACTTTGATGTGTAAAATTGATGGAGATACTCTTTCATGAAAGGTATAAATCTCAGCTGGATATTTTTCTCATAGCACTGAGTTGTTTCATTGTTATTAGTGAGCTGTGTCCGCTCGATCACCTTAGCTGGAGACAATCCTCTCATCACAGGTTTGCCTCATTCTTTTCAGTTTCACCATGACTGAGAGAGCAAATATGAAGCAGCCGACTGTGAACGACGGGTACAGTAAGCTGCGTGGGAGAATTTGCACTGTGATCTTGACATCCACGCATCAGTGAAACTTGTGGGCGCAGGGAGGACAGCTTTTGAGAATGTCAGTTCCTCTTTCTATATTTATCCGCTCCCGCTCCCCGCCCCCCCTCCCCTCCATGCTTTGTCACTCTTTTATTTCATTTGCACACCACTCGTGCTGCATTTTGATGTTCGGTGTCGAGCTGTCAAAAGGCAGTTGAAGTGTCTTTGACAGACACTCAGTATCTGTTTCACTTCTGTTGCAGTAACTCCCATCGAGGCTCCGGAGTCTGTTTTGTTCGCTGCTGCTGTCCCTGATGTATTTTTGTTTCATGTCAGAAGTCCATTTTGCCTTTGAAGCAGTGAATCAAACCTAATGCTTAATACTGTATAACTTTAATAGCTGGGTTTGCACGACAGTGGCAATTTGCGAATGATATATCAGCTCTATATATGGTGGTATCACTTACCAATCAGGGACTTTACTCAGGGCCAGACTACTTTCCATAATCACTACCCACAGCAACCCTGGAGACATGGTTTCCTGGTAGCCTTCCTCATAATATACACCAAGTTTACTTTGCCGCATATAAAGACAGTGGTGCTTATTAATGCCTCAGCACCATGGAAAAGGAAAAGATAATGAGTGTGAAACCGAGAACTAAATGGGGAGAGAGTGGCTGCAAAGAGGGAATTGTGCATTTGTGTGTCTCCGAGAAATAGAGAGGAAAGGAGAAAAGAGAGGCAGAGAATCTCCTCAAGATCAGAAAAAAGGGATACTGAGTGAAACAGAGGGTGGTCAGTCATTCAGTGTTTTACAGGATCGGATATCACATCTGCTGAGGATACATATCGATCGGCATTAACAAAAGACTAGCAAGCTCGACTCCATTAGCAGGCCAGTTGGTTGCATGTCTAAAACCATTTTCCACTAGCTGTATTTTATCTTTTCACATATTTTTGTGTGGATGTACATATGTGTATTTGAATAGCTAATCCAAGATTTTAGATTTATTGCGTCATAGGATTATATGTAGGCTTATGCCAAGGCACCACTAGATCATGTGAAAGTTGTCACCAATCACTTTCTTATTCTGTAATCAGATATTTACTGATTTAAACCACAGTTTTGTTAGTTTAAACTGGCTATCTGTACTGTAGTCTATCCAGGCAGGAGAAACTAGACTATTGTGAGTCTGAGTCTGTACTGTCATTTTGTCAGTGTTTGGTCATTAACAAAAGTTTTGAGCAAAGAGTTTGAACACAAACATTAACAAATAGTGTTGCTCAAAGAAAAGTCAGGTCAACAAAGTTATTAGGATTCGTCCACTGGGAAACATGAATGGCTGTACAGCATTTCATGGCAATCCATCAGTAGGTGTTGAGATATTTCAGTTTGGACCAAAGTGGTGGTAGACCAACCAACAGACCGACACTGACATCTCTAGAACCAGGCCCTAGCATGGCAAAAAGTAAGGTTTTTGGTATGATAGGTATATTGACACTTGTATGGACAACATTTGGACACTTTAACTCTATATATGACATTAGTCGTCTATTGGTTACTTACAGGTCAATAACTCAGGGGTCATCCAGTCAAGGCCACTGACAGATGCTCCACTTTTCTTGTATCATAGTGAAGCTGTTATATTTAAGTTTTCTGTAGTTGTGTAGGGTGAAAGTGAATTGATGACAGATACATTTACTCAAGTTTTTTTTTTTTTTAAATAAACACAAACAGGTAGAAAAATACCGACCACAGTGGCTTTTATAAACTAGGTGGGCTCCCTCTTTAAATGTATTTTGTTTCTGTCATAATACCACAGTCATATGTACAGAGGGGGGTCAGTTTACTGGAAGACCACACGTCTGAAATAATCTGCCCTCAGGACAGAGAGAACCCTCTCTGGATACTCCCAAATTTGCCTGTTTTACTGCCTGTGTCTGCAGTTTATGGGGTGAAAGTCCAAAAATATGTCATCGGTATGGTTGTCTGTAAATGCACAAACCACTCATTTGGTCTAAATTATAGTCTGCGGCTGCTCCAAAACAACATGAAGTTTAAAGCATAATGTTTGCATTTGAGGTGTTGCTTGCCTCTGCATTATATTGTATAGGTAGGTGTGTGTCATATACATGAAATCATGTGACCATACCACAGGGGAGCCCTTGTTTCCATTTACTGTAAACGAGAACAGTTTGCATAATGTGAGCCTGACATGCTTGGGGGCAGCGAGTAGCATATGGTTAACATTTATTACAGCATCATGAAAGCTTGATTTTACACCTTCACAATCGTTGCACTTCCCATCTTGATCACAAGCTTCAAAGTTAGTATCTTCCCTGTCGTTGCTTCCAGCTCTCTCTAGCTCCCAAGCAGACTGTGTGTCTGCAGCTCGGTCCCGGCCTTGCTAATCGTTACGTCTGTGTAGAGCAACTTTCCTGTCAATCATCGGCACAGTGGCAGTCTTGTTCCCGGGCCTCTGGCCCCCCCTCACCCTTCCCGTCAGAACCCCTCAGTCTGAGGAACAGAGGACAAAGGGATGACGGATGGGTGAAGGTCCCTCGCAGGGAAGTACAGTAGAGAAGGTGTGCGCTGTAAAGGGTGACAATGAGCACATTCAGGCAGACACAATACAGTGCCTCGGCCAGCAAACCCAGCAGCCTGTGAGTAGCCCAGCATCAGGCCAGTACAGTCCCCCTACAGCAGTCAGCCAGCAGCCGCACGGAGCCAGGGGTAATCACCAAGTCCTGAACAACACCCCTATTGACTGGGAGCAAATAAAATAAGAGAGGAGACACAGAGCAGAGGAAGGAGAATATAAGGGGGGCAGCTGGAGCAGGAGAGGAGGCGAGAGGAGGAGAGGGAAACCAAAATGAGAGAGCAAATGAGCAGGTGTATGGTAGAAGAGGCTGAAAAGAAAACAAAGAAAAAAAGAGAAACATCTTTTCGTTTTGACTCATCCCCTCATCTGGCTGTGAGTCCCACCAGGCCACCACGTGTTGCCGGCCTGTAAGGATCCATGTTCCCCTCCGCCTGCCTTCTGATCAGCAGCCCAGCCATCCACTCCTCTCGTTCTGTGTGTGCGCCGGCTCTTCTCTGTGCGAGTGTGTTTATTTTAGAGTGTGTGACTCACACTTCCTGTACTCTGCCAATGAGGCAAAGCTCTATGGAACAGCAGGACCTCCGTTCATTCTCAATTCTCTCTTTCTCTTTCTGTTTCTCTCCCTCGCTCTCTCTCGTGTTGCACTGCTGATAGGCCTAGCCCGGGTTCTGCGTAATGCGGGGGCTTGCTTGAATGGATGCCACTCTGGAATACATTTACAGATGCAGCACAGTGGCACTCTGGAAGGAGCTGGAAGCGAGAGATGTTGATGTAGGCAGAGGGTTTGTCACTTAGGGGAAAGGATGTGTTTTGTTCTTTTTCCTCCTTCACCCACCACCACTGCAATAAGATGCTGATGAGGAGGTGAAAATTGCAAGGAATCGCCTCCGGGGTTCAGGGGAAAACCCCTCGTAAGACCTGTTTGTAATCCTATCTACGGGCTGCGTGCCACCACCGCTGAATGTGTGCGAGCAGACGTTCCTGTCCTGAATCTGAACGTACTCTGCTGGTTGCGTTAACAATCAGAAACATGACGATTGACACCTATTCCCATGGTTTCCAGGAGGATTGTGTCATTCTTTGAGACGTTTAGGGAATATGAGTTTCTTCTTGCTACCGCATCTTTCTCCTCCTCCCCTCACGTTTTTACAGTGGAAACATTCATTTAGTGTCTCTCCCTCTCTCTCTCCCCATCACTTTATTTTTTTGCCTCACCCCCAGCCTCTCTCTCTCTCTCTCTCTCTCTCTCTCTCTCTCTCCCTCTCTCGGCAACACACCCACTCAAACAGTCATATCCGCTCTCACTCTCTGGCTCTCCCTGCTTGTCTCACAGTGCCTGTGAAGCGTCTCTGAGGGGGAAGACCAGACTGCTCCGTCAGGTAATCTAAACTCTGTCTGTCTGTTTCTCTCTCTCTCTCTCTCTCTCTTTCTCTGCTCCCCCCTCACTCTGTGTCTCTCTATCTCTCTGTGTCTTCCTCTCTTCTTCTGTCTTCCTCTCCCTTTTCCTGCTTCTCTCTACCTCCTTACTATCACCCTTACTTGTCAGCTCTGGCAAATGAGTTCTTTATTCGTTGCAGCTGTTCCAGGTGTGGAGACTTAAACATATGTTCATTTATTTTTTGTTGATTTGTCATTGAGCACTCTCTGGCACCCAGAGGAGTATTTTGTAAGTTAAAGGATTTACGTTTAAGTCTCAACGACTCTTTATCACTGGATACCTGAGATGTTATAGCATGCCAAGTTTGGATATCGTGATGCAAGGATTTAATTAAAGTTGGAAAGAGTCTACTTTGTGGTTTCTACTGAACACCCGCTCTGGAAGAGGGATCCCTCTTCTACTGGTCTTGCTTGAGGTTCCTCCCTTTTTAGTTGAATTTAGGGACGTTTTGCGGGATTCGTTCCTCGTCCGATTCGATCTAAGGATAAAACTTCTCCCTCTGGGCCGTATAATTAAAACTGACAGACTAAGTGACTACAAAAAGATGATTTCCAATCCATGACTCGCAAATAAAATGATGGGAAAACCCTGCAATCTGCAATTTGGGCCAAGCTGTGATCAGTTTCTTTTCACAGTTATGTCACCAAAGGACCACAGTTGCCAGGGGATATTATTCAAACTCTCAGTGCAACCTTCTCCCGCCGCTGAGGTGTGCATCCCCCCGCCTCTGCCGTGGCACTCATGTTTGATTTAAAGGCCGGTATTGACCTGCAGTTCACTGGCTTGTGTTTAATCAAAGTGAACACCGCGACGCCTGTGAACTGCCAGTCTCATCAAAGCCCTGTGAAATCCTCCTCTACACGTCTCGCCTCAGAGCTACCGCGATGCATCCTGCACAGAGCTGAGAGAGAGAGAGAGAAAGTGAGTGAGAGCTCTGGTATGTGGTGTTTTTTCAGACGGCGTCCTCCTTCGGTAGTGATATCCCCGGGTGAGTGTGACTCTTGGCTGTGGCGTCTGTCTTCTCGGTTTCTTTTCCAGCCGTTTACTATCATACCAGACTCTTCTTGTTGAGGTTCTGTGATTGGTTAGCTTGACTTTCTAGGATTTGAGGGCTGAGTGTGATTGGCAGCTGGCGGTTCCACAGGAAGGACTGTGATTTAACTTTCCATTTACCTTATACTTTGGGAATGCTGCAAAGCCTCAAATGCAGTATCAAATGTTGTATTGCTTCTTTGAGATAATGGGTGTTGCGGTTCGAGCCGTCACAGACTGAACTGTATGTATTCGTCTGCTGCAGTATAGGGCTGAAACATTAAAGGGGCACTATGTAGTTTTGGAGAAGAAATTCAAACTCAGATTTTTAATATTAACAATAATAAAGAGGTAATAATACAAACTGAGAAACACTGTTTGAATCTAGAAAGGTGGCAGGGTCCGCCACACATAAACAAAGTAAAACAGTATGAAACTGTGTTGTCCTTTAAGTTCAGTTTAGAGTCAGTTAATCAGTTAATCAGTAATGAAAAGGAACAGAGTTTGTTCATTTAGTTTGTTTAGGCATATAAAAAATAAGTCGATGAAGATCTTTCTCAATTTCTTCCCCAAAACTACATAGTGCACCTTTAATCGCAATCTGCAATTTTTGGGGAAAAAGTCAAATGTGTCACAACATAGTGTTAAAAATGAAGCATTGTGGTGCTACAGAGATGCCCCGGCCTACAAATCACATTTTCTGCATGCGAGGCAACAATGTGTTGGTACATATTGCCATCATTTTTATATTTCTTTAAGTGAAAATTAAATGCAAAAACGACCATTCATGCTCAAATTGTGACTCACAATCGCAGCGTCTGTCAAAGAAATTGCAATATCAATCTTTTTGCTTATCCTTCAGCCCAACTGTAACATCGACCCGTCCACACTCAGACACTGTCAGATGTCAGGGGTCATGCCAGCTTGTCAATGCATGCGGCGGCCGAGCATTTCCCCTCCTCACTTCCTGCTGCCAGTGTGCGTATATAGTCAGAAAGGATGCTGGGAGATAAATTTAGACCTCCAGCTCCCTCTCCATCTGCCGTTGCTCAGAGTAGGCTGGTTTCCATGGGAACCTGCACCAGGCTACCGCCAGTAAGAGAGAAAGGGAAGAGAGAGAGAGATGTGTGTGTGTTTATGTGTGTGTGTGTGTGTGTGTGTGTGTGTGTGTGTTTTGGGGTGGGTATGACAGCAGATTTTTTAAAAAGCACTTAAGAGGGTTTATCTGTTCTCAGGGCACAAGGTAATTTAATGTTTAGCCCATATTTTCATCCGTCATTACCAGCTGCATGAATACGTCTGGGTATTGATGAGGAAATGAACACAAACTCCGCCGGCCGCGCTCTCCTGTGCATGATAATGAAGTTTCAACTGTAAAGCTGCTGCAAAGCTCCTGCGCTGCTTATCGGGCAGAACTTGAGCTGAATGTTTGTTTTATGGGATTTAGAAGTGTAACCGCTGGACGTAATAGACACAGCAGAGGTGATGGAAGGAGACGGTGTGTGTGTGACAGCGTGTGGGCGTGTGAGTGCGAGCTCTTCCGTGTGTCAGGGCTCCCTCGGGCACCTGCATCACTGCCTGTTTCTGCTGACAAAGCCCCTTTGCATTTACACACATCTTTGCACACATTCCTCACTCATTCTCCTTTCTTCTCTCTGTGGGCCAGTCGTTAATCACATTTTAGACACGGACACCAGAAACTAGTTCACACAACAAATCACTGCAATGAGACTGTTCTGTGAGTGATCATGATGGGAGCTGGGCTGGACGGTGGAGACAAAATGTGGGCAAACTGCTACTAATATCGGCTTTGTGGTTTCATTCTGACACCTCCTATCTAAAAAACGTAACGCAGAGTAACAGCTGCATCGGTGGCTTCCTGCTTGCACCTCTACGCTAAAAATAGATCCCAGTGAAGAACGCCCTTGCCCCACCCTCATCAATAAGGTTAGACAAGCTTGCATAACCTGCTTGTTTAACCAGAGGTCTTATCATTATGATACCTTTTCTCACCTAGCAGCAGACAATTGCTCTGTGTGTGCAGACTATGAGCTCATAGTGCATTAAAGTGTCGCAAGTAATAGGCGCCGTTGATAACAAGTCATCTCTGTGGAATGAGGATGATGAGAAAGGAAACCCCCTCGTCAAACAGCAGGAGGATCGGCTGACTCAAACCAGGGGAGGTCACCTCAGGCCGCTGCAGCTGATTAGCTGGTCGGAGTAGATTTAGAGCTACTGTGTGTTACTTGGTAATGCTCTGGGGAGCGTGCACTGTATGTGCACTGTAGGGTGAGCATTGTGTGTGTGCGTGTGTGTGTGTGTGCGTGTGTGTGTGTGTGTGTGTGTGTGTGTGTGCGTGCGTGCGTGCGTGTGTGTGTGTGTGTGTGTGTTACAGTTTAATGTAGGCTAGACCCTGGCTTTCCTCTCCCTCATCTTCCTGGCACGGCCCTGACTGTGTGTTTCCCCGCTCAGAGCTGGCAGTCTAGACTGCCATGAATAATGTAAGCAACGCTCTCCCCAACCTTAAAACCTTCTAATCGCCCTGTTTAAGGGCTGCATCAACAGCTATGCCAGAGATCATTAAACTTACACTCTGATAACCAACTCTGCGAACAAAGACATTCATTACAGGGAGGTAGAGGAAGACAATTCGTCTTGCTCTTTGCACTCTCTCTCCTGCGCAGTCGTTTTATTTTCTATGCAGAGGTGAGCAAAAATACTGTAAATCAAAAAGGGTCTTGTTGCAAATAATATTTGCCTCAAATGTATCAAAATACAATTTAAAACACTGGTATGAGGAAGTGTATTAGATTGAAATGCAAGTAATTTCTAATTAGAAAATACAAAAATGCATTCTATTCTAGTGTTTTCACAATATACTTATAGAAATAGCTTTGATACAATACCTTAAAAAACATGGACATTATACCATGTCCAATATCACAGGGAAAAATTGACACAACATTGAGGGAATCAATTTTTAGATTTTTATTAAAAGATAAATATAATAAGGCTTGTGTACTGTTTGTTAAGAACAACGGCATCGAAGTTAATCTACTTCTGGAGAAGGTGAGGTAATGTAGGCACTGCAGTAGTAGTAGTAGCAACTCATTGTTGGAGTGGAGAGGAAAAAAGCAGCTAGTACTGATGTACCAATACCTTGAAGAATGAGTATTTAAGCTGTTTCAAATATTCAGAATTGATATGTATCAATATTTCAATATTTTTGACAACATTATTCTATACATACTAACATCATCCAAATTATCATGTTTAGGGTTTCTTTTTTTTCTAAAGTTTGATCTTCAGTGTAGAAATGGGTCTTATTTGAGACTAAAATGGCACAATAGATAATGTATTTTAAGTATATTAATATGCCAATATAATGTACTATCGAGCTGGATATGGTGGCACTGCTCAGCCTTGTTTCTAAATTTTGCAAAGTGGCCACTCGCCGTATTGCAGTGTAAAATTCCCTTCTGGCTCAAAAAGCATTTTCCCCATAGAGCACCATTATAAAAGAGTGACTGTAAAACTGTTGACAGGACACCACAAACTGGAAACAAGGTAATTTATGACTCTTTCCATTAGGAATTTTATATCCATGGAAGTTTTGTCTTTGTAAAACTTTTCTTGAACCGAGGAAAGAAATTAAAAAACCCATGATGTCATTGCAATGTAAAGACTATGGGTTTAACGGGAACTAGTGAACAGGGCCAGCGGGAGAAACACTACTGCGCAGAGTCAGTGGGCCACAAAACCAGGAAGTAAACCTGGAAGCTTGAGACTTTTTTTGGGAAATGCGTCAGGCAAGCAATTCTCATGGAAGTGATTAGGCAACATTTTTCTGTCAGGTATGTGATCCTATTATAAATCTATGGCGAAAAAAATACTCAAAAGTAACTAAATTTAGTTGAAATACTGTCCATCTCTGACAGCATTGTTGTCTCCTTCTATTTTCTTCTCTCTAAAGTTCAGTTGTTTGAAGAACAACTCTCTTCATTCAGGATCTGAACTAATTTGTAAACTCCATTCCCTTTTGATCTAACTTATTTACATGTAACTCTGGAGGGTAATGTATCTCTCTCAGCTCAAAGCAGAAAAAGTTTTAGCTGCCACCACAAACTGAAGTCTTCCTGTACAGCTGAAAAGGTGGAAAAGAGGAAAACAGAGAATTTTAATGGCGTTGATTCGGTTTGTTGTGCTGCCTAATTGCTGTATGTTGATGGTAAAAGTGTGCTGTAATCAAAGTGTTGGTCTGCTTGGAAAAAAGCTCCCTAAACAGATGATCGGCCCTCAGCAGATGTGGGAGAACGTGGAGATGGAGCCGAGAATCTGTCAAGTTGTTTCCAAGAGGTAGACTGATTCTCTTTCCCCACTGTAAACTGGCTCTAATGAAGGCTGACTGTGCAGAGTGTTTTTTTAGACACATGGAGAGAGCAAAAGTGTGGCTCATTAAAAAAAAGAAAGAAAAAAAAAACTGTCAGTGCTGCCTTGCCACCACTGGCACCTTAAGCTGCAGTCTTCTGCTGTTTATTCAGCCACTGGATCACTGATTCAGTCTTTTCTCTTTTCTCCACCTCTTCATCTTGCACTCCTTCTTACTCCTACTTCATATGCATATTTCTGATATTATAGAACATCTATGCCTATTCTGCCTTTCAACTCCTTTCAGTTCCTAGATCTGCCCCACCCCTCTCCCTTGTTATCTCATCTCCTGGCATGTTCTTGGCTGTCAGAGGTGGTGCACGCTGTCTGCACCATCACAGAGATCTACAGCTGTGCGGTGAGCACACACACGGCAACCCCCCTCACTGAGCTCTGATCTCTGGAGTCTGACAGAGTCAGGGTGGGGGGGTTGCAAGTAGTGTCGACGATGATTGATACTCTCGATGAGCCTGTGCTGGGACTGTCGGCAGTTGGGCATGGCTGCTCAGTGAAAATGTTATGATTGGCCCCATCCATTCCCAGAATGTGTTTTGATTGGCTGCGATACAAGAATCCCGTGTCTCAAGTTGAGACAGAGTGCAGGGTTTGTAGTAAGTGGGGAATATTACAGAACATACATCTTGATAAAAGAGGAGATTTCATTGTGCCCTCAAGTCTCCATGATCAGCTATACTTGGCTCCTCATAAGTGCAGCTCTGTGGCGGTGTGTGTGAGGGGGAAATATTACAATAGATCTGTCTTGATAAAAGTTTTCACAGCACCCTTTCACAACTGGCTTCATAACAGGCAGCCCCTCATAAACACTGCGCCCTGGTGGCAGTGAGTGTGAGGGGTGTAGGCTGAAACCCAGTTGCTGTCAAATCTCTTTATCCGCAAGAAAACAGCACCCCTCCATTTACCCCCTTAGCTTTAGTGCCACATCAGATAAGCATAGGTTGTATTTCCAACATTTGTTTTGACTCGTTGCCCTGACACTGTGGTCTCCTCTGTTGATGCCTGTTCTGTGCATGTTGCCTGGCTGGCCCCGAGCTGCTCTGACTCCTGCAGCGTAAGCCAGTCACGGGTTGGATACAAATAAAATATTTATGTTTTATCTACATTTTAAGAAGATTTACAAGTGTGGACATGCACATACTAGAAGCCTGTGTGCCTTTTTAAAGTGGTAAATTAAGAGTACAGCTTGACCTAATAGTTCTTAACAGATTTACAGTAGGTGCACCTCTGTCTCTTGAATGACTGCACACTATATGCTTAATAAGAAATGAAGCCAGGACAGATGACAGCAATAACATGTCGCTGATGCAATTACCTCACTAATGTTCTCATTACAACACTGACCCCACTCAACACTACACCAGGAAATGTAACCCTATTCGTCATTGTATGATACATGGGGCAATTTTTTAGGAGGGAGTTTGATAATAGGACACTAATGATTTTGGCCCTCAGCTCTACAAACATAACTCTTTTTCCAGACAGCGTGGCAGGCTTTTTGGAGACATCAAGAAGCCTAAGTCTTCTTCACGAAGTCATATGTGTGTTGCTGTAGCTGTCTTTTATCAGAGCAGGACCTTCCTTTATCACTTCTCTTTGTTTTGTTGCTTTTAGTTAGAAAAACGTTGTACATCTGTTTTTATTGCAAAGTGAAAAGGGAGAAAAGAGAATTGGGGAAGTCTTTGCAGCACTTTGCTTTACTGTAGCTCTTTGTGACAAAACAGTTTTTTAGAGACTCTAATAAATGTATTTATGTGTTTCTGCTTCTGTAACTCTTTTTCTGTGTTTCTTTAGACCCATTCAGAAGTCTGAGCAGTCAACATTCTTTACGACTAACAAAGGAGATGCAGAGAAGACCTTGGGAGGGCTGTTAAGATGGCTGAGGCTGGACAGAAGCAGAGCTGCATCATTCAAGGAGATGATCTATGTTTACCTGCATCCATGCAGCTCCAGGGCACCTTTTAATGATGCCTCATTTGGTCCTCTTGAATAACTTTTGGCCCACATTGAAAAAGGCCTTCTGTTGTGACTTACAGCTTAGTCTGTCGATGTTCCCCTGCCTCTGACCTCTCTGCTGCCATGCGGTTAGCCCCATGAGGCTCCGAGAGCCCTTCCTTGTCTGTCTTTGAGGCCTCCTCCCCACTCTATGGAGGCTGAGCCCAGCCGTCCGCCTGATGAGGAGCGCTCTGGAAGGCAAGAGCAACAGCATGTAACGGCTGAATCCTCGCTAGGATCTTGTCCACCTCAGCAGCCCCAGCAGCCTCCTAATCCTCGTCCTGTACACAGAGCTTTGGGCCGCCTGCAAAATCGCCAACCCAGACGCACTGACCTTCTGCTTCGGTTACAGCAGCAGCAAGCAGTAGCATGGCAGCATTCAGAAACCCCAGGTCCCTCAGGAGGCAGCTTCTATTCTCCAGCTTCCTCATCAACCTCATCCCTTCCCTCTACTTCCTCCACCCGGGGTGAGCATGGTCAGGGGGTCCCATCTCAGTCCAGCCAAGAGGGCCTAGAAGGGGTCAGCTCACCCAGAAAAGGGGAGAAGAAACCCCAAAAACCAGGGAAATATGTGTGCTCTTACTGTGGCCGTCCATGTGCCAAGCCAAGTGTTCTTCAGAAACACATTCGTTCACATACAGGAGAAAGACCTTACCCTTGTGCCCCCTGTGGCTTTTCATTCAAGACCAAGAGCAACCTTTATAAGCACCGCAAGTCCCATGCCCATCGCATTAAAGCAGGCCTGGCGTCCAGTCGGGATGAGCAGAGTTTGAGTGGACCAGAGGGCAGCGGCGTTGGAGAAGACCCTGAGGAGCACACAGAAGGAGAAAGCACTGAGTCTGAAGAAGAGACGGGCCAACACAGAAAATCTAAGGAGATGCTGGGCCAGCAGAAAAAAGGTGGTAAGGAGCTGCTTGGAAGCTTGGAGGAGAGCCAGAGGCCTGAAGACTCCCAGGCTGTCAAGCAAAGGCTGGCACTAAGGCTTAGTGAAAGGAAACGTGGCCCAATGGCTTCCCCAGATGACCCACCTTCCTCCCTCTCCTCCACCTCATCTTCTTCGCTAGGCCCTGGCAGTAAGGGCAGCACAGAGTCTGGCTACTTCTCCGGATCAGGCAGCACTGACATGTCCCAAGTTAGCCCCCCCAGTGCCAGTGCCAAAACCTACGCAGAAATTATTCTAGGGAAATATGGAAGGCTGGGAGGGCAGCAGCGCAGTCCCCATCAGCAGCAGCCTCATTCTTCACTTTCCTCATCCTCAGGAACAGAGGACAAGGGCATTCCCTTCGCTGTACCCAAAACCCAAGTAATAGAGCACATTACCAAGCTCATCACTATCAATGAAGCGGTAGTAGACACCAGTGAGATTGACAGTGTAAAGCCCAGACGCTCTTCTCTGTCCAGGAAGAGCAGCATGGAGTCCCCTAAATTTACCGCCCCTAAAGATCCCTACGCATTTGATCCCAAAGGAGAAGTCCCTGGCCCCAGTGGTTTAAGGCACTTCCACAATCCTGAGGCAGATCCACCAGGTACTCAGGAACTGTCAGCAGTGCCTCTGCTTAGAAGCCACTCAATGCCATCATCTACCAGCCCAGGAGAGCCCTCCACCTCTGGCACCATGTCTCCCAGAGGTTACCGTCTCTGCCAGTCATTCGATGAGCAGCAAGCAGTGGTAGCAGAGATGAGGGTTGGCCATGCCCAGCGTATGCTGAAGCGGCAACCTGCCATAGAGGTCCCACTGGGAGCTGAGCAACTGCTGGAGGAGGCGGTACCCTCCTCTTCGTCCTCCACCAGAGGCACAGAACTAGCTAGGCAGCCACAGCAACAACAAAAACAAAGGACTCTGAGCCTGCTTGAATGTGAAGTCTGTGGGGCCCATTTCCAACATAGTGAAGGCTATGAGACCCACAGAGGCATATGCCCAGGGCAGCAAAAACTAGAACAAGAGAGCAGGGATGCGAGTAAAACATGCAGGGAGGATCGCCCCCCAATGATGATGCACTATAAGTTCCGAGCACTGGCCATGGCTGTTAGGAAGAGGAGGAAAGAGGAAAGTCTGGAGGAGGATCCTCCCAGCCCTGGATCTGTAGCCATGTCAGGCAGCTCTGCAGGCCTCATCCCTTTGCCAAGCAGACCAGAGCACAGCCAGGCCCTCTCAGGTTTGTTTATGTATCCCTGCAGTAGCAGATAAACTGATACCAACATTATCCTGGGTAGGACTGTAACTAACAATTGTTTTCATTGTCAGTGAATCTGCCTATTATTTTCACAATCAATCTATTAATCATTTTGTCTGTAAAATGACAAAAAAAAAAATGGAAAAATGCTCATCACAATTTCTCAGAGCCCAAAGTGATTTCTTCACATTGCTTCTTTTGTCCAACCAACTGTCCAAAACCCAAAGACTCTTCATTTACATAACAGGCAAATCCTCACATTTGAGAAGCATGAACTAGCAAATGTTTGGCAGTTTTGCTTCAAAAAAATTACTGAAAAGAATAATCGATCATCAAAATAGTTGGCAATTAATTTTCTTTAGATCGATTGTTGCACTTCTACCCTGTGTTAACAATAGGTTATTTTCTTTCATACCTTTTAGTACCTTTTTAACATCTGAGTTAACCTGAACAGCTAAAGAAAACATATGTGTATACAAGAAAATGTATACATGAGAAAAAATTACTTAAGTTGCCCTATACCACAGATAAGGGAATGAAATGCAGAGGCAGTTCTATGTCATCATTTAAAAGCAGTATACTACTATAAGATGATGGGAGTCAATTTGTTGTTTCTTCTGTTTGCTTCTAGGTGTTTCTTTACAGACTGAGCCAAAACAACAGCAGCAGCAGGACAGGAAGGGTGTGTCTGTCATCCAACACACAAGCTCTTTTGAGAAGCAGGAGAGTCTGTCCATGGAAAGTCAAGAACCAGACCTCAGAGAGAGTCAGCAAACACAACAACCAGAGCCAAAACCATCACCCTCTACATCTCGCCTCATCCGCCAGCCAAACATCCAAGTGCCAGAGATCCTTGTTACTGTGGAGCCTGATGCCGACATGCCATCTGTGTCACCGCCAGTGACAGCATCCTCATCCAAGGTGCATTATTATTTAAAGTAGCATTGATGCATTGATTTAAAAACATACATTGTTTTAAGGGTGTTTCCCTCTTTGATTTAAATTAATTTTTGATTCAACACCCTTAGAAACTGTTTGTGCAGGTGAGCAGTCAGTGTCTCTTTATCTTACACTGAATGGTAAATGAATGAACTTTTTATATATCCTAGGAGGCAGAGAGAGTGGAGGAGTTCCAGTGGCCTCAGCGTAGCCAGACTTTGGCCCAGCTCCCTGCAGAGAAGCTGCCACCAAAGAAGAAGAGACTCCGCCTGGCAGAAGCAGCCCAGTCCTCTGGGGAGTCTAGCTTTGAGTCTGTGTCTCTGCCTCGCAGCCCAAGTCAAGAGAGCAACATTTCACACACTTCAAGCCTTTCTGCTTCTTTTGAGGACACAGCAAGACTAGAGTCTGCCGTCTGGGCCTCCAGTAGCCAAAGCTCCCAGATGTTGATGGTGCCATCCGCTTCCCACCAACACCATCAAAGCCACAAGGAGATGAGGCGCTCAGCCTCAGAGCAGGCCCCAACAAGCCCCCAACAAGCAGAGCAGATCTCAGAGGCCAGAAGTAAGTCCTTTGACTATGGGTCCCTGTCCCCTCAGCAGTCTGCATCCTCCTGGAAAGAAAGGAGAAAGTGTCTCCTTGTGAAGCATGCCACGTTAGGAGAACCTGAGCAGGAGGAGTCTGCCAGCATGACTCAGTTGTCCAGAGCAGACAGTCCAAAGCCTGGGCCTTCCCGTGCCATCCAGTCTCCTCTCTACTCAACTGAGACAAGCTCCCGGTTCAGCCTAGACACCACAGGGAAAGCCTTGCAGCTGTTCCAGCCACAAATCTTCCCCCGCTCTCAGGATGTGCTCCCTTTTCAGCCCAGAGTCCAGCAAGCATTTTCCCCAGGATCACTGTCCCAGCTTCTCCCCGTCACCACAGCCTTCTCTGAAGTACTGTCCACCCAAATCATCCACAGAGCCTTCTTACATTCACCGACAGGACCTCCACCTATACAGATACACCCAGCACAGATCCACATGGCAGAACGGTTGGGTATACCACTCCCGCAGCTTCCTGCTCTAGTTCCTCTCCAGTTCTCCTCCAGGACGAGAGATAGTCAAACTCTGTACTTGCCTTTCCCTCCAAGACTTACTGCACATGTTCCCTCCCATGCAACTACAGAGAGCAGACCCACCATCTCTTCTGCCCTTACCCATCAATCCCTTGTAAGAATCTCCTACCACCACCCACGGCCAGTCATCGCCACATGCGTGGCACAGCTCACACCAGTTGTGTCCCTTGTGGTGCCTGTGAGGCTCCAGACCCATATACCTACCTATGCCAGTGCCATGTATACCACCCTGTCCCAGATCCTGGCCTCCACTCGCTCACAGGAACCCATTTCTTGCACAGCAATGGTCATCATGGGCCAGGTGGAACGGGATAAGCTGCAGAGATCCTATTTGAAGGTCCCCTCTACAGATATCAAGAGCCTTCTTCCCCTTACTCTGCCCACAGAGCTGGCCTCGGGATCTGGGGAGGGATACGGTCCACTGGGGGCTGGAGGAAGTAAACGCATGCTTTCTCCTGCAGCCAGTCTGGAGCTCAGCACTGAGGCCCAACGTCACCAAAAAAGGGTAAAAGAGGAAGGGGAAGGGGAGCACAAGGCAGGAGAGGAGGAGAAGGAGGTCATAGAACAGAAGGTAAGACCGGAAGAAGAAAGTAGAACCACTGGGAGAGAACTGGAAGAAGGAGAGAAGAAACAGCTACAGAGGGTGGAGGTGACAACTGTGAAAGTGGAGGAGGAGCAGGAGCAAGAACCAAGGAAGCATGATAGTGAGGAAAAGGAGGAGGAGGAGGAGTCAACTGAGAAAACAAGTAAAAAAACGGAGGCGGTGCCAGTGGTCCAACAGGGGGTTGAAAGCACCCCTTCATACCCCAGCCTCCACACCTCCACCTCAGTCAACTGGTGCTACCTGAACTATGTTAAACCCAACCCGTCTGCCCTGAGGGAACCTTGCACCTCAGTTTATTCTACCTGGAGCGTCAGTTCCCACAACCCCAACTTACCGGGCGTCAGCACTAAGGTGGCGTTGTCCCTACTGTGCTCCAAACAGAAGCACAGCTCAGAGACGTACACCATGGCCATGGCCCCATCCCCAGCCACAAGCAAACCGGCCCCTAGCAGTAGCAGGACCCCACGTGTGTCAGAGGTAAACATAACCAAAATATACACTCACTGTATATAAATTCATGTGGAGACCATGAACTTCTGTAGAATATAAAAATGCTGTCTTTTTTAACTAGTCTGTATGTTTTACTCTTGAACCCAGCGTTAATGTTTTAATGAGAAAAGAGATCATGGATTTTGGAAACTGTGGTCTTTGAATGCAATGAAACATGATTTGTTTTGGTCCACATAGACTTCTGTTTCGCTGACTGTGTGAAGTGTTTTGACAATGAGAGTTCAGTTTTGACCAATCCAAACTGTAATGTGTTTAAAGGTAATTGCACAATTTTAAACATCAAAGTCTGTTTAAGTAGGTCTGAGGAAGTACTACTGCATATGTGAAAGTTGTATAAGCCTTTAGTGTCTCCAAAAGGAACAAAATCTGATAAACTGCCTCAGGTGGCATTACCTGCAGCTATTGAGGCTCAAGCCTACAAGTTTCAAAAATGAACAAAAACTGGGGCAGTGGAGTTAGAAAGAAGTGAATTCACCAAACTTCTGTAGCCTGCTCCTTATCTCTGTGTGAGGCTAACAGCTCGAGGTTACATTAGCCACTGCTAGCTAACAAGAAAGAATTCATGGAATAAAAAAGACAATATCTCTGGTACTACTGCATCAAACTGTCTATCATGAGTCTGACAGTGTTATGGGAGTACAGGACTAAATCTTAACAATAAAACAGTTAACGCTTCATTTTAAGTTGTTTTGAAATTTCCTATGTGTCTTGAGTGTAGGTACATGCCACCCCACCCAGCACCCTCACTCAAGTAAAGGATCAGCAGCAACATGAAAAGGAGGACACTAAAGAGATGAGAGAAGAGGAAAGGCCTTCCACCTCCAAACAGAGCGAGGCTTCTCGTGTTCGCATCTTTGAAGGCGGGTAAGAACTACAAGAGTGAAACTGTTAAAATGCACATCTTTTATTTCAAAAATCAATATTTGCAAATAATGACGGTGCCTCATTACACAAGTAATCTGTTGTTCTGTCACAAACCAACGCCCGCTGACAGCAAAAACAGAGACTATGGAGAGCTGACTAGAGTGCACATAGAGAATTACAGTAACAGATGGGAGGCAATGGAACCCGCAGGGACTTCATTTGTACCTGTAGCCAAGCTTTTTCCTCTTGCTGCTGGCATGAGTGTCTGTGTTTTAGAAGTGTTAATTTGGAAAGTGTGCGTATGTGTGTGTGCATCGAGGGGGGAAAGGTTGTCTCCAACTTCACTGTTAGACTCTCATTAATACCTGTTTTTACAGTTACATAACTTACTGAAAAGACACAGGGGAACAATATGAGGCAATCTGCAAGCAATCAGCAGTTATGATTGTGTGCAGTATTCAACTGTTTGTCTTCAAACCTGTCTGCATTTGTACACTTAACTGCATTCACATATTTACATATTTGTGCTTTCTATAAATGTCTGAGTGATTGTTTCCAGTGCAGCCTCTCGTCTTTCAGTTTATTGTTTAGAGCTCAAAGTTTCCCCATGCAGCTGCTGATTCTGTGCAGATCTTTTTGCATTGAAGCTGTGGTACAGATAGATATGGATAAAAGAGGAAGATGGAAAAGAAGGGGTAAAAGATTCCCAATTAATGACAATTTCAGAACACACTGGTATTCATTATTTATTTATTTTCTGATGGGAATGGAAAATATTTATGAGAGGTATTTAAAGACGTAAGTAAGTGTTTAGTTTATGTGAGTATCTGTGTGTTTGTGGACATGTATTGGGGACATAAACCTGTATACACACATTGTGGGGACCCACTTTTCTCAAGGGGACAAAACTCAAGTCCTGATAATATTAATAATTAAATTTTAGACCTAGTTTAAGGCTAGGGTTTTAGTTTTGGGTTTGACTTTGGCAAGTAGTGGTTGTGGTTATGATTAGGGTAAGTCTCCAGAAAATAAATGTGTGTGTGTCAGTCTAATGTCGCTAAAAGTGATGCAAACACAATTTTGTGTGTGTGTGTGTGTGTGTGTGTGTGTGTGTGTGTGTGTGTGTGAACATGTTTTACCCACGTTGTGGGAACATCTATTTACACAGCACACTGTGGGGAGACTTGGTTTACGGTTAGGGTAAGGCAAGCAGAAGTTATGGTTATGGTTAGCATAAGTCTCCAGGAACTGAATGTAAGTAATGTATTATGTAGTATGTACTGTCCCCAATAGTGATGGAAACATGACTTTGTGTGTGTGGTGTGTGTCAACACTTGCACATTAAGTCCTGTGTTTTGTGTAAATGTGCACACAGATTGAGTGTGAAGGAGTTGTCTGCTTAACAGAAGATAAGGCAGTAATTACCAGTCTTTATCATTTGCAGCCACCCATTACACACATTGAGGAAGTGTGCATTTTCATCCATAAACAGCCTACAGTCTTCACTTTTCATCATACCACCCTCCTCCTTCTGTTCATGCTGCCTGTGCCACTCTGGCAGCTCTTGCAGTTTTACTCACCAATGTTTTATTTTCTCTTCATTCTCTCTGTGTCCTCTCTCTGTGTGTACCTGCACCTCTTGATGTCCTGTTGTATTTTCTCTGTGCATGCAAATAAGCACAGCTACTCTTGAACACAGCAGAATGTGTTGTACCCTGACTCATTATCCCTGTCTCCCATTTGTCAACACATTGAAATCACAACTGTCTGCCACTCGTTTTATTGCAGAGAACAAGCATATTCATTTTTTTTATGAATATGCATCATATGCAGCTTTGTTTATGTTCCACTGGCCTGCACGATTTCATCTTGATCCAATTACAGAAATCCCTTTAAGAAAGAGGGGTGCAGGGGTCTCTAGAGTTTATTAGATTCACACAGCTAAAGAAATAGATATTGGATCAAGGCAGCTTTTTCCCTCAATAACACGTCTTAGCAAATAAGAAAGCATGGCTATTCCTTCTTGGTGGCAGCAAAAGTCAGTGGAACAACAGCTTTAATCCCTCTTAGTGAACACAAGCTGAACCGCCTCCTTCTGCATTCTGTTAAAACAGGCAGATTGATTTTCATAGTGTACATCTTAGTGGTGGCAACACTGCAGATTTGTCATAATGCTATAACCATATCGGTGAACTGACATAGCCATTCCCATGTACTCCTTTCTGTCTAAATAATGATCAAAATATGTTTCAGTACCCTGCAGTACTGCCTTTTACTGTTATTCAGTTGTTGCTGCCCTGATATTCAATGACTTTATCAATCAGTCACACCCTGTTTGAAAGCGGTATTCTCTCCACCAATCTGCCATGGCAGCCAGGAAGCTACAGTACAAGCAGGGGCAGATTGTCGGTTGAGTTTAGTGAGAGACGGGCTTCTGATTTAATGCTCGATGTGTGAAGTGCAACTTCTGCCTTGTTTTTCCTGAGATGCGGGTGGATATTTTTAGCAGTGGCAACAAATACATCCCAGTAAACTGTAGCCAGCTCCTGAATGAATACAACATAATGCCACAGTTGAGACTATTTTACATTTGTGTAACAATTTGTTATGATTTGCTGTTGCTGGTTCTGTTATACAACTGGGAGCATTCACAGCCTGGGTTCTTGTAGATGTGGCGCATATCCTGTAATTAAACACAGTCAGTACACATTGGATATTTACAATTCAGAATGGATTGTGCATCTCTTCATGAGTAGTGAAAGCAGATGAAGTTTTGCATAGAGGACAATTCATTCAGATTTAAAATGTCTGTGGTCCACTGTGTCCACAAATAGCCGTTTGGTAAACACCCAGATTGTGTATAAACAATGTTTTTATAGACTAGACCTAAAAATGTTGCTTGATTTTTATAGTGTCTATTTTAGGTTGTGGGCCATAGCCAGGCTTCCCTTCCCTCTCTTTAGCTGCTGCTGTTGTTGGCTGGGCCACCCGGTCACAGCAGAATAGCTGGTATTCTCTGTGTGCCCAGGGTGTAGTGCAGGGAACAGCCAAGGGACTCAGTGCTGCCGGGGTTTTGGTGGGGCTTCCCCGACCCGCCTCCATAAAGAAAGCCTTGTTTCCCAGTTTCTCTTCCTAGTGTGTGTGTGTGTGTGTGTGTGTGTGTATTTGTGCTACACATAAACCCACATCCACATTCATTATTATTATTAAAGGTGCACATATCAATATTTTATGAGAACAGTGGGTCACATGACTGTGTAATGTAAAACGCAAACAAGCAAACACAATGTTCTGCACAAAGGATGAGCTACAATGGAAGTTCCGTCCACAAAAACAATGTGGTTAGCATAAAACATTAGAGATAAGGAGACACAATAAAAATAAACATAAAGAATACATGTGAGTATCAACCGACTAGGAAAAATAAATAACACACAAAAAACTGTTATACACACACACTGTGTGCTTCCTGCCCAGCACCAAATGATAGACAGGCCAAGTTAGAAACTAACTGTTGAACATTATCATGCGTTTAGCAGCCAGATACATGATAAGGGCTGGTGGAGACCAAAATAAGGTGAAAAGTAGAATATTGGACTGAATTCCAACAGGTTGCCAAGAGTGAAAATATTTGTGTTTTAGGTTGTTCCGATGCTCTCATGTGGCCAAAAATAAATTTCACGCAGCTTAAATGCAATTCAATTTATGGCAATGAAAAAGCTTTATGTAGTCAGCTACTATATTTTCGATACAGTGAAACTGGCAGTCTATATGAAAGTAATCCTAACTATCTCATCTTCTGAAGGGCTCACATCATGGGTATAATGTGGTGTCAGTGAAAAATGTAAAATGCAAGTCCTCCAAAAACAACCCAAGGCACACTGTAGGATTGGTACAAAACTATGTATGCCTTTATTATACATGGCAGTATCTATTCAGAATGACCATGCTAATCCTAATTGTCTTTCTATTTCTTTGTCCTCTCTCTCTCACTTAGGTTCAAATCCAACGAAGAGTATGTTTATGTGAGAGGTCGCGGCAGGGGCAAGTACATATGTGGAGAGTGTGGCATCCGCTGTAAGAAGCCGAGCATGCTGAAAAAGCACATCCGAACGCACACAGATGTCCGTCCATACATTTGCAAACACTGCAACTTTGCCTTCAAAACCAAAGGTAAGGGAACAATCTAGAAGTCACTCGAAACATGATTTGTACTGCTATGCTTTCTATTTCATTAGAGCTTTAAGCGCAGTTATCAAATATTTCCTCTGTTGTTGAAATATCCTCATTTTCCTTACCCTCAGCGAGTCGAGGGCAATCTTAATGTGCTTTTCTTGTTCCTTCATAGGGAACCTTACTAAACATATGAAGTCGAAGGCTCATGGGAAAAAATGCCAGGCGATGGGAGTATCTGAGTCATCACTCGACGAGCCGGAGAGCGAGGAAACAGGTACTTAAGAGGGGATGGAGAGGCATCTCACATATTTCCCATCCACTGCAGAGAAATATTGGTACACAGCTGGATGAACTTGTGCCTGTGAAGAATTGTAGCTGCTCAGCACTGACAGCTTATGCAACACCATGTTCTATTCTCCTCCCTTTGGCCATGCATAAGAAATGTGGAAAAGCAGAAGCTAAATGAATGACGAATACAGAACGTTTCCTGATGTAGTTGCGACTGTCTGGCGAATTCACCTTGTTCTCAAGGATGTGTTGCTGGCATATGACAGCACCCATTCCAACACGTTCATCCGTCCCCAGAAAAAGCCAGCCACCTCACGATTTCCCCTTTAACCTTCCTCTACTTCCTCTCTCCTCTTCATCTCTTTCTTGCTGACAGACTACACTCACCTGAGCCAAGGACACGCAATTTAAACCACCTTTTCATTCACAAGGCTGTTGAGATAGTTTGTGAATAGAGGCATGGTGCTATTTAATTAAATTCAGTTCTATTCATCCTCAGTCTATTTATAACATGGGTTTGATGGGTGGTGGGTGAGGTTTGTCAGAAAGACACAGTACGCTGTCCTAACCCTTTGTGCTTGTTCCTGAAAAATGTTCCGTTAATGTGTTTTGATGTTGGGATTTTTGTCACGATTTTGTAGATTCAGTACAGGAGGTTGAAAGTGTACAATATAGATCTAAAATGATATAATTTAAAGAGTGAATATTTCTCTGTCTGCAGAAACAGCAGGAAGTGATGAACGTGTGGGTGGCTCCGAGGAACAGGAGGAACATCAATTTTCTGACGTGGAGGAGTCTGAGGACAATGACGACACAGATGATGATGACGATGAGGAAGACGAGTCACATGATGACCCGCCATCCTCCTGTTCGTCAGACACCCACCCATCAGCAGGAGGGCACTCCAGCTGCAGTAAGCACTCTCAGCAGGGCACTCCTGAACCTGAGCCCCCAGGCACCAGTCCCAGTCCCGGTCCGGAGTTGTCCCCAAGGGGAGTTTGGCCCAGCAGACGAGCTGCCTCTCCAGGCAGCAGGAGAGCGCTGTTCTCCCGGCGGGGCTGGAAGGCATCACCGAGAGCTTTCTCCCCAAGTAGTGAGAGCTGTTCCCCCAGCCGCAGCCTCTCTCCACGTCTGGAGCTGTCGTCACCCCTCCACAGCCTCTCCCCCAGGACGGAGTTGTCTTCACCCAGCCGGCATGTCTCGCCCTCCCCTGAAAGAGGACCGTCTCCCATCAGACCCCTCTCACCTCTTCTTCCTATTTCACCAAGCTGCTACCGGTCACCCCAAGCTCGGACTCCTCCCTTGCCACTGGGGTTACATCACAGGACCCCGGGATACCTGCCATGGGAGAGCCCAGGTACAAAGGGTAGCCATCTAAAACTGGTGAGTCTTTTCTACTGGGTCTGTGCCTAGACATAGACAACAACCACAATGTACTGGATTTCCTCTGCACTTTCCGTCTAGGACGATCTCAGTGTACAGGACCGTACTGACAGAGTGAGTCCATGAAATGTAATGATGATGTCTTTGCTCCCCCTACAGGAGAAAGGTGGTACAGCAGCAGAAGGGACAGCATTGCCAGAAACCAGCTTGTTTCCACCTGCTTTCCGTATTTCTACATGTGAGGCTTATTCTGGCACCCAAACAACAGACACCATCTTTAGCCATCTTCCCATGCACTCCCAACAAGCCAAGGTCCCCTGCCTGATGATCCCCATCGGAGGGATCCAAATGGTACAGGCCAGACCGAGGTCCCACCCTACCACCCCCTCGTCCCCGACGTCTCCCCCCATGGAGGGGCCATCACTGGCCAGATTTGATTCATACTGGGGCGGGACCCCCAGAACTCAAGGGCTTAGGACTCCTGGAGACCACTGGTGGGAGCACCAGGCCGCAGGAACCAGCCAGTCAGGGCGGTGCGTTCTCAGCACAGCACTAACATGTTCCAAACCGGAGTTGGAGACCACAGACTCAAAGCAATATGGCAGCTCACATAGCTCCGCCCACACTCGCAGGTCTGCTTCTGAGACCAGCGAACGCAGCGTCAGAGACAGTCGTTCAAGAGCACCCCTCAGTTTAGCAGCCCCCGTAGCCTCGCGTGTCATTGGACAGCA
This sequence comes from Pagrus major, assembly GCF_040436345.1. Taxonomy (NCBI): domain Eukaryota; kingdom Metazoa; phylum Chordata; class Actinopteri; order Spariformes; family Sparidae; genus Pagrus; species Pagrus major. The sequence continues at coordinate 14,144,198 of NC_133231.1, read as the reverse complement.
GCCAGAGGGGGAGGAGCCACATTCTGGTGGTGATTGGGTGGAGGGAAGAGCTAAAGGAGACTCAGCCAGAGCAGACCAGAGCACATAACAGTGTCTACACCTTGATGCATCATGCATCCCATTTTGCTTTATTGGTTGCTACACTAGTCTTGTTTTTTATTGCTTTGTTTTTATACAGTTTTCAATACTATTGTTAACTTAAATGTTTGTTCTTTGGCAATATTCAGGTTTGTTATAAAAATGCACTTTTTTCTTTGTAAAAATAATGTCCATCTATATATATATCTAAATTATATATATAAAAATATATCCCTCCTGTATCTCTATTGATACTGGTAATCTTAATGTCTGTTTGAATATATGTAAAAGGAATATGTATAAATTTGTAAATGACCAAAATCTTTAATCAAAAATAATTCAATTTCTGTTTGTCCAAATTTTGTCCAGTATTACATAAATTGTAGTTACTTGTGCCTTTTCTGTCCAGGTTTGTGTTTTGAGATGTACAGTACAGACAGACAAAGAAAGGCTGTGAAATTTTATATCTGCTTTTTTTGTGTCATTCGGGAGGGTTAATATTTGGTGTTTTGATTGTTTCTGTTCCATTGCTTTAATGCCAGGGTAACAGAGCGTCGCATGGCGGAGATATTGAAGGAGCAGCAGAAACGTGTCAAAGGAATTGCACTGAAGTTCTATTTTTTATTACAAAAGATTTTAGATTAGATTATATCTCTGTACAGGGAAGAGCGCTCCTTATTTATTGTTATTTGATGACAATGATCATTGTGTCAAGGTTGTTTTTCTTTTTTTACTTTTTTTTATTGGAAAAAGGATGTTTTTGTTACATCTGTGTGTCTTTTTCATGATGTTCTTGTGACTTGAATTGGCGACAGAGATGAGGAATTGAGCTTGGCTGGTACCGGAGGATTAAGTGCCCTGCAGATTTCACACACAGCAAAATTTCTAGTCATTGAAGAAATAAAAAATGCACCAGACTCCCCTGAGGATTGTTGTTTTTTTTTCCACGTCACCATGTGCACAGTATCATGCTTTGGCTGTTATAGTTTTATTTACAGAGTGGGTGTGTAAGGAATTGTTTAAAGATTTTTTCGTGTTATCAACCATTGGATCGGTTTTCCACAACAGGTCAGGGAAGTTGGAACGTTGACAAAGAAACCACGTTAAAACCACAACATGAATATCTGTGAGTGTCCAACTGGTCGCATCAGAATTGGTTAGAAGAACACAAGAAGCTTTCATTTCTTTGTCATTTCTTTATGGTAACTCTTTGTGATACCCTGTGGTGATATCAGTGGTTGTTTGTGGTACTTTGTTATGAGTCTTGTGATATTTTGGTCTTGGCTTCTACTTTGGTGTGGTTGGTGGTAAGTTTGGTTGTACTTTGTACTTTCTCTCTGAAGGAAAGTTATTGATTTTTAACCTGTCCTCAAAATGTTAAGTTAGTCTTATGTGAAATATTTCCCGACTTCTCATCAAATATATCTGTTTTTTGTCACTGCAAATGATCATGATGATCGTGTAATGTAAATGTGATATTACATGTTTTGTAGACATGTTGATACGGTATGTTATGTAGGCCTATAACGCATACAAATGTGAACGTATCAGTGGTTCACAGAAACTATAATTGCCATCATTTTATCCTCTCCAAGCTGATCTAGAGCCCCTGTGGTGTCTCCTTTTATGATGCCTCTCTGCTCATTTATTTAGGCGTTTTCCTTAATTGTTCACCATGTGACAAGGGTTAAGTAGCAGATATAAACCCACAATTATCAGCCTGCCGAGCTTTTCTCTCTTCAGGAAGCAGCCAGGCAGCTGTATTCCTTTAGAGGCACCACTAGATGTCCTTACTAAATCACCAACCCTCAAGGTATCCATCCAAATATTATCATATTCCATGCAGGAATGATATGTTAGATAAAGGAGGGGGTGTGATTTTGCATTCTTGTTCACTTGGTTTTAGTTTTGATTGGGTTCAAGAGGGTGAACACACCTTTCCGAAGAAATTCACCTTATCAAATCTCAACAAACATAAACTTCAATAACATGTCTATAAATTCTGTTGGCTATATGGGTCAATTGTGTGTTCATTTTGCAATGATGAGTTGGAAACAGTCCTGAAACACACCCATTTTTATGATGAAGACACTCATTTATCATTTCCAAAGGCTGATTTCAATCCTTCAAAGATTAAACCCTCCATCATTCTTTTATATCATCCAATTTACAGAACTATTTTAATCACTCCTGGCACATGCAGCTAAAGGAGTATAAAACAATATACACACACAAAACAATATTCCTGTAAATGTATCACTCCCATCCCTGCAGTGTTTTTGTTTCCACTCACTGTCACTGGTGCTTTGCACAACAATGTTTAACAGCACAGCAAGACGTGGATTACGTAAAGCTGACTTAGGCACAGCAGCGAGTGTGTTGACAAGAAGCCCAGAGATGTTTGCTGCTGTGACTTGACGTTCCACAGAAAATGTTATAAAACAGGCAACAGGGGAGGCACTTGTATTTTTAGACACCCATATCAAAAATAGTTTGAAGGGAATGAGCTCTCTTCCATTTTCAAAGCTCTGTACATGTCGACGGCACCGAGCCAGAAAGGTTAGAGGTTGATAATGTTTTCAGAAGAGTGAACTGAGGAGGTAAGGTTGCTAATTAAAAATAAACACCTGCGTTAAGGACAGAAGCTGGCGAACACACTGGAGCGTGGCTGAACAAAAAGAGACTCCCTGGCTTTTCCTCTCACTTGCATCACTTTTACTCGCTATCCATATTTCAGAGATGGAACGGCTGCTTGATGTGACGGGAGAGGGGTTACATCTGTGCTCCTGAGGGAACTGAACTTATAACCTCTGGTGCAAGAATGTTAAAAAATCTTCAGTGTGGCAATCTCATCCACCATGTCACACATTCCACAAATATTTATGTGAGAGGGAAATGTTGTGCCCTCCCCACCGGAAGCCTGGAAGATTATATATTCGACACTAGTACATCCTGATAGACTCAATAATAACGCTTCTTCTGAGAGTCTGGGAGGAGAAGAAAACAGAGTGAGATGATATTGAATGAGGGGATCTATGAGAAATTCAAATCTAGAATTTAAAATATAATTAAAATATTAATGAGGTAATAATACAAACTCAGAAATATTTGAAATAAGGAAAGGAAGGAAAATAAGGTCACCAGAACACTGTTTGAAGCTAGAAAGGTGGCAGGGTTTGTTTATTAAGTTTATTCAGTCATGAAAACAAAGAGTTTGTTTATCTGGTTTGTTTAGGGGTAAAAAAACAGTCAATGAAGATCTTTCTCTTCTAAAATGTGCCTGCCAATGTTTCAAAAACAGGCTCTGATGAGGTCACAAAGAAGGGCAAGTCAGTCAGATCAGTTGCACACATGGGACACACATGGGATCTGCCATGTAACACCGAGCAGTTACTGAAAATCACTGCAGAAGCTGAGAGACCAGGGGTCCAGTGATCTTCCCAGTGTAAGTTACAAGAGCACCAACAAGTAAGCAAGTTTTCTCTGAGGTGCAGGAGCATTGGCTGACTTTTTGACTCAGGCAGCAGACCTGTGCTATGGACTGACTCCACATGAGGTAAGCATTCATGACAGGTTAGCCACTGGAGACCGGAGTAGAATTGAATACTAACATAGGTGGTCAGACGAATTGAAAAACCCTTTTGTGTCTATGTACTTAGGTTTCCTACTCCATTTTCATTTTGTAGCATATTGCATGGTGTTGCATCTGTTTTGCTTATTTGTCTAATTGTTACAACTTACCCCAGCAAGGAACACCATGTATTTAACATCAACTCACAAGGTCTGTGATATTGGATCCATTCATAGTAAACAAATCAGGGTACTTTGTATAAACGTTTGAGATCAATAACTAAAAAATTCAGTAAGTTACCAGTGCTGAAGCAAAAAGTGTTACAACCATACCCAGTCTCCCTATTATACAACACAAAATCATTTTATTGACTATCCTCTGTTCTGTCCTCCCACTTGTCCTCCTCTGAGTTTCATTTGTTCTCTTCAGTGTTTTCATTGACATGTTTTAGTACGCTGCCCACTGCAGCGAGGAAACGTTCTGTCTGCTCTCTGTTGTGCTCTATATGTTCAGGTGTCGTGTTTCATGGAAAACGGATTATAAGCCCCTTTAAGTAAACACCATCCATAGGAGGAAAATGAAAATGAAAAAATGCTCTAGTATATAGTAAAAACTATACAGAACAAACAGAACATACTATGTTAAGAGATTACATGTCTATCTTTCAATCTATATTCTTCTCGAATGCACTGACTGATTCTCACGCTCACATATTGCCATAGGACAAAATTATCTCAGCTTAGACGTTAAAAAGAAAATGATTTCCCAATCATAAAAGTAACCTGTCCTCCTCTGGGAAATGATGGCAGCGAAGATAATATCCATGCTAATAATCTGAACATGCATCGACTGTATTTACATGAGTGAGGGCTGCCATTTGGCTATCTGCATGACTCTGGCACGGCTGACCTGCATACTGGGCACCATGTGGGTGGGACATGACCAGCAGCATATAGTGCCAGAGGGGCAGGGAAGAGCAGCCTGCTTATCTGTATGTGAGCCCTCACCAGCCATCATTTCAGTCATGTGTAACTCTTTAATTTATTTTATGACAGTTATACTCATACAGTCACAAAATTACTAGTCTGACTCACAGGATGAAGGCCTGCCATTGGGCGCATATTTCAGCGGACACTCTCCTCCCTTCCGCTCTCTGCCTCCTACTGATTTTGAAATCCCTGTTGCTATGGGATACAACAAAAACAACCCTAGAGCTAGCAATCTACCTGCTGAAAAAGAAAAGGCATCCTAACCCTATGGTTGCTAGCAGTATGAACTAAAACAAGCTATCAGCTGTTACCTTTTCTTTGCCTTTTAATGCCTGGTCCCGCTGCCCACGTGTAAAACAAGACACTATATTGCTGGGGCACTGTCGCTGCATCCTGGGCTTTGTGAAGTCCAAGACGATTGTGATTGGTTTAAAGAAATAAAAATAAGGCCTCACATGTTTTTTTTTCACCTACACCACGATGAGAATTGGTGCAGTTCACGTTAATCATCAAGCCCTGCATGTTTCACTCACAAGCTTTGAAGGCTCATTCATTCATTGTTTTGGCACTGCAAACTGAAAACCTTTTTTTCGCGATAAAAAACGGTCTTCCAGCCACGCTAAAACATTGGACATGCTAGCACAGTTGCCACAAGTTGACTTAGTCGACTGTCCAGTAACATTTACTTAACGTTAGCAAATATATATGCTTAGTTAACATTAGGTCTTACGGTTAGCTAACTTACCGTGGCTCATACAGCAGGGTAGTGCGCCTTTAAGAGTCTCTTGAGGTTGGTTCTATTCTTCCCGCTTCATTTGTAGCCGCAGGGCATCTTTCCACCTCCCCTCTCTTCGATGCATTGTGTTTTCCTTTCTGCTGAATAATAAATGTCATTGTTGTCATTAACTCGCTGTCGGTTTGGGACAGCATCACCTGAGATTCTGGGAATCGGCACGAGTCACATCAATCTGTAAATGTCAATCAATGATAGTGATGTATTGTTTCTGTATTGACTAACAGACTAGACGCACCATTGGGGGAAATAACATGCATCATTAACATTTTAGTCCAGTTGCGTCTACAGCAAAAACAAAAATACATTTCGGTATAGTTTTATTAACAAAGATCTATTTTCAGCTTGTCACTGGCTTCGCTGCAGCTAAAAACAAAGCGGTGATAGCAGTGAAAGTAAAGTAAAGTTCAACGCTTTAATTTCATGGGCAGCTATGAAGCAGCTTTGACATTGTCACATTTTCATTTGATACATATATATATATATATAATTGTCATAAAATATAGCCTACATTCTAGCCACTTGATTTGTTAAGTCCAATAGCTTGCTGAATGGCGGCATCTAACTTCAGTAACATCACATTTTTATAGGTTAATGATTATTTTTTAAAAGTTACTCATAGTTTTAGTTTTTGTAACTGCAGTACATACGTTCTTGGAGGTCAAAAGGTTTATTAATCCATATTTGCTCAAAATAAGGTCTTTTTCAGTCATTTCTAAAAGTGTTGATTCAGTTTCAGAATACATTAAAAGGTCACAATCATTTCATGACATCATGTAAATCTTTGTATCAGGAGCTTCACAGGGTAGATATCTGGGTCTGGATATCACTGATTAACCTTGATTTTTTGTTCCAATTTAAAATGTCTCCTTTGCAAACCAGCATATCGCTGCATCCCCCCTATTATCTCTTCCCATGTGTGTTCCCAGTGATCACTGTTGGGATCCATTATCTTGTTCCTCCTCCATATTCACACATCAGCCTCCATCTCTTTACTCTATCACATTAGGTGATCCCTCTCACCTCATGTCCTCCTCCGTCTCTCTAGCTTGAGGAAATAGACATTCCCTCATCCAAATGTAAACTTCAGACACCGCTGTCACTCAGCAGGTGACAGCGGTGTCACGGAGAGGCTGCACAGCACCAGATATTCCTGGTATGTGTCACAGGTTCCTACACCCTGGGGTCGTACACTGTGGCTCCATGGCAAACAGCTGTGGGTGGAGCTTATTTCATGACATCATGTGAGGAGGAGGGATAAGAGTGGCAGAGCTCTGACACCTGCAGACAAACAGCAGCAGCATATACAACACAGCTGTGACTGTACGGATAATCATCTCTCTGCAGAGCTTCGCCCAGCTGCTTTCAGCTACAATATGTCTGCCAACACCAGCGTGCTTCTTCTCATCACTCTATGGGCTTCAATGCAGGAGGGTAAGCTTATTTTTTGTAAGATATATTCTAAAAAAATTACATTTGTTCTTGTTTTAGTAGATGTGCATGACATTAGATTTAAGCTTCTGATCCTTTACATGAATCTAAGAGCTTTCTCAGTTATGTTAAAAGAGAGAATGTTAGCAACTTTTTGCTATATCTGTGTGTTTTTGTTAGAAGTGTTGTGAATGACTTTATCTCAGCCACACTGTGCACTAAAAGCAGCAATGGCCATCGCTGTATGTTGGTGCACATGTGTGTTTTGGCTAGCCCAGAACACATAAAAGGATTCATTTATCACACAGAAGCTGCTCATTTGATCTGGAGGGGATTCTTACTGCTGCTCAGTGTTGACAGACAGTTTGTAACTGATTTCTGTACTGACTCAAGCACAAGTGGTAGAAGCATGGAGGCTTTTCTTGAATTTGTGTGGGATTTTTAATCAAAAATAATAGAAGACCAAGTAGATGTGAGATGTGAGACCTTGACATGAAAGGAATTCATGCATAGCCATCCTGTAAATACATTTGTTTGCTCACTGTAAAAGATCAAGACTGATGAGTTTTGCAGGAAGAATTTGTGAAGAATGGTTGATGACCTTTTTCATGTTCTCACACGCAAATTGTGGTGATGTAACATATCCATCTGTTTTTAAAAAAAAAAAAAAAAAAAAACAGTAAAACACTGACAGATGCTGATGCTTTGGATCTCCGTTACTGAGTGGCTCTATCTCTAACCAGGTTTGAGTCTACCGGTGGTGGAACAGCTGGAGGTGGAGGCTGCTGACGGTGTCCAGACACACAGAGAGAGGACCAAGCGCTGCGCCTGCAGCAGCATACTGGACTCTGAGTGCCACTACTTCTGCCACCTGGATATCATCTGGGTCAATACTCCCAGGTGAGCATGAGAGGACACACATGCAGCATACTCTGTACAGTAACTTTTGGTCAGGATGATTAAAAACGCAACACAGAAGTGCATTAGCATTCTTATCCAGAATAAACATGTGCTATCATATCACTGTATAATTAAATGGGCAGAGGTGCATGAAGTATCAAAGAGCAAAGTCTGCACAATGTTTATATCCCACATATGGCACCGTGGCTGTCTTTCTCTCTGCAGTAAGACAACAGTTTATGGTCTCGGCAGCGCTCTGTCCAGACGCAGGAGGTCTGCTTGCCGCTGCACCTGTGCCAACCCGGATGATCAAACCTGCACCAGCTTCTGCCGTCAGAGGTGAGTCAAGGCCCGAGCATCCAAAACAACTATGAAGCAGGGCCCACGTGAGAGTAAAAGGCAAACGTTATTGCCCTTTGTGGAGGACAAGGAGTGGTATCATTAGTCCCATCTTACTATGATCATCAAATTATACAGCCGAGGCCTGGGGGAGTGGAATGATCTCTGTCTGGTGCACAAAGCCTGTTTCCGATTGGCTCTGAGCCCCGAGGAGTGAAGCGTGTAGGAGTTGAGAAGCAATTAAAAGATATCTTGTTTCCTAGAAAATGGCAAACAAATAGTGTCACCACCCAGAAACAGCAGAGATGGGGGGGTGAATGACAGGCTGAGACAGGAGGCTTCACGGGTAAACAGTGACAGTGATTTCTTGTAAAGTAAAACATTTAGCGAGCTTGTAAAGATAAATCTTGTTTTAGGTGACTGAGAGTGTAAAAAAGTAAAACTTGCCTTAATATAAGTTAGATATTCTTTAACTAGAACAATATCAATAAAACTTTAGTGACAAAATGCAATGTCAAGGACAGTCTGTATTTAGTCTTTTTTATTTTTTGCTAACTATAATGTTCCTCCTCATCTGCAGCCCTGGAGTCACCTCCCCAAAGAGATCTGTAAAAAGACGTCAACTCAACATACTCAGCATCCTACGGTGAGATTTGAATGACAAGAATTCAACTTCACTGACATTTTGACCACATTTAACTTAATAATCTGACCGACTTCCTGTCCCTCAGATCTGTGGCCAGCAGGAGAGCTCTGGATGCACAGACAAAGGACGCTCACTAAAAAACAATGTGGCTGTTGAGGCAGCGACAGTGAGAGAAAGACAGGAGCTAGCACCTGAACAAATGACACTCCTTCGAGAAACAAAGGGCCGCTGACAGACCCGATGCAGGAAGGCCGGAGCGCCCCAAAGATGTCTGTTTGTACCCGGGGATAGAGGGTGGAAAATGTGACAGATTTCTGCAAACACATCACAGAGACAGATGTGGAGGATCAGTATCGAGAGGAGCAACTTTCAGGAGAGGACACGCTGCACCGCTGGTCATGTTTGACTCTGTGTCACAGTGCAGACAGGCCAGGCCAGCACTGACATAGACGGATGTAACAGAGGAAGATAGACATGCATACTGTACATGCATGTACAGGCAGCGGTGGAATGTAGCTAAGTACATTCACTCAAGTACTGTATTAAAATACATTTTTTTAAAGTATTTTAAAATTAATTCATTTTAATAGCAATCAGATAAAAAAATGTTATAATGTTACAATGTTATAAAGTAATATTTTAGCTTGATATCCTTTAACTTTTAACTTAACCTAAGTAACTTTAAGTCTTTTCTCTCTGTGCACAATCAGTTATCACAGACATGGCATGTGTTCACTCATTATTTTGTTAAATCGTACATTTTCTTTTACGGATCATCAGATTTATTATTCTAATAAAATTAAAATAAATGTATTTATTTTTCCTAAGGGAAAGAAAAAAAAGTCATGTAGAATGCTGAAGTTATAAAATGTGTTAAGCAAATAAATTGGAATCAAATCAAACCTGTGTCTTTAATTATTATCTGTCTGTCAAAGGTTTAAATTGTAAAGATAAATTGCGGATCGACAGTTGCGTAGGAGAAGACCAACACCCAACAAAATCTGGAGAAAAAGCTCCCTGACACTGTCCTCTTCTCTTGCAATCTTGTTGAAAAAAACATGACGCACTGAAACGAACTGCTAACTGCTGCTAACTGTATTCTTTTTATACACCCACTGTAGCTACTGTTAGCTTGTTAGCTCAGTTAACCATGCAGCTAGCTGGGCTACCAGGGGAGTGTTTCACAGGAGCTTTCAGGCATGGGGCTAGCTAGTTAGCATGCTCACCTCAGTAGATATCTGTTCAACACAATACATAGATGTCTTTGACTAAACCTGTTATTTATTCACATTCTGCTGATAATGTATGTTCATTTTTTTAATGTTTTAAACAAAAATTCATACATTTTGCACTTTTAAATTTCCCTGATTTTAAGTGAAGAGGGCAATGTGCAGGAGCTTCTTGTTCTGAGTCCAAAAAACAAAAAGGAAAATTGACCACATCTTGTTTTTATCTCTTATTTTCTGATTTATGGCCTTCTCTTAGTAAAGTGCACTGTCATAGCTGTAAAGAAACTAAACGTGAAGAATCATTTGGAGGGGGGGGGGGGGGGACCTTTTAGACGCTTCAAATGTGTGACAAGCAAACACATTTCTGAGTTCAAAAGGAGGCCTGAGATGGATGAATGGTGCAGGAATTCAAGGCTCACATCAATAGTACGTTTGCTTGCCATTCAAAGGCAGCGCAGCCGGTGTTATCATTGGGATCTGTGGAAAGAATGCAGCGTTTTGTAACTTTGCTGAGGGGGTGAGAGAGAGGTACAAAGTGCCCATCACCCTGTGTTCCTCTCTGACTGCTTGTACTGTACGTACCGTCCGTGCTCACCTGAATGAGTAAGATGACTCAAATGTTAATGTGGTTTTCCCGCTTCATTGCATTTCATTTCATTCCTGTCATAGTTCTCCTTCAGCTTACTCCTGCAGAGACCCCCTGCAGACATCTTTTTGAAACAGGCCTGAGCAAAACCGCAGCCTGGCTGCAGACAATGTCACAGACAGGCTGCCTGTATTTACAGTAGAGTCACTGACACCATCGGGCAGAGTTATGCAACACTCATGCTTCTCACCTTGCAGGTTTGTTTAAACCACTGACTGAATAAAATATGGATGGAGCTCAGAATCCAGTGTGCATTAATCCTGAATTCTTGTTGATGGCCTGCACTCCACTGGATTCAAAAAGAAGTCTGTAAGCTTAGACACGACTTCTCACTGGATTTATTACCTCAATAAACAGTTTCCTCATGAGCATATGGTCTCAACAGTTAGTTTCAAGTCTTCTGCAAAGCAGCATGATGTTCATTTTGTACATTATGGTCCTTTAGAGTTAAAGTTACGGAAGGAGATTCTGGAGAAAGATAGTTGAGTGTTGAGTTTCATTCCCAGGTTATCAAATGCCGATGCCAGACATCAGTATTTGGCCCGTAATCCTAACCCAATGCCCTTACCCTAACCTGGGAATGAGACTCAACAATCAGCTATCTTTCTCCAGAGTCGCCTTCCCTACCAGTAAATACATGATAAAGCAGGATATGCTTTATTGGAGAGGAGACAAATCACTTAAAACATTTTGAATAGAAAAGTGCACAACGCCATAGATGGCGGTTGTATGACACATACCCCTTACTCCCGAAACATTATTGCACAGGATTACCGAGAAAAGTGAGATTATTCACACATTAGACTCGCATTTATTCAAGTGCTCTGTTGGGATGAGCTGACGGCTTCACGTCACACCACTCTGGATTGAGGACATAGTCACCAAACCTCTGAGGCAGTTTTTTATCAGATTTGAGGTTTGATTCTGTACATGCCATTTTTATTTCCCGTTGACCGTTGAAAGTGAAGTTACGGCTCTCTCCCCATTAATTTAGATAGATGCCCGATTTTATTTGGGCAAAGATGGCTGCCGAGTGGCAAGACTTGCCTTAAAGGACTTGTGATTGACAAGTCACTACCACACCTTGTCCTCGGGTTCTGATTTAATCAGGGCATCCTCCTCAGCTCCACCCTCTTGTTGTAAGTCCTGATTTGACATTACTGTTATAATGTCGGCATGCTCAGTATCACTTGTACACTTCTGCGCATCATCATGATCATCAACACACCTGTTTAGTTTACAATCTTCTTCTACTCTTGTTCACATAACCTTGACTCTCTGGGTTTACAGTAAATGGTCGTCTGTGTCCTACATAGCAAAACAGGAAACATTTTTAAAGTGGAGAAATGGCAGGAAGCAACAGGCCAGTCGCAGGTTAATCACCGGAAATGATACGTGGTCATTGAAGGTTTAAGATATGGTGAGTCATTTAATTTGACTTGAGGCATTCAGGGACTGTAAAGAGATAAAGATTAAATGGAAACAAAGACAAATGCTTATTAATGATTAACTGATGTGAGATAATGATGACAGGTTTTTAACTGTGTCAGCTGAGCTTAAGGGAAGCACGGGCTGCCGCGAAGGCAGAACTCTGTCCATGGTGCTGGAACAGGAGAGACTCCAGTGAACAACTTTAAACTTAAAACAGTGTTGTCACCATACACACATGAAAATCTCCGGTGAGCCGAACAAAGTAAATCACATGTGGGCAAATATTCAGCTTCGTTTGACCTCTGTCAGATCATTAGACTAATTATTTGATGGTGATACATCACATAATTGGATAGGCCAAGTGATTAATGGTCACACATGCTGGGTCCTTTGACATTTGAATAGAATATGAAGAAACAACAGTTTTGACGCTATGTCTAGCTGGTTAGCATGCTAACTTCAGTAGCATGCTAGCACTGTTTACTGATGTTAACATGCTAACCGGCTAGTCCCCTGTTGTCAAACTGAATAACAGAAGCTGTGTTTGGCCCCAGTTCAGTGTCCGATCGTGTTCACTATGAGACGGCTGAGCCCGGTTCCGTTCCTCCCCTGTTGCTCAGAGCCAGTCAGCTAATAGCTAATAGGGCCACTTAGCTGCACAGCTAACAGAACCATCTAGCTAATGACAGCTAGTAGCTCGGCAAAAGATGGCACTGAGTATGGTGAGCAGCGGTGGGCAGTTACAGTCAAGTATCTTAAAAAGTCACATAAACTTTAGAATTAAGATTGTTTTTGTAGTTCATCGTTACAACGGGCCCTTTTCACAGCAGACAGCAGTCACATTATAAGTTACCCTTGTTCTCTTCCTTCTATATCAAGTGAAAATATCACTTAAGAAGAAGTCTTTATTTAAAACAGTGGAAACACATCTATACATATCAATGAGGACTAACTATGTCTAGAAAAGTCCTCAGGTCAGTCCCTGCAGATTCTTCTCTAACCTCTGTCACCTAAAAAAGGCTGCAGCGTTCAGAGTAACATGCTGTTTCTTCATTTTATATGAATGTAAGTGTTGATTAATAATAATTCATCAAACTGAGACTCACACTGTTACATTACGCCTGCAGAGATATGTCAGCTTCAGTTCTTCAGACTTTGCTGTGACCTGCTGATTGTCCCACATTACACTGTGTGTACAGTCGGCTTCACACGGCTGATCTAACCATTGTATCCACCTCAGCCAACTTCGAGCTCCAAAACAGGAAGTTCCTCTTCCCCAAACAAGCAAACTTTCACCTTTTCTCCGGCGCCTTTCTCACAGATAAGTCCCTCTCATTGCCATTGTCTGAAGAACTCAGTCACCCCATAACTCTCCTGGGGCTCAGGTTGTTGTGTTGTGTCTGGCATTGTGCTGTTTGGCTCCTTTAGCTGTTTCTAATCTACATTAAATGACTGTAGAGCTGAACTATGTCGAAGGTGAATAGTTATTGTTCTAAATGTTGTTAAATGAAAAAACAAAACTGATGAGGAAAAGAAGTTAGAAGAACCAGGCTCCCAGGTTACTAAATAGTTTTTTGTTTCTTTTCATTGAGATTCTTATAGAGCTGCGATACAAAAGCTAAAGAATAACACTTCATTTCATCACATACCTGCGTGCGCTGTAAATGAGGAATTACTTAATATAAGTTGCTTTTGAAACAGGTCATATGTGTCACCTTGGAAAACAATGAGCAGCCACCTCATTCGGGTACAAGGACCTGTTGGACAATTCAACTCAGTTTTGTTTAAATCTGGGGCCTAAACACTGTTTAAAAAGAAAAGTCATACAGGAATTCAGAGGAATCAAGTCAAGTAAAAGCAGCCCAATATCACAAAGCATGCCTCAAAGAGCTGTGCACGTGATAAAAACAACAGATAAGTATCCATTTAGCTCAATGTTGGCTAAACATACAAAATCTTATAAAAGAGACTTATAAACAGAATATTTGTCACCTATCGTATTTACGGTACAGCAAGAAAAGAAACACTGGCCACATATAAACTCTTACAGATGTCAGGACAGCACATATATGCGAACACGTTTAAACTGTATGCAGATGAAAGTATAGATACGCAACATATACACAAGTGTGTCCTCACAGGCTAAGTTAAAGTTGGATATCAGTAATTAGGTCTGACTAATTGAGGTTGAAGGCTGACGTGAAAAGATGTGTTTTAAGTTTAGTTTTCATCAACTAATCAATTAAAAAATGTAAGTTTAAACTTCCATTTATAATTTTTATTTTCAGCCCACTGTGAACCATGATAAAAATTAGTACTGAATTCAGTCTCCTTCATTCTCAAACCTCTAAATATTCACTGGAAGGAGTTTTGCATTATTGTTTTTGTACCAATGCTGAAACAAAGTAGCTCCAGTGGAGGAGCTGCAGATGTTCTTTGTGTGAAATTAAGAGCTGACTCTTTTTCTTTTTTTCAATTCTGACTTGTGGCCCTTAGCTGGATGTCTTCCCTTCTCACTCTAATAGGTGTCCTGTCTAAATGAAGGCTAAAAGCCAAAAAGATATATGCTTATATAAAAAACACAAGACTCATATTTAAGGCAGCAGTTTCACTTACATTTCTAAGTTGAAACAGGCATAAATTATTTACGGTGTAGTTATTAAAATGCATATATTGTGATCCCAACATCCTTGATTTGTTTCCACCTCTCAGCTGTCCACAATCAAGGCATCAGGCAAAAAGTCCTTAATAATAAATATTTGAATAAAAAATCTCACACAGTAACAACTTTCTTCAGTCTATCTGTTCCCTCTAAATTTAATAGATATCCTCTCTGAGATATATACTGCAGGTACAACATGTACCATTTGAAAGTACAGTGTGTACCATGTAAAGATTAAGTTCTCTACCACCACTATTAGTCCTGTGGTTCCTATTATGAACACATAGAGGTTTCACCTGGCAGCGCTCCAAATGTTAGTTGTGTAACTGAAAGATTTGTGTACATTGTGGAGAGAAACAGACACTGAGCTATGAGGCAGGTGTAGAATCAGCAACTTCTGGTGATTTAGGTATTTTTTCATGAATGCATTTTTATTTTTAGTAGGTAGAAGTTTCTATGGTTGCTGAATAATCCTCTCAGTGACTCATATACTGTACCAGTACTGACCCCTGTGGTATATATAGCTTTAAATGTCACATCACATTAGATACAACCCACACTGCTTCCACACACTCAGTAAACATTCCTTAAATGCTTCCTGTGTTCTCAGTCATTCTAATGTGGGGAGGTCACAGCAGGCCAGCACTGATCACAATTTGTAACAGTATGTTCTCACTCTGAAAATAGGCCTCGGTATCATTCATGTTCTCACCTGAGTGAACAGAGGGAAAGAGTTCAGGTATAAGTCAAATTAAAATAATTGCTTCAACATCATTAAATAAATGTGGCTGTAAGAGGCACTTTTCCCTGCTTTTGTTCATAATGAGTCATTAGTTGCGTGCCGCTGCATTTATGACTGTTTGGTTATAATAAAGGAGTGGAACTTTATCAGGTGTCCATAAAGCTTCATGAACGCCCATCCATCAGCAGCTTGTCAGAGCAGATACTGAGACCTGCTGAACAATGCTGATGGAGCCAGTGGTCAAATATTCCACAGCTGTTCCCCAAGAATGTGCAGTGAAGCAACAGCCCAGCAGCCACCACACACACACACACACACACACACACACACACACACACACACACACACACACACACAGACAGACACACACACACACACTGTTGCTGGAGACTTACAATGGGGGGTGTTTTATATAAAGACTGTAGCGTGTCATGCAAAGAGAGGTGGATTCTACAAGCGTGTGTTTTACCCTCTGCTGTGCAGCTCAATGGTTCTTTACCACCAGGCCACAAGATCATGTTTTTTATTGTAAAGCAGGCTGAGACAGCTGCCTGTGCTGTTCATGTCAACATCCGAACAACTTAGCCCGTGCAGGAACAATCCGTACTGTGCAACACTGTGTGGCACCTTGGTGTTTTGCAGGCTTGGCAGGAGAGGAATTACATACACATTATAACAGAGCAAAGTGCAAAGGTTCACTATGAGGGAGGGATGTTATAAACCCTGATAGTGAAGAAGCGATTCTTATTAATCACTCGCTTGAGGAAGTGTCATGGAAAGCTCTCCAACATGCTCTTATCATCACTGATAATTTGTTTCATTTCTGATGTATGGTTGGTTGTTAATGAGTTAAATTTAGCGAAGAGATAGCGGCCAGACTATCAGTTAATTAATAACGTGAAAAAGATTTTTTACTGTGCAAAACATAGCTGTCATTTAGGGTTTCAACAAAGTGAAGTACCGTAACCATTTCAGAAAAGTCAGAGTGTCGTTTTTGTCATTTACACAGTTAAAGAAACAAGTTTCCCTCTACAATGAAATTCTTTCTTTGCCTTCCACTATGAATTTACAATGAAAAACACAAGTTAAAAGTTAGAAAATATAAAAAATCCAAAAATATTAGAATAAGATCAAATATGTACAGAACATGCACAATGTGCAACATCAGTATCAGTGTACAGTAGACTGCGGTATCATGATATATGACATTACACAAATGTTACCTCCGCTAAGTTGGTCATGTTTGCGCCTGTGTCCATTTGTTGGTTGGTTGGTTTGTCAGCAGGATTACACAAAAACTACTGAACAGATTTTGACAAAACTGGAATGGAGGATGGGTCTTGGCCCAGAACAGATCCCATTAACTTTTGTCCAATCCACAAACTTTTTCTCACTTTCTTAACATTGCGAGAAAGGGCACTTTTCAACATTTTTGTTTATTTCTAAGGGAATAATGCAACGGATCTTGATGAAAAAAAAAATCAAGCATCATATATACGTGGCTGGTATCTGTGAGTAAGTACAATTTGATGCGGATAAAGGGGACAAAAAGAGACAGGGAAGGTCTCTTTTTTCATGTGGCAAAGAAGAGTGATTAATGCAGTGTAAGTAAATTACTACAAATTGCTTTATAGAGCCCTTTTAAAGGAATGAAAATAGGTTTACTAGAATTTCACAAAATATTATGAACTGACACAGGGAACGTGATATAAACTTGAAATATACATATTTTTAATAACATGAATGAAGTAGAATCCAATACCATAGATACTGTAAGTAGATATTTACAGTATGATGTCCGTCATATTGCTGCAACCCCATATATATATATATATATATATATATTCTGATACATATATGCATCATCAAAAAGAAAAACATTTTACAGCTTATTTAGCTGGCAAACACTGTGTTTTTTGCTTTGTTTTCTGAAATAAATTAAATTGAACTAAAAAGTTCAGCCCATCTTGCAGTAATACAGCAACAATGATTTAAAAATAGAATGCAGTACAGATAAATAATGTGGTTTACAACATTTACGTTAATATATACTATACACTGTAGGTGTTGCTTTGCATATATGCAGTGTCATGCTGAATGCTGACTCTAAACATTTCAAACTCAAAGTTCAAACCGACGTCATTTAGGTTACTATATCAGTACGTTTCATCCCCTCGGGTTGTTCGTGTTACAGTTTTTCTGCTCCATCCATTTATAATAGGACACGGTCAAATGTCACTTAGTTTTCATGTTGTGTTCACAATAACATGATTCAGCAAGCTTTAAAAGGCTGACTGAAGCACCATGGTATCAGGACAAGAGTCAATACCTTACCTCAAACATTAAGGAAATGATGGATTAGGTGTCAGGTCAACTACTGAACCAGGAAGATTTCAGATATGCTGCTGCTGCAGTGCATCAAACACTCACAGGGGCGAAAAAAGAAGAGTTTATTGGATTGGGTTTTTCCCTTTTGCATCAAATTGTTTCCGTGTGTTAATGCTGTGATAAAAACTTTTATTATCCAGGTTTCACTTGAATGAATTCTTAGCGTATGATGTAGTCCCCAATTGATTTCCTAACTGCAATGACTTTTACACACTGGTATTTATGATAAAACTCATAATGTACATTGTGTGTATTGCTCTTGGGTTTCATTTCTCTGAATTCAGTGGAGAAGCATGCTATCACCATAGTCAGCCAGTAGATGGCCTCTGTTCACCATAAACTCACTGCAACAGCTCGTTCTCACTCTCAGATATCACATGTGGTGCTGAAGTTGCTCCTACTACTTCAAAAACATCACAAGTTCAACACTTGCTGCTCTGATTAACAGCTTCAGGAAACTCTCATTTGTGTTTGAAGGTACTGAATAGCAATGAAACAGCAAATAGTTTTGTTTTCCACTTGCTGCTAATGCATTACCACCAACACAATCAATATGTTTCCATGGCATTTCATCAATAAAGCTTTTCACTTCAGATTTCTTAAAGCAAAGTTTTTAATTGACTATTTTTGCATTAAAGTTTTGCACTGTATACCATGGAAACTATACCCTTCCACCACAGTTGCAAAGTAAGTGTGAGAAACCTCCCAGAAACCTTTGTCACTTGAGCTGAGAAGGAGTTCATTTGTCAGTCTGTCTCTTCAAATCAGCATCATTACAGGCAGGACGATACTAAGCAGAGGTTTCACCCAATGGTGTTACGTCACGATGTTGTAGGAGCAACTTCAGCACCACATGTGATATCTGAGAATGAGAAAGAGCTGCTGCAGGGAGTTTATGGTGAACAGAGGCCATCTACTGGCTGACACTCTTCTGGATGGTGGTCTGGTCATTATGCAGAATGTGCGATTTTAAAACAATATAAATCATATTATTGGATTGTAGTTATCAATGCATTAATGTGTAAGTGTCATTTTAAAGTTGCAGCTATTAAAGGTGGGACTGTTTTTTTATGACTTAATATATTGCTGAGTAGCTTGATTTCCCCAATAAATCACGTCTTATCTTATCATAACCTAGAGTAATTAATCACCATTTATTTGTTGATAATATTTTCAATTATTAATCTGAATCTGTAAAGTAACTAGTCTCTAATGTTATCAAATAAATGTATTGGAGCTAAAAGTACAATATATCCCTCTGAAATGTAAAACACTGTATTTTACCCCACTGGGAAAACAGAAACTATGACTCGCCACTGACCATGTTTCACTTTTGCCTCTGAGATTAGAATAGATTAGATAAGATTCAACTTTATTGTTATTGCACCGTGTACAAGCACTGAGACAATGAAATGCAGTTTAGCATCTAACCAAAAGTGAAAATCAGGAAAATGCAGAGTATAGCAGTAATAAATAGAATAAGCAGTAGGGGGCAGTTAAGAAAATGTAAACTTATATACAGTATAAACATGTGCTGCAGTTACATTAGGCAAAATATATGGTGAGAAAAATAAGATAAGACCGTATTGACAGGATCAAGGGAAGTTCAATTGTTACAGCAGTTCAAGAATCACAAACAGAAGGACTGGATGATGCAGATGAAAACAAAATAAAGAAAAACAATAAAAATAGAAAAGAAGATAGAAACAAGAAACAAGGAATAGGCTATATATACAATACACCTTTCACATACAGACATGATGGATAATTGTTGTAATGCACACTTGAGCCCGATCGATATATCAGTTTGCCGATAATGTCAGTTGGTATTGGCCAATCACAGTTATATTGGTGTGGGGAGACACAGAACGTTGTCTGGGATGTGCCGATATGAAAACTTTAGGTTAGAGTTCAAAATGCTCCTTGGGCTAATTTATAATTATTAAATTCCCATTGATCTTTACTGTTTCACTGCACTGATGTTATTTTAGACAGTAATGTCTGTTCTTAAACTGTGAAACATCCTGCCTCCATTCTATGTTTTATAACCACATTTGAGGGATCATTCCAAAAAAAAATTGGGTATATCAGCCAGTATATCAATACTGGAACCTGAGACTTGGGTTGCACTGTATATATAATAGTAAAAGAGAAAAAATAGCTACCACTGATCAGATACAGGCCATACAGTATGGACAGTAGTATAAATATGTATGGGTATGTTAAAGAATATATACTGTTGTGCAGGTAAGTGTGTGTGCAGTGTGGCAGTACGAGCCAGCAGCCAGTGAAACAGAGACAATCAATGTGCAAATGTTCAGCCACTGGATGAAGGTCTGTGGGGGTGTACCAGCATTTACATATCTATTTGAGAGCTTTGACATGAACGTATTTAGAAAACATGCATAAACTGCATGAAAAAAACAAAGAATCTTCATTACTGATGCCATGAGTAGGTACAGCTGAAGAGCTTTGTCCGAAAATGTGATTTTCACCTCCGACACAGTGACAGAAGCTCCTCCATTTCTGTTATTAAAGGTAAACAAATGATGGGACATTAAATGTAGGCGTCATCTTAGACATGTTGATTATGAAATTGAGCAAAATTAAATTTAAAAGTGGAACACAAACACAGTGTCCATTTAACCTCATGTAGGTTGTTTGTCATTTATCAAGATTCATTAATTGAGGGTTTATCAAATGCAATTCAAGGTGTGAAGTTGATAAGGTCATACAAATTGTGATTTATGACATCAGGATCTTTTTAGGTTCAAATGTGATAACTTTCTTTCAGATAAAGTGATGGGTGCGAGGAGTGGAAAGCAGCACCTCTGTCATGCAGTGTTTCATTGTCACGGTGGGGAGCAGGATAATATAAAGGAATGCTCCTCCACCCCCTCTTTCCCTCCCCAAATCAATGCAATGCAATGCCTGGTGGGTACTGAAGTCTTCTCTACACAAAGAGCAGCCGCGCTCGCAGCGCCATCAGTGGAGCTGCAGCTCCCACCGAGAACTACCGGTACCGAGATGCTCAGCTCGGGATGGTTTCCGGTAAGTGCGTGAAATGTTTGGACCGGGCAGTGGAAGAGGGGGAAAGTGTGAGGTGAGGAAATGACCGGGCTGCTATTTTTAAACTAATTTCAAAAGGAGGAGGCGGAGGAGGGTGAGTCAGGAGGAGACAGGTTTTGTGTGCCGGTGTCCTGGGGGAGCAAATATGTCACAGTGGCTGAGTTGGGAGGGATATTTCTCCGCAGACAATAAGCTGAGTTACGCTCCAACTTGGCAGATACACAACAAGCCGGTATCGCGAGTAAACTGCACGTTTGCAATGCAGCATTGCGTGTAAACATCTTGGTTTTGTGCACACCCTGGGTGCCACAAGGAGATAGTTTTTGTGCAGCCTTTGCTGCCGCTGGTCCACCACCTGAAACTCCATTTTCCACCGATCTCTGCGTCCGTGCACAACAAAGGATGCGTGTGATCTGCGGGATATAGATGGTGTGTGTCGATGTTTGCAGTCGGATGTCAGTCAGTGGGATGCGCCTTTACGGTCTGTATGCCGGGATCTTTTTTCTCCCCCAATTACGGCTTACCATGCTGAGGAAAAACACATTTACAGGCCTGTAAAAACGCTGTTTTCTCGTCTGCAGACATCAGAAAGGGGATGCTGCTTGAATCGGAAAACTAATCAGTTATGCACTTTTTAAAATAAATTGGTTTGCAGCAGGCTTTAAAGACAGAAACCCAACCCCACTGCTTTAAGTAATTAGCTCATTTAAAAGGTGGACAAAGGATATTTGCGTCAAGGCCTATCTTCATGTGCGTGTAAAGTAAGCTAAAATATCAGCAACAAACGTAAACCCACGCCTGACAAACCCTCATCATATCTGTCTTGCGTTTTAATTGTTTTTTTTGTTACAAAACGTCGCAAAATACGTTCCCTGCTAATGGCTTTATTCTGAAAGGCAGCACCGGAAGTGGTCGCTTCCGCTGTGGCTGCGTTGACCCGCTCGCGCTCATCAGCATCTTGAGTCCACTGGCGCGAGATCCGCTCGCGGAGAAGGAGGCAGGTCGGGGTCCGTGTTCTCCTTCGTGCCGGGAGTAGCGGCCGCTTAAACCTGATGCTTGTCGCGCGGCAGACCGAGTCAACCTGTCAGGTAATTTATGTCTCGCCTCGGGGAAGAAGACGTTTAAGTAGTAGTCGGTTAATGACGGCGAGAGAATTAGAAACGAGAGCTTCATTTAGACCTAATTAGGACGGGCAAAGATGGAAGACGTGATACACTCGCTCCTGCATCTTTCAGCGGCGGGTAGTAGCCTAGCAAAGCCTCTTGTGTCATTTTTATTACGTGTTTGCTGCATTATTGAACAAGCAGAGTGGATTTTCTTTCCCCCTCAAGGACGGAAAATAATTGGCATGACATGAAATATGTGACATAAGGAGCACATAGTAATTTATTCAGAGTACAAGTGTGAATTTAAAGGAAACCTACTAATGGAAGCAACTGTGTTCTCTCAACAAGCTTAAAAAGTGTGTGTTGGTGTTAAAAATGACTGCTTTATTGCTTTGTATGTATCCCAAAGAGTATTCACCAGTACATTGGGCGTATGAAGGGTAATATTAAAGCCAGTCAGATGCCCCCTCTCCCTCTTGAACCTGCATCTCTCCTGTATGGTTTCATCTGCCTGTGTTGTAATAGCTCCTGAGGTTAATGTGCTCCTCAGAGGAGAAATTGCTGCCTCATGGCTTGTGTTGTAGCTCTTCCCACTTCCCACTGGAAGCTCTTCCCCCCCCCCACTTTAATGGGCCATTAAGAGGCAACCACGATGGTTGAGCTGTCAGCTGGGCCTGATTGATTCGGTTAGACCACAGATGAGACTGATGTGTGCCTGAGATTCCTCCAAAGCTCTCAAGCTAAATTCCTCCCCTCCACCTCCTCCTTCGGTCAAGGAGCAGATGTGGACATGTGAAACACAATGAACCTTGAAGATGCATGGTGGTAACCTCCTGCAGTGCAGTCTTCACACAGGTGGAGGGAGGAAGAAAAGTTTAGCAAAGGCGAGGAGCATTTTGGGCTCCTTGTAAAAGTGGGCCACCGGTCCCTGTGGTGAGTGATGCTTTTTCTGGGGCAGGCTGGGTGATGACGCTCACCCGGCCCGGATTGGGAACAGACACCCTCGTCCATCCTCTTCGGAGAGGGGTGCGGAAACTGCTGCTGGGATACACACTGCAGAGAGGTCCATGCAGAGAGACTGCGGGGCCGACTTTACTTTGCTTATTTCTGATCTACACATCTATCCTCGATATCTCTCTGGAGCAGGCCTGTAAGTATACTTCAGCCCACCCGACTCCTGACCTGCTAGTATTAAAGCAGTTATTCACCTTTTTTGAAAGAGCGTAACTAGGAAGTGTGGAGTTGATGATTTTCCTCCACTGACTTGGCGGCTTTTTGTACCCAAAACCCGAGCCCTGGAGTGAGAAGCGCACTGCTATTTAAAGACGGCATAACTGAGCCAGCTGCTGCCGTTTCTGCTCCCATCATAATTGAATCAGCGCTAGTAGAGTGCGCCAGTGAGGGTGTGTGCGCTCCACAGAAGATTATACAGTCCCGGCTTCGAGGCGGTCTGTAACGGCCACTTTCACATACCTGATTGGTGGCTTCTTTTCCTGGTGAGTGTGTTTGTGGGACGGAAGCTGGGAAGAAGACGAAATCCCAGCCGGTATCATCCGTGGTGAAGCTATCATCCGTGAGGAGGATGTGGGTTTGTAATGGGAGTTTTCAAACAAGATAGTTCATTCTGATTGTATAGAGTTGTAGACAAGATTATAGTATGAGCAGTGATTGATGAAGTGGGGAGGTAACTATTTAAGAACCATTTGGGTGTTTATGTCATTATTTGGTTGTGTGCGTAATGTACTCTGTGATCTGTTCACTGTTAAGTGACTTGTGGTGGCTGTCAGAGCCTTCAGAGAAAATATCTTTCATGCCGGTGAGCGACAGAGTTCCTGCACAGTTTGGACGGACTCATCACTTTCATATTGATCTGTTGTGTACAGCATAGAGAAGGGAGAGGGTTAACAACTCAAAAGGGAACTAGGCCATCAACATCCCTTTTTTTTTTTTTTCTTTATTGGGCACAATCTGAGACTGGCTGCGAGTGTGACAGAAAACAGCAAGTGAAACAGCAATATTTGATGGTGGAATGTATCTGCTCAGGCCAATTTTCTTTTTCTGTCTTTTTTTTCTTGGATCGTCTATGTTGTACTTGACATGCAGTGATGCGTGCAAGTGTTATGCATACATAACATATGAGGCTGTGGCTGAAACGGTGGAAAATTCTCTGTGTTTGTAGCTCTACCCCCTCACAGCCTCAAATCCGCTCTTACTTTCAGACACCAAAGATATTTTTTCTTTCCCTGGATAGAGTGAAACGCTCACCACTCTGCTCGATTATTTTGAGTCATCCAGCCAAGGCTGTGGCACTGGGCGGGAGTGTAAAAAATTTCATCTCTGACCACGGATACATCTGCCTCCGCGCCGTGGTGTTAGGGTTCTCCTCCAGTCTGTTTGTATGGCTGTACTATGAAAACTTTTAGCCCCACTTTGTGGTTTAAGGCCAGATTATTGGCCTGTTTGATGTCCAAATGTCATTACTCAGGCTTCTTCTTTTCACAAGGAAGTTCACCTTTGAACCAGCCGTTAAATTTGCCTGGAGGAGGAACAGAGAAGAATAGCAAATTACAGAATATTAGCGTATGGGTAGGAAACTGTTTCTAAGTTTACACGTCTGAATTGTATATCAAAATGCCGCACAGCATCGCGTGCCTCAGACAGACGGAGCTTTACTTCATGACAGGACATTGATCATTGATTAATAGTCTTGTCAAAGGGCCTCTGGTGGCCTGGACACCATCACAAAGTCTAAAGGGGCTCTTGCTCTTATCTGATGTTGCAATTTGGTTAGACCAGTAATTTACTGAAATGTAAGATGATCTGGAGCCCAATGAGACCACCAGAAGCATAATTTTGAAATGAAATTCATCAGTATTGTTGAGAGAGGAACTGAAGGAATTTTTGTGGCCTCGTTTAGGGTTAGCGTTTGGCTCATATGTACATTTTCACTGGTAGTTATAACCAGCATTTTTTTCTCATGTTATTTTCTTTTTGGTTTCACATGCAAAGCAAATGTCTGTGCTTGTTTTTTCTCAATTCCCACAAAGGATGTGGCTTTATAGTAAAGAATGGACAATTTGTTTGTAATAATGCTAGTGTTGGACTGCAACTAATGAGTATTTCCATTTAAGTGTTTGTTTGTTTAAGCGATTTAATATTTTTTGTAAAAGCCCTGTAAATAGTGGCCAGTTCCCAGGAGTCCAAAATGACATCCTTAAATATTAAATTAACAATGATATAAAGAAAGGCAGTAGATTCTCACATTTAAGCTGAAACCAGAAATATTTGGGATGTTTGCTTCCTAAACAACTTAAATGATTAATCAATTAACAAAATTGTTGCCAGTTGTCATCATATCGATTAATTGACTAATGATTTCCCCAATGGCAGCAGCGAATGATTATTCTCATTACTGATTAATTAACTGGTTATGTTCCCACAGCACAAAGTGAGGTCTTCAAACAGCATCATTTTTGCTTAAAAAATGACAAAAACAATTATTCAGTTATCAAAATAGTGGTTGATTTCTGATTTGTTACAGCTCTGTTTTTTTGCACAACTAGAAATGGATCATTCAATGCTCTATCGTCTTTCTGTCCGTAAGTGCAATGCCAGTCTAAAAGTCATCCTTTTTTTTCTCTATGAGCTGGCAAGAGCAGATGTTAATATTTACATAATGCACAAATCTACAACCGGGCAGGTAAGTAAAGCCTGCTAATTTTTCTTTTGTGTAGGGATTTGAATCGAGAACCGGTTCTAGTTGAGAACCATTTTCAAATTGTCCAATCCATTGGCGTCATCTACCCCGAGCTAATCAATTTCTTTTATTGATGATTGCATTTTTTTGGACACTTGCTACATTGCAAAACAATGTTGTCAAACTCATGCTCAAAACTTGCAACAAGGAGGAGTCATGGCGGAGAGGACGAATCCGTCCAAAGCGGGGCTTCAGGTCGTGAAGAAAGATGAGAACAGTGCTAGTTTTAATGTCTAGTTTCATGTTACGCTGAAAACACCAGAAATATGCTGAAGTATCTTTCTACGCAACCTAAATTCAGGAAATGCCATAATTTGACATGAAAGAGTGCCACTACTTCCCAACCCAGCAGCACGCCAGTCACTGAGGGTAAATAACCTAAGTTATAAAGACTTAAAGAAGCACACAGACAGGCTTAGCAGATTTTTTCTTTGACTTAGAAAACCTAAATAAAAAAAGAATACTGTACAAATATTCTCTCATTTCATCCACAGATGATGACTCACAGACGTTTGCTACAGCCAGCTCGACTTGACAAAGTCCACGTTAAAAGCTGTTATATAGTGGTGCTTTGGCACACCTGAGTCACATGCATGCCTTTTTCTTTTTACTCTTTTTCCCTACTTTAAAGAGAACCGTTTGTGTTCAGCTTCTGTGTGATGATGTCAGGCTCAGTCTCATCTGAACTGAGTTAAATCACAGTTGATATGATTTTCACCTGCTCTGCTGCCCTCTGCTTAGGGCTCAATATATCTATCCTGTCTTTTTCCAATCTTTTATATTACCTAAATTAATTAACCCTATTTGCTAGGTATGCTCAGTAAAATAATTTTATGTCATACATTAATTGTCCACTTCAGGTACTTCAAGGGTTAGTTGTGGTTGTGAAGTGATGCACTTGGCCAACAAAAGTGTTTAATTACATTACTGAAGTGTTAGATGACAGCGTTTTGACTTTTTACACGTGAATAGTTTGAACAATGCCCAGTTGGATCCAAAGGTCTGAGTGTATGCCAGGAAACTGTTCTCCCACGAGATTTTAACACCACAATCAGCGTGACGTAACAGAAATGGAATCACGCTTCAGTCATCCAGTTTTTAGGATTACTGTAGCATCACGTCTTTTTTTAGATAACCAGAGTAGTGTTATGCTGTCGTTCATCTACTTAAAGTGTCACCCAACTGTGTGTACCTCCAAACACTGAGCTTTGACATTATGTGTTATGTGTGTTTTAAGGGCCTTTTGTTGTTTTCTGTGCTTCACACTTCGTCCTTCTGCACAGTCATTTAAACACAAAATCCCTTACATTGTCACACATTCACTTTGCTGTGTCCTCTGCCACACTTGCATACAGCTTTTTTTGTCTGCCCTTTTATTGTCCTCCAAATTTTTATATATATATATATATATCTGTCCTTAAATCTCTCATAACATCACTGTTCACAGACGGCTATATTTCTACAGTATTCATTATTTATTTTTTCTTCCATTTCGACTATTGCTACCCCTTTAAACATAGTGTATTTGTACCGATCCATAATTAAAGTGGAAACAGACAACTTACACAACCCCTAGCGTTTCAAAGTGGTATTGTTGTCATCGCCGCTGTGTCAAAGACAACTGAAATGTTTCTGTTTTCCTTAGTCACAACTACCAACAAGCCTGACTGGATCTCCTTCATTTCCACGGGAGATTTTGTGCCCAGTGGCAGACAAAATGGCATCGTGAAAGCGAGGTTAAGAGGAAACCAATCTAAAAGCTGATGGTGTCATAATTCTATAACCATTACATTCGGCAATCAACATTTAATTTGTAATATTAATTAAAACTGATTAATTTACTTGCATTATCTTTCTCACGCTGAGTTGTCCTCATCAAAACTCAAGAAGTAGCCTAGTTTAGACTGTGAACATGACACATTACGTGTATTTTGTTTCAACATCCAACTGGTTCAGCCGTAAGCAATGAACAGCCTGGTTTTACAAACTTGCTTACAGGTGATAATGGCCTTAATGTCGAGAACTGGATTTCATATTTCTGATTATTGACTCTTTTCTGCATCAAGACATAATCTATAAAGAAAGAACTGACTTCTCAGGTCCTTGCTTGTTTGAATATGTTGGTTTTGTTTGTAGTGATGACACATGCATCGTCACTGTTCTCTATTTATGACTAACTATGATCAAATCCTCTTTGTCTCTTTTTCAGAGGGGTTAAGATGGGTGGAGATGCCATCCTTAGCATGCTGGAGACCTGAAGTTATACTACTTAACTGCTGCTGAGGACCACATACACCCCCACCCATGACTTTCTATAGTGTATGTCTATATCTTTTTATATTTACAAAAATCCACAATTAGTGATGCTGAGGTAATTTTTACATGTCAATGTCACGTACATCCTAAAATTGTAAAAGTAAAAATGAAATATAAATAAAGCTTGAAGATTTTTTTGATGTGTTGATGGGAAAAAAACACATTTTTGGTTTTTAGTAACTTCTAAAGGCAGTGCTGACAAAAAAATAATTTTCTAAAAACATGTCCATAAATAATGATTAATGTTTTTTTTAATATGAGATTTCTTAAGTTTAATAAAAGTAACAACATATGGTTTGATTTTAAATTTGGCTTGAAAGTGGTCAGGGATGATCAGATGCTTCAGATACTTTTCTGCTGAAAAGATGCCTTCGGGCTGTTAAAGAATTTTAATGGAGGCATTTAAGACTAAATGTCTCATGAATCTAAGACCACAGTGTTGATGTTTCTGTGAGCATCACTTGCTAAAAAAAGTTTGAGTAAAAACTGTTTCTTGTTCTACACTGGTTTAACTTATTGGTCTCAACTCGCATCTTAAACTGGTGTTGATCTCAATCTGTTGTTTTTCAGGAACCGTTGATTGGTGTGCCTCAAACTCTGTAATGGAAAATCGTGGTGAGTACCAAGTTGGTCGTTGTGGTTTGTTAAGTGCAGTTTTAATGCTGTGGAGAGAGCTGTAGATCCACTCATCTCGCTGTACATCCACTGTGTTTATAGAGTCTGTCTAGCCTCTGCGTTTTTATGAGCCACTCAGGACTCCAGCCATACATCTTCTCAACCTAAGGGCCTGATCAAGGATTGGTTTCCCCTCCAAAAACGTGGCTTTTCCCTGGTCAGCGTAGTTCTGTGTGTTATGTGTGTTTGCGCGCTGTGTTACCAAAGAGATGGTTCTGTGGATATCCAGGGTGTCAAACACTTTCAAACACTCATATGGCAACACTGACCCTTCAGTCTCTTCGAAACCCAGCAGCTGTGCAGGAAAAAGGAAATGTTAACCTTGATGAAGTGCACTGCTGGTATTTGGTCCAGTGTCACCTGTAGCTCCATAGTTAACCACTTCCCCTTTGTAAAACCAAAAAAAGCAGTCACTAGTGATTGCTTAGGATATGTACATCTGGAAATGTTTTACTATCACTCAAGGCTTCCTGTAGCTACTTCAAAATAAAAGCACATACACAACTCTCATCATCTCACCTCAACCCCAACATCGACAGGTTTTTCTTGTGTTGAATCTTCGTTAAGGGAATTTTTCAACTTTTTTTTGGCTTTTTTGAAGAGAAGCTAGATAAGAAAATCACTACCATTTTCATTTAGCTGGAAGCAGCAGCCGCTTAGCTTAGCATAAAGACTCAACATCAGCTTCAAAGTTCATTAGCTAAAGCTCTGGGTCTAATTTGTTTAATCCATTCAAACAACCCTAGCTAATGATCATTTTCATTATCGATTAATCTGCGATCCACAGTAAATCATTTGTTAGGTATGCTAGGTAAAATCATTAAGTATTGAGTATTTTCCAAAATGTTGTCTACATTCCAACGTTTAGCGTCTCTCTCCTGTCCTCACTCAGTTTATCCGTGTGATGCTGTTGTTCAGTAGATCTTTCTTTAACTTGCTTTTCTGATAAGCTCCACCTCCATATAGACCTGTGGTTATACAAATATATGAAACATATGTTAAGACATTTCACAAAGATTTTTTTTCCTATGATGAATGAGACTTACTGTAGTGACACAGAGCTTTACAGCACCACGCGTAGGGCACGCTCAATACTCTTCCCATGTTGGACAGGGCCATGTATGTGGGTATGCGTGTGTGTACCTGCCTCAGTCTGCGTGCCTGCTGAAATGGCCTGGCCCAGTCTGTTATCCAGGTCAGGCCAACAGGTTCTGGGCTCATGCGGATTGGCTCAGCTCTCTCTGGAAGCTGGCCCGGTGTGGAGGCTGTATGTGGGGCACAGGGAGAGAAAAGGAACGCTGCCGAAAACACTAGCTCTCCATCTTTAGAAACAGCCCGAGATGCAGCCAAACGCTCAGAAAACTCTGATCTATCAGGGCATAATGACACAGCTCAATGCTCTGGATTTCTCTGAGGAGCAGTTGGACAAGGTTTTCTGAAGACACACAAGCCTCAAAAGAAATCAAAGCGCTAATTCAAGGGGTCCAGTCCGCACTCCTTTTTTTCCCCTTCTATTTTACAGAAACCGGTCCTTTTTCTTTGCTGCTCTACCTCTCTATATTCAAGCACTAGACAGGGCAGCTCTCCTTGGCAAACATGTTTCAAAGTCATGCTAATGCCTCCAAGACTGTTCAAATTGTGATAAGAGACTTGGAGATGTGCATACAATGGTGTCTGAAAGAATTAAGAGAGGTGAGCAGCATGATAAGTGCTCTCTGAGCAAGCGTAGTAATAGCTGAATATTAGCGTGCATGCACCACATCTTCCTGTTTGTCGGATTGACTTGTGATCTTTCATTCCTCCTTTAACAAGTTCAGTGTCATCGTAGCAGCTGTAATTGTGCTGATTCTTGTCTGTTGTTCATACTTGAATGTTGGGAGGGAACAGCATGCAGACACTCTTGACCTTTCCACAGCTCCCACAAAAAGTGTCAGATCTTGTTTAACATTTATCCTGATTGAGGGCATTGATTGAAATTGCTCCAATTTTCTCTCTGCTCCATCCTTCACATCCAGACTAAATTAAGGTTTTTGTTTGTCAGGTTAGATGTATTACTAATTTAGGAATGGCTTATACAGACACTGTCTATATCTCTGTCTTCTTTTCTCTTTGTCATCACAGTGCTTGCAAGGCGAGTAAATACTGACACCAGTGTGTCAGGCAGAGAAATGCTTTTAGGCAACACAGTGTGGTCTGAGCTCTGAGGTTTTGAGTCTAGTTTTTGTGTGTTGGGTAAGTTGTTTTATCGTAATGCTTTGTCTGGAGTTTTTAGATCATGCAAGTCCTTGTTCTCTTGAGCCCGCTGCAGCACATAGCATACATTACATTTGTATATACATTATTGAATGCACACATTGCACCGCATACCACAGAACATGCATCAAATTGAAAACATAACTCGTCCTTCTCCCAGGAATGGCAGGCATCTTTCAGTGAATGCTGACCTGTGCTGTGAGCCAAGGAGGGAGGGTCAGTGAGCGAGGGGGAGAGGGAGTCCAACTCCTGCAGGGAGGGAAGGTCTTAAGGAGATTGCGAGAGGGAGGGACGGGGGAAGGACTGAAGTGAAAGGCGTAGAGGAAGGGTAGACGAGAGAAACACAGGGAAGAAGAAAAGACCTGAGACAGGGGAGACCAGGGGCCAAGAAGGAGGAAGGCAGGTGCAGCTGCTGATCTGTCCAGGGTTGTGTGCACGTTTCTGGGTGTAGGACAGGTAGAGGCCCCTCAGGGGCTGGATCATGGGACAGAGCCTTCGTGTGGAGACCCCATCTCAGGACCCACAACAACAAAACAATGGCGGTGAGTTTCAGGACTCACTCATGCTCTGTGTGTGTACTTTTCACGGTTGTGCATTCCTCATCAGCAAACATACACGGCATGAAATCAGTTTACTATTCTGTAGTTCTTTAATGAATGAAAGCCTAGAGGAGAGATAAGGTTGGAGATTGTATAATCAACTTTGCACAGTCTCGTCTCTCTCTGCCCCCCCCCCCTCACTTTCACCACCACAAGGAATGTTAAATCATTGGGATCACGTGGATGAATCTCAGCTGTGTTTTTTACACACTCATGCTTGTGTTGCGCACTTATTTTCTCATGTGACAGCAATTTGCTCAGTCAAATTGGATTGGACATTTTTATATAATGATTATTTGAAAATGGAAGTTGTGAGGTTTTATATCTTTTTTGATCAAATCCTATTTTTTTTGTATTCGCAGTGTTGCAGTTTTTCATATCACAGTGTAAAGCTGCAGGAAAGACTCTTTAATTACAGATTTTAAACTTTACATTGACAAAGTATTATATAGTAAATTCATTAGACAGATTTCTGTCCTCAAACAGCATGTTCTCATGTTAATTATTCAACTTATGTAGTTTTAAAAGGTTGAATGATTTTAGGGAGCACACGATTCCACTAGAAGCAATCACAGTGATTATAACCTCCTTGTGCTGTCAATTAAGTAGATTAAGATTCATAATCTGGCTTGACATGGGTAAGGGTTATATCGAGGTTGGAGGTATTTCCCAACCATCGCACCCCCCTGTAAGGGGGTTTCTTATGTAAGTGATCAGGACGGCTTGGCTCGCAGTTCGGCTAAAGGCCAGGTCCTTTTTAAAACAACAATCTCCTTTAACCACATGCTCACCTGACGGGCCTGCCATGACTCATTGAATCATGAGGTTAGAGGGAAATCTGGCCTCTCTGGGAGATGTGAGAGAGTGGTAGGTGTGGCTTCAGGATAGGGGTACGTCAGAGGAACACACACACACATACATGGTGTCACCCACCCCCATGTTTCCTGACTGGTATGCCTTATCTTGGCAGAGCTCCTGATTACTGAGCATGACTAGAAGGATTCTGGTTCTGGCCTTGTTCTGAATGGAAATATGTTTTGTATGATCTAGATGCTTTAACCATCAGAATATTAATTAGTTTCACTGGTGTCACTGTGTTATACCTTCCAGCACTATATTTCCATGAGCAGTACAGTGGACTGTTATTGAGTGTGAGGGGAAGAGGTTGTCTTTGTTCTCAGTCACAGAATCAGGGTGGAGTGCCGTTTCCTCCCTGTGTTTCCAGGCTGCCCCCCCTCCCTTCATAACTCCTGTACTTTTGCTCTCTTTGTAGCTCTTTCTGTACCCTTTACTCCCATTCCCAGACTCACAGTCCGTCACACACAGCTGTAGTGCCACCACATACCAGACCTCTTCGCACTTCAGTTGAAATAATGACATTTTGGAGAGTTTTCTCTGTATCTGTGAAGAATCATTTTGAGTGGATCCACAGCTCTCTTGAATGTGATAATTGAGTTGGAAGTACTTTACTTTTTTGTCTTTTTTAAAATTTTTGTGTCAGTGGATTGGGACATTTTATAATCGCTGGCAAATGTACAAGTCTCCTAAGGATATGGTCAGTTATTGTTTTGATGCCTGCTGCATGGGCTGAGTCCTGTGCCATCGTCATCTCTGCAGTGCTTTGGAGTGTGCAGGCCTGGCAGAGGCAGCTCTTATCCTGCTTCACTGGCTTCAGCTGAGCCACTGTGTCAGGGCTCGTCTGACAGAGCAGTCTGCTGCTGTGTGAGAACCTCAGTTCTGGTTCACAGGGAAGCTGCCTTAAGCAATGCTTAATCTGGATGTTATGGCAGCTGGTCTGAATCCTCAGATTTCTACCTCGCCAAGATAAGCTGGATTTCCATGGTGCGGACATGTCCCTTGAACCCGGACCCCTTCTGCTGTAGTTTTGAACGGCTCTCTGCAACTTCACCTTCTGGCATTTTCTAATCGGATACATACAGGACGGTTGATTGTGGGGTTGCTGAATGCTCCCTTCTTCCCCATGGCATGCTGTTTCAAATCCCGCCGCCATGGAAGCTGGACGCTTAACACCCCTCTTCCAGGTAGACGAGTGTCTGTTTTTTTTTTTTTTTCAAAGACTTGTCAGTCACAACTTAAACTTCAGGAAATGACAGCAAAAGCTCATTTTTGAAGTGGCAGTAGTGAATGAGTTTTCACAGTTCTGATTTGAGCTGTTTTGTAGGTTTTACTGACGGTCAGGCTTTTAAACACTGTGTAAGCATTCAGTTCAAATTTTACCCTGCCAGCAGCATTGAGGTAGCTGTGTGGAGTAGCGGTTAAAGGCTCTGTCCTTCAGCTGCAAAAATGGGTTTGAATCCTGTGTCAGCAACCATCCGCCATGCTAAAATGTCCCTTAGCAAGATACTGAAACCCTGCCAGTTCCAGGGGCGCTGGTCCATAACTAACCCTGACGTCCCCTGCTGTGTGTGTGTCAAATGAGGACTCACTTTCCACCCAGGAATGATTTTATTATTATTATTATTATTATTATGTTTCTATGTTCTTTATTGGACTGCTGAATACGCCAAATCAGTATTGTAGGTATTGTGTGAGAGGATATTGTTGTGGGAATCAGACTGCAAGGCGTTATTGTCGCCGAGACATCCTGTGTGTGCATGAGACTGGATGTTTTAAATCAGACCCTATTCTCTCTCCTCTGGTAAATATTATGTCTGCTGTACAGAGCAGCTGCAGCCTTGAAGCAGCTAATGTTTGAAACTCTCTCCGAGCTCAGCACTCTGTCAGTTGGCCTGTCAATCATGTAACCCCAAATATGTAACCATGACAGCAAAATGCCATTTAATGGAGCACTTTAAGCCTTAATGGCATCTCTTAATGATCGCTGTTCTTTGAGATGTTTCACTTCTTGATTGTTAGCTGTATGTGTTCATCATGACTGACTTTTTTTCTACTACTCCTGCTACTGTATGACTGCATCCATGTGTGAGCTGCTCTCCTCTATAGAGGCAGTGAGGGCTGAAAGGCTGATAAGGCGCTAGTCTCCATCCAGCCAAGGAATGTGAGCACTTGACAGCGAGAAATCCTGGCCCAACGCCAACATCAGACCTCTCCTGTTAACTGTGGATATGTGGAGGAGTCCATGAGCTCTCAGCATCACCCTGCCAAGGCACACTCAGTCCCCGAGAACTAACAGCTAAAGATAATAACAGCCATAATGAACATGGCCCTCTCTGTAAAGGCAGCAGATGAGCTCAGTTAGAATCGAAAAGATCCTCTCTGATTTTCCATGCTTCTGTGTCTCGTTTTCCAGATCTCTCTTAAAAACTGTTGGATTTATATTTTATTACTGCTTTTATTGTAGATGATGAAGCTGAGCAGCACCACAGCACAATGGTGGGAGAGGGGGGCAGCACGGGGGACAGCACCCCAAAGCGTAAGGGCAAGTTCTCAACCCTTGGCAAGATCTTCAAGCCATGGAAATGGCGGAAGAAGAAAAGCAGCGAGAGGTTCAAGGAAACTTCGGAAGGTTTGTGATGTGAAGTCATTGTGTTCGTAGCGTAAGCGAACCTCCGTCTTTCCTCGCTGGTCATATCAGTTACAATCAGCTTTCATCAAAATTCCTCAATGCATGTGTTCCTGCCTGAATGTTACAGGCCCCTCTGGCTCTCCTAATGTTTTCAGTGCACCTATAGTAAGAAAATAGGCCGCTAACAAAATATCCTGTTGACTGAGGAGCTCTAAACTCCAATCTTTGTATTCTGGAGCATGAGGTCACATGCTAAATGTGAACGACTACACTGCAATATTTCTTCCTTGAGGAGATCTAGAACAAGAAAGCTTGGTGTGTAACGTAAATCCTGTTTATTGACGGCAGAACTGGAGAGAAAGATGTCGACGAGGCGTACGCGGCAGGAGCTCATAGAACAGGGAGTGCTGAAGGAGGTCCCGGACAACGGTAAGAGTGCTCCTGTGATTCATCTGATCTCTCTCTTCACAGCGTTGTCTGTATCTGACAGCAGCAGCCCTGAGGCTATCACACCCACGCAGACAGTACAGTTAAGTCATCAGTACATTATGGCAGGAACACTGTCCTCCTAACCAGCAGGTGTCTGAGACATATTTAAAAAAGGCAAATTGACTTTCACCTTGCTGTTTTTTCCAAAGTAATGCAATGTCTGTTTAAAATGGCATGCCACTCTCCAGAGCTGAGGAAAAGTGGAGCGAATTGTGCCCTGCAGCAAAATAGCTTTGAGAGGGGTGTGTGCAAGCGTAATGCAGGCCCCGCTGTTGCAGAAGCCCATTTATTAAACCTACAGCTGCTCCTTCATCACACCAACAAACACACACACTGTCTGTGGGGCTTGGGGTAGGGGCACCTTACAGTTTTACCATGGAACAGGGCTGCAACTAAAATTTTTCATCATTGATTAATCTGACTGGTTTGTTATTTCTCAGTCTATAAAATGTCAGAAAACTGTGAAAAATGCCCATCAGAATAACTCACACAGGCTGGCTTTAAAGGACTAGTTCTGTCCGGCCAAGAATTCAAAACCAACAAGTTTTCAAGTCTACAACATTATTAACCAAAGAAAAGCAGCAAATCCTCACACTGAGCAGCTAGATTTGTATATTTGCTTGATCAATGACCTTAAATAGTACCTCATTTTTTAATGGTTTTACCACTTCTGTTTTATTATATCTAGTTTCACGAGGGAGGAAAAAATGAACTACAATTTCAAACAAAGAAAAAAAAACATTTTGAATAATTTAGATTGAATAAATATTCAGTATTTAGTTTCCTGCTAGTGTAGATGAGTCAGTGTTGGATCTTATCACTTTTAGGCGTCATAGTTGAAAATTCACGAAGGACTTTTCAACTTTTCAGATGCAGATCCAGATACACAAAAGCAGGCCTATGTGAAGAATGGCCACACTCTGCCAGTGAGTGCTGGGGTCGGAGGAGGTGGAGGAGTCATCGGTGGTAGCAGGAGCCCGTGCAACCAGGGCAAACTCCCCTTAGAGTCGGACTTTAGGATGAACCCTGCCTGGCTTCCCCAGCCAGATGATCGCAGGGTCCGATCTCCCGCTAACGGAGACCGCCGGGGGGCTCCGGGCTCCAGGGGCACGGGACTTCATGAAGATGGGTGGAGAGGGGCAGGGATGGGTTCACGTGCACACGTTGAGGGCGAGTGGAAGCCTAACATGGTCTGGCAGGGCCAGATTCACAGCCAGATGGAGGAGGGCAGACGCGGGGTCCGACTTCACCCCGATGACGGGCAGAAGAGGCCCGGGCTGCAGAAGGCCCCATCAGAGGACTGCAGGAGGACTCGGCCTGCGGAAACAGACTGGAAGCCCACACTCCCTCGACATGCATCTGCAGAGGAGGGAAGGGCCCGCAGAGGTGAGTCATCCCCCAGTATATTTCCCCCTGCCAGCTGAGATCATTCACCAAAACCTGTCATCATAATACCCCTGCTGAGTTTTCCTCACTGTGAGAAAGTCAAAGATAAGATGTATATTTTACAATTTGACCTCCTTCATACACGTTAAAAGATTCTTCAGTCCATGTATTTTTTTTTTTTCCACTCCCTCTTGCTGTCACTTTCCTGCTTATGTGCTGTCCTCCCAGATATAGACAGGCTCCTGTCGGCTCCCAGGGGCCCTGCTCCAGCTATGCTTCTTATTCAGGAACATGAGGGAATAACTCGTCCTCTCTTCTCCTCTCCTAATTAACGTGGCACGATCACTATACCCATTATTGCCCTTTAACGCTAACACTGTCAGCTCAGTGATAATTGGTGAAGAGCCACAGCTAATTGATTTTACTCAGACATTACACTTTGAGAAATAATGGTGTTTTTGGCTGTTTTTAGATCTCACTTGTCCAGTTATCACTTATCTGACACAAGAACCACTAAGATTTCTTTTTGACTTCACTACCGTTGTACTGAAGTATGACAGTGAGATGAGAGGAAAACTAAATGATCCACATGTGAAACTTGGGCTACAACAACAGCTTAAAAATATATTGATGCATGTATATATTGAAAAGCCAGTACAGACCTAATATTGTTCTTTCTATTGAGGTGAACAGATATTTTCTCCCACTTCCCTTCGTGTGTCCCTTCTCGTCTCTTTTCTCAGTCTCACCTTGTGTTTTCCTTTTTTCTTTCTCTCTCTGATGCTGCTTTTCTCTCCCTCTCCCACTCTCTTTCTATCTTTATCACATCTCCTGCTTTCTTGTTCTCCTTTCCTTTCTCTCTCCCTCTCCTCTCTGTTCTTCATGTTCACTTCCTCCTTTCCTTTGGATTATTTCCTCTTTGGTTGTATGACGACACAGTGATAGAAGCTCGTCTGTAAATAAATAACCCTGAACTTCAGAGCTGCAGCTTTGAGGAATGGCGTGGGAGCAGCAGCGTGGGGGTGGGGTGGGGTGGGGGGGTGCTTTAGGGGTGCGGTGGGGTGACAGAGGGGGAGGTTGGTTTTTGGTGGTAATTGCAACTGCCTACTCTGTTTATCTTCACAGCTGATCCCTAGATAATGCAATTCTCAAACAAGTGCTATGGCAGAGAGTGCTTTTAGTGTTGGAGCAGCAGAAAATGGCTCAGTGCTAAGTCCCTGAACTGAAACATTTATAGCCATGTAAAGAGTATTTCATAATAATGTATCACTAATTCAATAATAAGAAAAAATAAAAGCATGAAGAGTATTGTGTGTGCTTTTATTATATAATAGATCCTCATTATGCTGTGTTTTTTTTTTCTTATATAGAGTCAGAAAGCCATTTTGTCCCTGACCCAGAAGCCCTGCGGGACTCCCTGCGTGAACCTCTGCCACCTAAACAGTCAGGTGTCATGCCTCCAAAATGGCTCATGAGCTCCACCCCTGAACCTGGCAGCAAGGGTGCACCTCGCACCCCATCAAACCACCCCACGACCCAGTACTCTCCCTCTGCCCATTCAGCGTCCAAACCCGTCCGGTCCGTCTCCTCTGCGGGTGCATCCACTCAGCAGTCATCTGTAGCCCCAACCTCCACCTCTCAGGGCACCAAGCAGCCCCCTCTGCCCCCACCCAAGCCCGTGAACAGGGGCAATGCCACCATGCTGGGTAAGTTCTGTTGAATGATTAGCGGGTGCTTCTGTTAACAGGTGATTGAGGGCATTGACGTGGTCACGTGCCCACATCAACAGTCACAAATGAGCATTATGAACACTCAGATATGTGCTCAGTTAGCATGTCGTTTTCCCACTGGCGAATACAATATGTACATTTATGAGTCAGTGAACAACTGATGGCAAAGAGAAGTCTTCAACAGAGCTAGCTACACACACACACACACACACACACACACACACACACACACACACATACATATAACAACAACACTTGCATACACATACCCTGGTAATGATGTTATCTGAACAGCTTGAGCAGCTTTTCCCCAGCTAATTACTTATTACGCCTGGACTATTTTAGCTGCAACTTTTCCCCAGCATTTTACACTCTGAAGATAACAGGGACTCTTGTGGCTATGGGATGCTGCTCTCACAGATGCAACATAGTGGTTGTTGTTGTTTACTGTGGGCTTATCTCATCTGGGATCTTGCCTTAATTCCCACTCGGGAAAGGCCGTCTACTTTGATTCACTTTTATTTTGTCAGCAGATCTGATGATTGTCGGTACCTTGTGTGCACTTCTTGTCATGCCTTCAGTTGTGTCTGTATGATTAAATTATTCAGGCTCTTTAAACTCACAATAGTCTGTGAGGTGTTTTTTTTCCCCTACATATTTATCAGCCATGTCATCAGATAGTCATGTGACTAATCAAATGGGGGAAAAAATATTACAAGACGTCCTGTTGGTTTTCCCTTGAGGCTTTGTTGGTTCTCATTAGCGGCAGATAGAATATAATGCTGTGAACAAGATTCAAAGTTACTAAACATTTAAAAGAATTGTTAAACATTTTGGGAAATACAAACATTTGCTTCTCTGCTGAGAGTTTGAGGAAATAATTAATACCACTCTCATATCTCTTCGTTAAATATGAAGCTACAGCCTGGAGACAGTTAGTTTAGCTGAGCTTCAGTTTTGAATGCTTTAAACTAATGAGAAACGAGTAATGAAGTGTTGATAAGAGCTGTTACACAGACTTTGCTGCCTTTGGACTATTGCTGACTGATACATTCACACTCAGCATGAGAACATTTGGCCTATCAGATGGATTCCTTGATGCCTTGCATTGACACTGTTTTACCAATCAGATAAAGCCCTATCTAGCCGTCAGCTACCCTCAGAGTAATTGGTGTCAATTTGCCTGATACTGTGTATGCCTACTTTGGACAGAGCCAGTTTAGCCGTTTCCCTCTGCTTTCAATCTTTAGGCTATGCTAAGCTAACTTGTCCCTGGTTGTAGCTTCACATTTAACATAACGGACATGATTGTGGTATCTGTCTTCTCATCAAACTGATAGAAATAAGTGTGTTTCCCACAATGTGGAACTGTTTGTTTGAGAAGGAAAAGAAGACTGGTTGAGTTTTTCTCAATTGAGGGACAGAATGATTAGCATTTAGCTAGCAGACTCCATCTATACAACATAAAACAGTACCACCATGTAC
This sequence comes from Pagrus major, assembly GCF_040436345.1. NCBI lineage: Eukaryota > Metazoa > Chordata > Actinopteri > Spariformes > Sparidae > Pagrus > Pagrus major. The sequence continues at coordinate 14,104,001 of NC_133231.1, read as the reverse complement.
CTGCATTCATTAAACACTCCAGCTGAAGGCCTCCGTCTCCTCCCTGTTAGTCTCCGCCCTGCAGGGGGGAGAGAACGCTCAGCTTCCGCTCTACTGGTCCTGCTGGAAGCGAGAGTGCGACTATGATGTCTACCTGTCCCTGCCCGTCTACCTGTGCCGGCGGGCCGGAGGCCTGCGCTCAGGTAAAAGGCCCCCTGGTATCTCTGTGACCAGGGTGCCCATGTCTGGAATGTCCCCCTTCAGAGTCTGCGTTCTTCATCGTGTCGCGTCCTTTCTAGCTGCCAACATATTTCCCCCCAATGCCTTTAACTTGACTGGCACTGACTGCTTTTCTTTGGATGTGGTATATAAAAGCCGCATGCACATAATGAGCTGAAAATGTGTGTGCTGCCGGGTGCTTTGTGTGTATGAGAGAACACTTCTGTGTGAGTGAGCAGTTGAATGTTTTTAATGCTGTACTCTTATTTGGCATGTGAATGAGGGAGAGCCTTTAGCAGGTTCCAGCTGTGGCCTGCCATGCATCAAGTGAATTTTATAGCGCTAATCCACTCAGCTTCTGCTAAACTGGGGTGGATGCGTGGATGTGACTGGATGGTTGAACGGAGGGGCGAGAGGGCTCTAACATGAGGGCTTCATATAATTTAGAGAGGAAGATGTAATCCAGTTCAGTCTGCATGTTTCGAGTCCGACGACACTGACCTGTTATTACGCCTCAGTAGCACGGCTATGGCTTTTAACATTGGTGTGGCTTAAAAACTGTTTCACAGAGTTTTAAGATTTATAGCAAATATACAAATGTGCATGCAAATAATTGGAGGGTTTGCATTTGAGTCTTTCGTTTAGGAGCTGTTTGCACTTTAAGCACAGTTTGACGGAGGGTTTAGAGTTTGGCTTTGTCGAGCATGTAGGCTGTGTGTATCTTCTTCGTCTCTGTGACCTGGGGCACATGCTGCACACTGGTTTGTTAGGGCAGTGTGTGCATTCATGTTGACGAGATCATGTGATGTGACACACTGTTTCTACACAATAATGCTCAGCCAGACATGTAATCCCAGTATTTATAATCGTTCATGTGTATTCTGTCATGTTGGGTACGTCATTCATGTAGAGCTGATGCATGTGCGCTCATGTCACAGTGGCAAATTAGATAGAAAACTAAAAACGCTTGCTAGCAGCCCACGCACAGGCCTAAGCTACAGCTTTTTGCTTTATGATTGGATGTATAAACTGTGTTTTTCATTTGCAGGTGACTTCAACCAAGCCACCGGTGGTACCAGTCTTGTGCCAGCCAAGCCCTCGCCACCCATGCCTCCTAAGAGGACCACCCCCGTCACCAAACGTAACCCCGAGGACTCCTCTGGTTCAAGCCATCTCATCAGCCCCTCCCCGCTTTCTCTGGAGGACCACAGCAGCCTGCCCATGGGCTTCCAGCTACCTCTCCCTCCACCTTCCCCTCCCCTGCCAACACACATACCACCCTCTCCTCCCCGTCAGCACATACACACCCACCACCTACACCATCAGCACTCCTACCCCCACCCACTGCCACAACCCATACCAATGCTGTTTGACCCACCAAGTCCGACCAATGAGTCTCCTCAGCGGCCGGCTCCTGTCCCGCTGCATATCATGATCCAGAGAGCCCTGTCCAGTCCCGGCCCGGCTCAGCCGCACCCAGATGGGTTACAGCGGGCGCACACGCTGCTTTTCGAAACCCCTCCAGAGTACCAAAGTGATCGTGGGCGCCCACTTCCTGTCAGCATCCAACCACTAAAACTGTGAGTTTCTCAATGCATAATTTTGGAAAAACTTGTATAAAACAAAGCTTCTCTATCAAGACAAAACCACAAATCAGTACAAGAGAAAGCAAGGTAACTAACAGACTTTCTGCAGTATCTCTACCTCCATGAGATCCAGCTTTGTATGTGACCATGAGCAGCCACTACATCCATTTTTTAAGCCTTGCATACTTTATACTTGAGCCCTTTGAGAGCTGGAGAAAATCTTCCGCTGATCATTACAAAGTCTGGTGTAGCTAGAATAGTAAAGTATGTTGTGTTGAAGGTTGAGTACATACATTTTAATTTGGTAAAACTAAAATGTTGGTTTTGTCTTGCTACTTCTAAATTCTTTAAATACACACAATAGATGTTTTATCCATATCCAGAATGCTCATGAATAAATATATTTATGTTCTCTTTCCATTAGATCTGAAGATGACTACTCAGAGGAGGAAGAAGAAGAGGAGGAAGATGATGAGGAGGAGGACGCGTACGATGGGGAGATCCCCCAGCCGGAGCTGGAGCCTCGGAGTCGCAGATGCTTGGTCGGAGATGCCGGTGTTTGTGTCATCCCAGGAGGAAACAGCAGTGAAGAAGAGGATGAAAACGATGAGGATGAGGATGAGGAAGGAGAGCATGACATGCATGGGGAGGACAGTGACTCGGACGGCCCTGTACTTTATAAAGAAGAAGACTCGGATGAAGATTCGGAGGATGAGCCCCCACCCAGTAAGATTAACAATGTTTTTTTCTGTCAAGACTTTTGAATTGTTTTTGTGCTCCTTCACACCTGACCACATCTCTGCTTGGCTTGAATCCAGGCGCCCTGGCCAGCAGGGTCAAGAGGAAGGACACGTTGGCTCTGAAGCTGAGCTGCCGTCCTTGTGCCCCAGACAGGGACAGGTTTGTTCAGGAGAGGAGCAGCAGAGACGACCAGCCTCCAGGACAGACCGGCCTCACCTGGCAGAGCAGGGAGCAGTGGGAGGCAATCCGCACACAGATCGGCACTGCACTGACCAGGTAAAGACAGGCAACATCATACCTTTGTGCATATTATTAATTTCTTTTGTATCCCTTAAACTGACAATAGTGAATGTGCATTTCCTGAAGAAATCAGGAGAACATTTCTTAGATCTTTGTCCTACTTATTGCCTGAATGACAAAGTGATGAAACTGTGTAAAAATAGTCCTACTCTCCTTTTTTTTTTTCCCACTTCAGGCGACTTAGCCAGAGACCCACTGCTGAGGAGCTTGAGCAAAGAAACATCCTTCAGCGTTAGTATCAATTCTTTCTTTCCTTTTCACCTTTGTTATCCTTTAATGAAGCTTTTACTGCCTTCACTATAAAACGAAGGATTCTGTTATGAGCCTGCTAATCCTTAACTTGCCTGGACTTATTTTTTGTGGGCTTTTAACAAAAACATCAATGCTTAGTTTGGACTGACGACTTGTCTATTAATTCTCTTGTATATGTAAATAAACACACATACATTTAAATAAACACACATACATTTTAACATTCTTGATTCAGGTCTCCAAACTGTCCAAGAGAATAACCTGTTATATGTGCAGTTACAGCAAGAACTGACATGAAAAGACAGTTTGAAACACAGATTACCACTTAGATGCCTAATTTTAGAAACTGCTTTTACCTTTGGTGCACTTCAAGCCTGGCTTTCATGCAGCATCTAAATGCAGGTCTGTTGTTGATTTTTTTGTTTTTTCCTTCCATTTCTTTTTTCAGCCAAAAACCAGGCTGACAGACAAGCTGAGGTTAGGGAGATCAAGCGGCGGCTGACCAGGAAGGTGAGGCAACACATCCACAACAGACATCCAAGTGTCAAATTATGTATTTGCTGGATATAAAAATGACATAAAAACTCTCTCTTGATTGTAGCTGAGTCAGAGACCCACAGTTGCAGAACTACAGGCGAGGAAAATCCTGCGGTTCCACGAGTACGTGGAAGTCACAGATGCCCAGGACTATGATCGGAGAGCAGACAAGCCGTGGACCAAGCTGACTCCTGCTGACAAGGTACTCACTCAGTTTGCCAGCACTTAAAATGCACCCAACAAATCTCTCTGTAGTGGATTGTGTTTCACATAATATTAGTATCAAGAGTTATGTTGCATCTTTCCTTTTAAGTTCACATTCAAATGATAATGTCTTTCCTGTTGATTCATCCAGGCAGCCATCCGGAAGGAGCTCAACGATTATAAGAGCACTGAAATGGAGGTTCATGAAGAGAGTAGAATCTACACGAGGTATACCTTTTATCACCTGGACCTTGACATTATAATCCTTCAGTTTTCAGTGCTGGTTGACTTGGCGACACCCGTGGTTACCATGGTAATAGCGAGTGCAGTTTAATACTACAGCAAATACTGTATGCAGCTGCTTTGTCAGAGGTACAACAGAAGAAAATTACTTTTGTTCTGTAGAGGCATTTCTGACAAAGTCACTGAAAATGACATTATGTTTCCTGTGACTGCTTCACAATAAAAGTCACCCCATGTATAACCTGGAGACTTTTCATGTGACGCAGCTGTTGGGTTTAATACAGCCCTGATACAGTGTTAGTTCAGTGAACAGTAAATGGGGAGGCTGATATTGAGATAACATTAAAAACAGTAATGCTGGATCATACAAATGCATCGTTTCCTGTGAATCCAGCATTAGAATGGCGGACCCCGCCGCTAATAATAACAACTTGTGATGTGTTGTTCATGAACCAGCCCGAATAACAGACTGATCAGTTAACATATTTGTTAAATACTATCCAGAAACGTCTCACTTTGGTAATGACATTAAGACTCAATAAAAAAATAAAATAAAACCGTAGCCATGTGTAATATTATTTGATGTTTTTGTTGTTTTATCAATCATAATGTAAAAATATGTTGATCTATTTCTTCATATTCTGTATTTTGATGGATTATAAAACACAGTGTTACTGAATGAAGAGCTGTTTTGGAGCTCTTATTGCTGAGCTTAACCAAATGATCTGAATCACTAAAAAGAGCCGGTATTCCAATCATATGATAACTATCTTATACAGACCTAATTACAGATTGTACATATATTGCATGGCTACTGCTGAAAAAAAATCTGACCATAAAGATCATGTTTGATTTCATGAAAATCTTCTGACTTTAAACAGAATGTAAATGTTTTTTTCATGCCTCATGAGATCTCTTTGTTTCCTGTAGGTTTCATCGGCCTTAGCCTTTCCCCTCTTCACGGATAATAAAGCACTTAAGATCTCTCTGTGGCAAGACGCTGCTCCCTATGCAGACAGATCGCCCTTTTTACGTTTCCTGAATGTAATGTACAGATTATCAGGGACAACCTGGAACTGACTCAAAACAAGAATGCTTCTCGCTTGCTCTCCATCGCCCTCCCACTGCATTGCTTTCACTAAACTGAGGTGGTGGTGGCTGAGGACCAGATGCAGTATTTCTCCCGGACGACAGGGGGAACCACGTGCCAATGAAGTGGAGAAGTGACAGAGGACCTACAGGGCTTACTCTCAGTCTGCTGTTATGTGGTACCCCTCAGGGACTTGGATCTAGTTACAACCTTTAATGCGGCCTCATTCTGTGTTGCCTTTTTTCTTCTTTACTGTATATGGAAAAGCTAATTCATCTTGTTAACGTAATAACATACAATAATAATAGTAATAATAATAATAATGATGATGACTTCTAATACTCCACACAGTAATAATAGATAATAGAGACAAACAGGAAAGCGGGCCGGAGGATGAAGACTGGGATATTCTGTTATAGGACTGGACATCTCTGGGATATTGTGTATGTTTTATATAAATTGTGTACAGACTGCTATTGTTATACCTTAGAATGAAACTTGGAAAGATCTAATTACAAAATATTCTGTAATGCACAAGATATTTTATATTGTAATTTTGATCACATGAGTAGTGACAGCTTTTATTTGAGCCTTTTTTAATTTGGCTTGCCTGTATTTATGGTTGTGATGTGAGGTGGCCATTTAAGCGTCAATCTAGATATAGGAAAAGGTGCTGGTCAGGAGGCTGTTGGTGTTTTTATGTGTGCCAACATACCCAATGCCTAAAGGAATATAGGATACTGGTTTTCATATCACTGATTTTCTGCAATCCACTGCATGAGCCAACACAGAATCCAACACCACTGGATCTGGATAATCTCTCTTCATTTATACTTTTTTTATGAGTTTTTGTACTTCCCTTTAAAGATCAAACATGCAATGCATTCTGTAGCCATTTTGAATAAGGTCATGCTAGTAGTGTCCATACTAAGAGTAAAATGTAAGTTGCTGTGAGCGTAGATCAGGGAATTCTCCAAAAAATCAGAAAATGTATAAACGGTGAACAGGGAGTCATTTTGGCCAGAACCTTTTAAAACTGCAGAAGTGTTTTATCTTGTATCGTCGTCTGGCCAGTAGCTTACAGGGTTCTCTATGCTGTGTACAGGTTGATCATAGGTTTAACTGATGCTTGTGTATATCTTGTCTTCCTTTCATTTGAAAAGAAATTTTAAATATAAAAGTATTATAGGTTGCTATTTTTTTAAGCACAGAATATTAGTTGACGATTAAATGCTACAAAGAATGGGAATATGAAAGTGTACCTTTTCTGTAAAACTGTTCATTTTTAATTGAATGTGGAATTGTATGGACTGACAGTTTTCTTTTTAAATGTAAATAGTCACATCTGGATCTAATTAAAAACCTTACAATTCCTTGAACCTTCTGTGCAATCACTCTGCCCTGGCTCCTTAATCAATAGACCACTCTTACCTATTGTTGGTTTAGAAAGGAAAATTTTAATTTGGTAGTCAGAGACAGTGTTGCTAGAAACGTCACTACTTTGGTGCATTAAATAAGTGGATAATGGAGCCCTGCAGTGTTTCAACATTTAAAGTGGGGCCTCTAAAGTAAGAATATGGGGCTACAGTGACACCTAGTGGTAGGGTGCTGTCTGTGGGAAGCTAAGCACAGAGTTTTAGATGCATCATGCAGTATATTTAGTAAACAAAGGCTATGAAATGATGAGATGATGCTGTAAAGTGAGAAAGTTGTTGAAGTCATAGGTGTCATTTGCACATTTTGTAAAGCATAATTGGTTACAAATGTGCCAAAAAATGGCTCACACCAGGAAATGTTTACTAACAGAAGAGATAAAAGGAATTAAGATGCATTATGCATTTTTCCCCAGCTGTAATTATCTGCTTATCTACATTGCTTAAATTGCATACGTTGTTCATATGTTGGTCAGCTCCATCAACCCTGAAATCGCAGCACTGTGGTTTCAGGGCATCGGGTGTATAAAGGATGGAGCAGAAGATGTCAGCAATATATTAAAGACAATTCATGACAGTCAATCCAGGAAAAGACAAAAAGATTTCAACCTTTTTCTACTCACTGAAAACTTTCACTACAAACTTACAAGCATTATGATTTTAATTCAACTTCTAAATCCCATTTAAAGAATCCTTCTCACTTTTACAGCTCTGTGTACTCCTTCAAAGACGTGCACAGATAGACCCGAAAGGGAGCTTGAGCACCAGTCCTTTTGCCCTCTCAGTTGGTGTTCATTGTATTAGGCTACATTAATTTTTATATATTAAATTACAATGAGGGAAAAGTACACCAGCATCAACAATAAAAAAATGACACATTTTCATTTGTCATTCAACCAGCTTTGGAGCAATTTCCCAAGTTTGGGATCTTTGTGATCTTTGTTTTTGTCTTTTACACTGGGGACGTTGGGAACATGAGACCACTTTTTTGAAAAAGCCAGTTTTGTCCATGTCACTGTCCCAACATGTAAAGTAGCCCATCCCATGTCCCTTCCAGGGCTCCGTATTAAAGCAATAGAAAATACTGAGGGGAAAACCTCCAAAAGACATGTTAATGAATCTGACAGTATTAGCTTTCGATCCAGTGAGTTGAATTGTGGGGTGACCTTTACTTTACATCTGGATCACAGATGTGTCGTGTTGTAACGTAACTAAGTAACTAAGTTCTCTCATATAGTGCAGTTTTGACCATATGTTATGCTACTTTTACCTCAACACCACTACATATATATTTGACAGCATAAAATTACATAATTATATTTAAGATATATAAATTATGAAGCCTATAGATTACACTACCTGACTATATATGGTAGTTACAATAGACTGCAGCATTAAAATTCTACTTTATAATACATCTGCTATAACAATCAAATAATAATATTATTTAACACTTATAGGAATCATTCTAATTGCTGATAGACTTACTTAAAAAAACTCACTTACTTTTTAGGTAAATGATCCCAGTTTTTGCACATTTGAGTGCTACTGTCTCTTTAAGGAAGCGGGGCTTGCAAAAAAAACGCTACCCGGTTTACTGTGCCTCTGATTGGCTCACCCTGCCACTCTTACCCTAAACATAGCCAATCATTACTCCTCATGCCTAAAAACCTCAACCCAACCAATGAAGTTAACGAGTTCTAGCCAATCAGAGGCACCGTAGGGCGGGCCTTGCTTATGCCATAGTAGGATTCGTAATTTAGCGACCGGGAACAAGCGGAACAAGGTGTGCACGTTCACTTCTAGGCAAACTTCAACCTTCCACGTATCACAGGTTAGTAAATTATTAGCGCATAAAATGTCCAAAAGACAAGCACTACTCAGCTACTTCAGCAATGTGTGTGTAGTCCATTCAATAAATTGTGTTATTGTAGTTCTTTCATTCCCGAATGTCATGCTAACGCCGCTAGCTTACGTTAGTTAGCTTTGGCTAGCAGACAGCTCAAGTTAGCTAGTGTCATGTAGAGTAGCTATACTTTAATGCTGTTCAAGTTACATGTGCTTGATATTAAAAATAACTTTAAATGCAACATTGCCTAGTACCTGAACGCGTCACGTTCATTTCTGATCAATAAGTACACTGAAGCTCTGCCATATACACGCTTTTCGGTAATGTTAACCTAGCTATCTGGATGTTAGCAAGGACACATGGGCACTGCCAGCGTTAGATCACGCTGCCTATTTTAAACTATGGCATTCCTCAAGCGTATGTTGAATGTTAAGGCACTGACAACACTATCTAGACACGTCTTCACAAAAAAATGAGTGTCTATCATAGAGTTAGGTGACTGAGAGCCGAGGTTGACTCTAGTTTGAAGTGCCCTCATTCTGCGGAGGTTATAACAGCCTGGGAGCAGAAGTGGAGGAAGCACAGCTGTCCTGAATCTGACACTGTTCCAGCCATTGAAATGACTCTCTGACAGCTGTTGAAGCCCAACAACTCCTGGGTAATGTCAGTTGGTCAACTTTGTTTGCCAGTAGGCTTGTGAGTTAGTGCCTACCATGGATAAACTTTCCACTCAAAGCCCCACAACTTCACACAAGGTCCAGTTGTGTTGAGATCTGCAGGAGAGACCATAATGGATGTTTTGATGGCATCACTGTTCACTAACAACTCTCATTTATTCTGTATTGTGATCTTTGCAGCTGTATTTATAAGTGTGATATCATTACCTCTACGAGCAAACCATCATTACAGCTCTCTCTGACTATAACCCATGGTAGGTGATTAAAATCAGTCTTCTGTTGTTTGTTTGTTTTTCCAAAGTCCTTAAGTGTTGCTGTCATGCCTGCCAAAAAGACCACCACCAAGAGGAAGTCTGAGGCCATTGTGGAGGATGTGAAAGACCCCAAGAAAGTGAAAGGTAAGTCATTGAGCTTTCCAAAAACAAACAAATGATAAAGGTGTGTGTGTATATATTGTTAACTGCCTTGTTGAAAATAATTACAATGAGAGTAAATTTACACATGCATAGTAGATATATTTCAAACTAGAAGAACCAAATCAAATTATGAGAATAGTTTACACGCAGTTCCTGGATGGAAAGCATTTGGCTGTAGGCATGCCACAACACATCAACCAAGTTTTAATTAGTTACCTCATGTGTCAAGCACACTATTCTTGTGCCACAGCCAAGTTTGGTCAGAGGTGTTAAGTAACTATGATCAGTGACGTGCTCAGACATTTAAGGGGCTCAAGCTAATTCACAAATTCTCTATTCCCACCCTGGTGTTGCCACACCACCATTCATAAGCACACATTGCTTTCCCTGAGTGCTTTTTGGTGAAAGCAATACTTAACACCAGAGTGGTACCAAAGTTGGACTGAGCATATAATATTCAAGACAAACACACCCAGCTGAGCCGCTCCACCGGTTGTTGACAAGTTCAGTTTAGAGTGCAGAAACGCCCAAATGCCATGGAGTGGCATAGTAACCTAGTTTTTAGAATGTGTGTCTATTTTTTTGTTGACAAGTTTATCTTTCACTTGTTACATTCATTGATAAATAATTACAGCGTAATACAATTAACTACAGGTTTCAAACTTGTCAAGTCTGAGGGTGAAAGGACAGGTGCTCAAGCCCCTGACTCACCCTAAAGTTAAGTGTACATGTTGGTAACTTTTAACTTGCAGTCACTGCTTCCTTTTACATTTGCAGTTTTTGTGATCAGTGGATCTGCAGTTTATGCACTGTTAAATTAGGGTTTTCGGTTTTTGTTTCTTAACGCGATTATCTTATTTAAGAGATTTTAAAGCAAAACTAGGCTAATAAGGCCTACATAATTTAACTAAACTTTGCAGCTGCATTTGTAAATAAAGCATGCTGCAACACACCAACATAGTTTGAATTACTTGCCTCAAGTCCCAAGCAGGTTTCTCTTCCTGCCACATGCAAGTTTGCGAGTTTTTCCTACCATTATATGGTTTAGGTGCAGCACCCAAGCTGCTTTTGGCACCACCTAAGCCAAATGAATGTAAAAATCAATCTGGAGAGCATGAAAACTAACTAAATGACTTTTCCAAGATCTAATGGTTGTGGCTATCCTCAGTGGACTTGGCCCGATGGTCAAAAATCATGTGAAATCCCATATTTTTATTAACAGTCAAACGTTCAAGTCAGTTTTCCAAGACCAATTGGTCAGCAGTTTTGCTCTGTTAAATTCAGGTTTTCAGTTCTTTATTCTGACCATATCTGATTTGAGGGCTTTTAAAGCAAAATGAGGCTAACAAGGCTTACTTAATTTGAGTGAGCTTTGTAGCTGCATTTTTGATTATGATATAATTTACTTTTAATAAACGTGTAAAATTGTGTGTTTGACAGTTTCCCACAGGAGTCATGGCAAGGAGGCAGGCCAGGTTCTTGTACTGGGCATGGGAGATGTTGGACAGTTGGGTCACGGCGAGGACATCTTTCAGAGGAAGAAGCCGTCCCTTGTGTCCCTGCCAGAGAAAATTGTGCAAGTGGTGGCTGGAGGCATGCACACTGTATGCCTCAGCGACACTGGCAATGTAGGTGACCATCTGTCTTGTTTTTTAAATGGAATTGTATTACTATTACTGTGACTGCCTGCTAACATTTCAACTCATTTTTTTTTGTTGTGTTTGTTTGTTTGTTTGTTTTTAGGTCTACACTTTTGGCTGTAATGACGAAGGGGCCCTTGGTCGGGACACAACAGAGTCGGGGTCTGAGATGGTTCCAGGAAAGGTGCCACTGGAGGAGAAGGTGGTCCAGGTGTCGGCAGGGGACAGCCACACAGCTGCACTCACAGATGATGGAGAAGTGTACATGTGGGGCGCCTTCAGGGTTAGTAACCTGCTGTTTTCAGCCACCTAGATCTGCGTTCATAAGTCAGGAGGTTTGTGTGGGAGAGATCTTCCCCACATCTCGTCGACTAGTCATTTTTGTCTCTTTTTTTAAAGTTATTTAACCTCCTCCACTTTCCTGGCTGTCACTGGGAGAGCAAGTTCTTCCTCCCCATATATAAAAATGTATTTATTGGATTATGATTACTGTTTAGTAATTGATTGCTGTTTTTACTGAAGCAATAACACTAACAAAATTTTAATTATCCACTCTATAAAATCTCCATATGCTCTCAAACTAGAATAACAGACAATATTGCAGAGTATTTCTCCCCCCTGTGTGTGCAGTCTCCTGGTGGTTTGATATTGTTTGAGGCAAGATAATAGAAACCTCAAAATGTTTGCATGTGTCTTTTTTGGCTTATATGACAGCATCAGTTTCCCCCCCGACACCAAATATGTCATGTCAATCAGCACTTCTGAGAAAACATTACAAACTCCTGTATTATAGTAATAGTTCATCTGTGTGATAGTAAGCTTAATGTGATTTGGCCACCATAGCGTGACGTCAGCTTGTGTTGAGTCTGTCTAGCCTTTCTGCTGCAGGGCTGCTACGTTTTTGTATTTTGTTTTCCTCTGCACCACTCCACCCCCACTGTGAATAAATGGGAGGACTGGCTTTTTTGCTGCAATGTACGATTTGGGCTGTGTGAGGCCTCAGGTCATCAACCACTTCTTATTTAGTTAAAACTGACATGATGCTCTGCTGATTTAACATCAAATGATCTTTCAGGTTTCCTCTCGTCAGTTTCCTTTCTTAACCCTTCCGAAGTTGATTTCTCCCCAGTGGTGTGCGTCTCCTCTCTAACTGCCTCTGAACAAGCGAGGTTCTTCCCAGAATCTGAGCTTTTGAACTTTTCTCACATCCATCTGTTTGAGCTCTGTAATATCTGCTCCATGTGGCTACATGACCAAATCTCTGACAGTTGAAGCATTTTTCATGGTTTGGAATAAAGTGACTTTAGTTTTCTTAACTTCTTAGAGGGAAAAGTAAAGATGTTCAAACATGATGATCCTTCGTTACACCATTCTTAATTATTTTCATGTCTCTGCATTTATTATCACTCCTGCTAGATTACTCCTTGGTTTTTCATTATTAATTCTCCATGGCACACTGGCAATCACATCTCAATTACTGTACCTTTACCTACCCTCTACATTCTGACAGGAGTGAGGCTGCATTTCACTATGTAATCTCAGATCCTTATTGATAATGTTATTGTTATCCCAGATCTAATGTTATATTTTGAATGTCTCCTGTATGTGCATTATAGTGTACATCCCATCAACTACCTTCCATATACTAATTTAATATGCTGGACCCTTTTTTCCAGGATAACAACGGAGTTATAGGTCTACTGGAGCCCCTGAAAACATGTACTGTTCCAGTCAAAGTCCCCATGCCTGAACCAGTTGTGAAAATTGCATCAGGTAATAATGAGTCCGCTTCAGTGCCGCGTGTTTTTTTTTCTATGCTGCATATTAACGTCTGACAATGTTTCTTTTTATCTTTCACAATTTCTTTGAAAGGTAACGACCACCTGGTAATGGTTACGCTGGAGGGATACCTTTACTCATCAGGCAATGGAGAGCAGGGGCAGCTGGGAAGAGTGCCTGAAATCTTTTCAAACAGAGGAGGCAGGAAAGGCCTCGGTAAGTAACACAAGCCCGAAGCATCAATAGCACAAGATTTAACATGTACATTAATGTCTGATTCATGGTTACATTGACAGTCGATGTTGTCATGGCTTTAATGTGTATTACTGTGGCGTTCTGGCTGCCTGTGTGTCCTGTGATTTCAGAACGGATGCTGGTGCCACAGATAGTTTCTCTGAAAGGGAAAAAAGGGAAAGAAGGGAAAGTTAAGTGCATCGACGTCTTCTGTGGATCCTACTTCACCTTTGCTGTCACAAAAGAAGGACATATTTATGGATTTGGCCTCGCCAACTATCACCAGCTGGGTTAGTATGGACCATCAGTGTTAAGCCCTTTTTGAAAATGGGAATTCCATTAATTTATATTATAATTTTAACTGTAGTGGTATGTAGACTGCTTTCAGAGTCTTTGCACCATAAATAATTGAAGCGTACTTTAAAGTTTCATACTGTTTTGAACGTGTTAAATCTACCTAGTATTGTGTTATATTTTATAATTGTTTTAATTTGCTTATTGTTTTTCTTATTGCAATTATGAGAATTGACATTGTACATTTAAAATTGTTTTTATTTTTTATTGATACACTTCAATAGTCAGGTCTCTCTTGAAAATGAGATCTCAATCTCAGTGGGACTTCCCTGTTTCAATAACAGCTTTTATATGTATATCTGACATTGTTATTTTCGAGTCAGTTGCTCATATTCTGCTTGAAGGCAGTTGTATCAAACATTGTGAGGTTAATTTATTTGTCCTCATATCTTTATCCTATCCTTTAGGCACTAAAAGCACCAAGATATGTTTTTCCCCGGAAAAACTGGTGTGCTTCAAGAACTCCACCACTTCCTGGGTGCAGTTCACTGGAGGGCAACATCACTCAGTCTGCCTTGATGCTGAAGGTAAGTTCCACATATGTGCTCTTTCAGGCCTGATCCAGATTTATGCTGTGTGGCCTTTACAAGGTAATACGTAAGTAAGCAGGTAATATACAACTGATGTTACACATGTAGACAGTGTTGACAGTGTTTGAAATTCAACAATATACCCCAAACCCTGGCTGAAAACAAGATATCAGGCATTACAAGTAGAAACAATAAAAAGTTGTTTTGTCGGAATAATAAAATAAGACACAGCAAGGACAGCACGTGATACAAGCAAACAGATGAATCCTCTGAATGTCTTCATCTTGTAGGACATGTGTACAGTCTGGGCAGAGCAGATTATGGTCGTCTCGGTCTGGGCGAAGGCGCTGAAGAGAAGAGTGATCCCACACTTGTGACTGGGATGGAGCCGGCCAGCAGTGTGGCATGTGGGGCGTCTGTCAGCTTTGCTGTGACCAGAGAAGGTGAGAAAACAAGAGAAGGTGTCAGAAGTTTGAGTGATCAGTGCCTGAGTTGGTTTCATAAGTTTTCACTTGTATTCAGTTCAAGTGTTCAGTGTTCACTCAAGTATCACTTGCTTTTATGGCGAGTCCTTAGTCCTTGACAGTTTTCACAGCTTCATTTGCCTGTTTGTAAAGAGTTACAATTTTCTTTTGCCGTTTTCAAACTTTTAAAAGTGCTTGAACCTGTAACTGCATTACTTTGATAATAAGTTGTTTTATATTGGCTCAGCTAGATTATAGAGGATTCCTAGTTTACTTACAATCAGATGACATTTTCTGAAACATGAAACTTTTGTGTTTTCCTTAAATTTGTCACTGTTCTGTAGAAAGGTATCACACAACATAATGTTGGCCGTTTCCAGCACAATAACATCAGATCTAATGCAACAAAGTGAAATAATCTTTTTGAGTGTATACAGTATGTGGGTTTTCAAAGAATGAAGCCTTAGCTTGAAACTCTGATGATTCCCTTTATCTTCATCTACATCCAAAAATATCTACTCTAGCGCTCACTAAAATCGACCAGTTTACTTCAACACAAGAAAGGGTGATACAGACTAATTAAAAATCCAAGGTTATCAAAGCACTGATGCAAGAATTCACGACAGTCAAAAAACTGGCTCCACTGCCCCCATGCCTGACTGCGCCAGAGATACCCACCGAGAAACAAAACTCACGAGACATCATCAAAATAAAATAGTGCAGTTACCAGGAAACAGTCCTAGTTAACTACTCCCAAATATTAGAAATACAATATAAAAGAGATTTTACACATTTTGTATTTAATTATCAGCACCTTTTAAGCGCAAGAAATCAAAAGATTAACTCATTGCGTTACTGTAAATATGAACTGTGGATACATCAAACTGTAAATAATGTCTATATACAAAAATATGTAATTCATCACAGCTGTAATGTGCTGGAAAAGCTTGAAAATGCCCCTTTTAAAGTGCTTAAATTTGACTGTGAAAAAGGTGTAAGAATCCTGAATGAGCCAAAAAGGTTAAAAAAGAAAAGGTTGCTCACTCCACCTTCTGTTGCCTGTTGTCACTCCAGGATCTGTGTATGCCTGGGGCATGGGCACCAACCTGCAGCTTGGCACCGGAGAGGAGGAGGATGAATGGAGCCCTGTTAAGATGACGGGCAAGCAGCTGGAGAACCGTGTAGTAATGATGGCCTCCAGTGGAGGGCAGCATACAGCTCTTTTGGTCAAAGACAAGCAGGAGAGCTGATGTCCATCTGACTGATGGGGGATCTTTTGATCAGATATTCGGTGGGGCCTTGTTCCATTGCCTAAATCTGGAGATGGGGTTGATCTGTGTGACTTCCTGTGCTGAGCTGAGGTAGAGGTGAGAGTCAGGCGCTTTTATTGGAACTCTTCTCTTCCTGCCGTGGGGAAAATGTTCGTGGATGTTCACTAGATCATGACAAATGAGAGACTATTTTTTTAAATCTAGTTTTTGATGTTCACTTTGAATTCTTTTCATTAAACGTCATTAGTATGACTGTACGAAAGTGTATGTGATGTTTGTGAATGTGAGTATTGGCATGTACATAAAGGAAGTGAGAGTGTAACCCTTTTAATGAAGTCCACAAAGTCTTTTTAATTTTTTCTTTCCTTGAAAGCAAATCATTTCATTTACTCTGGTTCAGACATTTATACTGAGATTGATATGTGAGACTACTGTTCATTTTACTTTGAGCACACAACGTTGTGTCTAATTGGAAACACATCATACTGTAACCTGCAATTTTGTTGCTTTTTCTGTCTGACAATAAAGATTACATTTTAGGTTTTAAAGCCTTTTTTTCTTATCAAATGCACCAAATATTCAGTAACTATTTTCATAATTAATTGCGCTATTTTCCTGAAAAATACTGAACATTTTGTAGTTTGAGTGTCACAGGTGTGAGCATTTAAAATTTGGCTTCTGGAAAATGGGATTGTTTTGAACTCATTTTTGACACAACATAGACAAAACATTTAATTTACCAACAGAACAGTTAGCAGTTTGAGCGATAATGAAAATGAATAGCCACAGCTGTGCTGTGCAGTTACCACAGACATGTTAGCAGGATGCTAAATCTAACACCCTGCTTGCAAAAGGGAAAATCCACTCTAACACAAAATCAATATTTTTCCAATAAGGTTGGACATGTCAGTCAATATTGAAGACTGGTTAACACATGACAAGAACACAAGAAAAGGAAATCGCTTGTTTGCTAACAACTTTTATACTGTAATTAAATAACTGAAAAAATGCAAAAGACAAAGTGGTGACCACTGAATGTGTTGGTAGTCTGATAGGGTGACATGGAAAAAATCCATCAACAATATAATGTGACATAATACATTGCTTTTGTCTTAAAGTGAATTAAATGTCTGACAAATTAATAAACTTCATCAAATTGATGCAGAAATCACACTAAAATCCCAAATTTACCATAAAGCAGTCATGTTCAGTGGTTTACAACATTATCCACAGTGGTGAAATTCTGAGACACTAAAGGGATAAATGCTGACGATAAACTATGTTTTATTGGTTTATTTCTCCGGTATCTACCATTGTTGCAGTCCTTTCTGATTATCAGAGACCATTGTGCTGG
Source organism: Pagrus major (assembly GCF_040436345.1). Lineage (NCBI taxonomy): Eukaryota > Metazoa > Chordata > Actinopteri > Spariformes > Sparidae > Pagrus > Pagrus major. Next base: position 14,086,849 of record NC_133231.1, on the reverse strand, counting down.
CAATATAAGCAGTTAAATTTAGTAAGGCTCAACCCTTATGATCGTGTTGGACATTAATATTAGTTCTGCAGACACCATGTCATTTTTCACCTTTTTTGTAAGTGGTGTGAAACGTAGGTTAAAACAAAGTTGCTGACGTTAAGTAGTTGCACCCTTGCTGCTTTATGTCTATTTTGTATGCAAATAACACATTCCATACCCATCGAGTCATGAATGTAAATCAGAAACACTTAAGGATGCAAATGATGGTACAAGTACATACATCAAAGCTATGTGCTTTTGTGTTTAATCTGGGGTGAAATGCGCGGGGTCCTTGCACGTCTCATCATGCTTTCATCTGGCCAAAAGGACCCATGATGAAATAAAAAAAATCGCTCGTGGCAGAAAGCTCAAAAAGCTTTGAAATGCTAAAGTATCTTTCACAAGCAGTTAACTGATCAGAATGAACCTTTTCTCTTGTTTGTTTTGCATCGCTGTTTGTCCTGTGATGAAACAGAAGTGTCAGAAATAGATTTGAACTGAAGGCAGCCTTTTTCTGCTCGGCAGTAATAAGTTGTACAGTGACCGTAATAGAAAGACAATGATTTTTATTTTCAGCACTTTACAAGTAGGAGACTGCTGTAACGTTTTGCTGTGAGGCTCCAAATAATGACTGAATTTTTTTTTTTGGATGAACATATCCTTTAACACAGTTCTTTTTTTCAAGTAGAAGCCATCTGAAAGGATTCTGGGCATTAAAAGAAATGTACATTTACTAACAATGTTTCTGAGAAACGTTCTCAAAGCACATTGTTCCTCAAAGAACATAACTTCCTTCATATATTGTTGACAGTTTCTGAAAAGTGTGAAAGTACTGGTATTCTCCTGCACTGCCATACACGACACACTGTAATTATCTCTTTCTATTATGAAGATAATAGTCTGACGATAATTTGATATTTGACACTGAAGTGTGACTGCAATTTAAGACACGTCGATGTGTCAACCCCTCAATATGTTTCATTACAACATTTTATTTCCGTAAAAAGTTTCCTTACCTCAGTAATGAGCTGTTGCGATGTCAAACACCAAGCGGAGTTAAATATTCAGTCTTGTTATCTTGGCACTGATTAAGTGGTCCCTCGATATGCACTCGTTATTTTACTCACCCACTGCGCCTGAATTTTGAGCAATTACATTTTTGATCTTGGACCCTTTTTTTTGTGAAAACTCAAGACCACATAAAAAGCCTGTTAAGATGTAGTTGTTTATCTCCGTCCTTCAGACCTCCAACACAAGCTGAATTCTTTGAAAGACTTTCAGAAGTCAGAAATTCACTGTTGATTGTTGATGATTGATTGAAAGCTGCGAGGTGAGGAAAGGCTGTTAAAAGCAGGCATCTTTGACATCACGCACTCGTGCACTCACAGACATTCTTCTACATTTCCAGCACAAAGAGAAACATTCGTACAGGGATTCAGCAAAAGCATCCTGTGATTAATTCCTTTCACTCGTAAAAAGTATTACTGGATTTTTCATAATGCGTGTGGGCTCTAATCGTCTTCCGTCAAACTAATTACAGAGGAGACAGAGGAGACTCAGGCACCTGCATCACAAACCACACATTCACTCTAATAACTGAGGGAGCCAAATTAATCGCAGCAGTTGCACAGCTGTACATAAGGATTTCATAAGCTTTTGTTCTGGTCACACTGTCTTTCACTTGTGCTTTACACTGACAGGCTGCACGATGCATTCATTAACAGCAGCATCGTGTTATTAAAATCATAACCTTACAAGAAAGCGAATGCTGGATCATTTTGCTCTGCCTTGATTGAGATGTGGCAGCCCATAAGTCACCCCGCTGCCTTTTTAATCAACTTGTCATTTCAAGTGTGGCATGCTGTGTCTCAGGTATCAATAAAATCCAAAGTTTTGTGATGATTTGAATGCTCTAGAGTGGCGTTACTCTGAGTTGTCTGAAAAAGCTTTGACTTTGAGTAAAATAGCGTGAAGATGGAAGTTAAAATATACAAAGCAAAAGAAGGATTGATTGAAAGCGAACACAACAGGCTACCCACAATACACTTAACATGCATTTTCTATCATTGCCTCCCCTCAAATGACAACTTGATTGTCTGCATGTTTGTGTGATAGAGCATTCAACCCACACTTCCTTCCCACCATGTAAGTTCTAAAACACATAACTCCTCTGTTATATCTGAAAAAAAGCCGCCCCTTTACCTTCAGATAATATTAGTAATAAAAAACATCTTCAAACAGGCACACTATTCATGTCAACACTGTCTTGCATCCTGTGTCTTAAAGTCTTGATAAATTTGACATAACAACAAAATGCCCTTGGCTGTTACCGATTCATTAAGAGATGTATGAAGTGCTACATGTATGAAGTGTCCACTGTTGCCATGGCAGAAACCAAAACATGTATTTCTGTGAGTGCGTGTGCAGGAAAACGAATAGGGTATTATTAGCAAATGAGCACCTCTCTTGCTGTTAAGCTGCTGGTTGTCCATTGCCTGTGGACCATTCTTGTAATTACTGGAGACTGCCTTGATGGATTGGACTCCTCGTCCAGTGGGCTGAGGGGCTTCTTGTGAGCCCCACAGTGGAGGACCAGCAGCTGTGCTGGGCTTGTAAGAAGGGCCAGTCTGTTGATCTGCTGCATGTTTACAGACCTGTTGAACTGACCTGATGACAACGGGCATCAACCTGCTTGATGAAGCACCATGGTGTATGACTCATCCCTTTAATGGGCTTTTCTTGTTAGCTACTAGACGTCCGTGACATATTGCTTCTGTGCTAATTACTGACATAGGTCCAGCTATGATCATATAAATCACCTCTGTGGGTGGCAGCTGGACTGAAAACAGACTATGGTCTCCTGAGGATCTGGTGCTAAATGTGGAGGAGACAGGGGCAGGAAAGGGGCAGGGTATTGGCTGAAGGTATACAAGTAGCAGTAGTATATCAGCCTTCCATACAAGGCATTAGTTACATCAAAAGACAGCGCTCTGCTTCATGAAGGTGCACTTTGCTAGATGCAGAAGACAACAGTTCTGTCTCTGTATCAAAGTTTTATTAAAAGAGTGCTCCACTGATGTAGGTTTGCACTCCTGTAATGTTTTTGGTCAGTTTAAAAGAAAATATAAGAACAAAATGAAGTTACTTCAGCAGATATTGTGGCACATTTAACTAGCAAAATGAAAAGCTGTAGTGAAAAACTCGACAGGACAGAGGGAACTCTCAAGAGGAAACAGTATAAAACCTTTATTCTACATACTTTTAAACAGCTCTGATGGGGCTCGGGATTTATTCGGAGGATGGCTATCATTATATGAACCTGGACTGTGTATGTGACTTTTTGGTGGTCTGACCAATCCTGTCGGCCTGTTGAGAGATTTAAAAAGTCATTGAAGTTAAGCTATTGTGCCTCGTGCCTCGATGCACAACTGACGCTGACTCAAATGACAGTTAATCAGACTTCGTGCAGTTCCTCTGGAGCCACAACAGGCTTTTAAAAATTTTCACATATGCAGTAGTAATCACCATGACCTATTTATTAAAGTCCCCCTTTAATATGTATGTTGGTGGTGCACATTAAAAGTTTCAACATGATATTCTGATTCAAACTGGGTCACACATTTTTATACATAGGATGTCATTTCTGCCACAAGGGGTCTGTCAATCAAAACAAAATAAAAAATGTAAGTAGTGTGGGATCATGGGAGTTGTTGTCTTCATTGTTAAACAACCACCACTGGTAATGAAAAATCTATCTGATGTGACTCAGACAGAAATGTTCACAGACAAGGTAATGTTTAAAGTTTTATTCAAGTCATGTTTCAACAACGTCCTTCCCCTCTCTCTGACTCTCCTGGAAGTTAAAGCGACAGGCGACCCAATAAAACACACCTTGAATGGCATTATAGATTCCTATGAGTTTGAATATTGTTGGAAAAATTTTAGATTTTAATGAAATGTTACATATCACATCTTTAAACAGCATGAACCTTGACTATTGAAATGTTGTAACAAGTGTGTTTTTTTCCAAGTCAATTTGAGGGTTAAAAAAGGGGCCTTACTGTTTAACAAAGTGAGAAATAAGGTTCAACTCACCCCCTCAACACCCCAATAATTTTTGTGTAGTCCATCGTGACTCTCAGCTGGCAGATGGCACCCAGTTTGAATCGCTGTCTCTGCTCCTCTGCAGGGAATGCCCGAGTGTTTGCCGCCCTGTGAAGCATCCAGTTAAACTGCCTCAGAGCTTTTTTGCACTTCTGTCTTTTCGTAAACACCTCAGGCAACCGGGAGGTCTGATGATGTCTGTGTTGCGATCACACAAAGCAGCAGGTTAAATTGCCAGATCCATTAACAGAATCTTGGCATAATAATCATAAAAACCCATTCCTCCTGGGTGCATTTTCTCTTCTTTAGTTTTGGATTATACGGTTGTGACTCAACACTGACCGGTCGGCCAGGATGTTGTGTGAAAAGCCTGACTAATAGTATCTAGGTGTCTACGATTGTGACGCCTAAACATCTGTCATGTTAAAAGATTTTTATGGCTGAACGGAGCTCAAGTCATGTCTTTTATCCAAGCAGTCGAAGAAGATATCTGTAATCCATCACTCACATACAGTAGATCTCTTCATAAGTCTCAGAGGAAGTCTCATAACAAGTGACGTCCAGATGAACCAGAAAACAAAATCTTTAGTTCAAAACTGCTGGATGCTCTGAGCTTTTGATGGCAGCAAGGGAATACTGGGAGCTGTTCTGAATGCTTCAGCAGGATTCCCTTTGTTAATTTGTTTGAGAGCAAGGCCAACCATCAGTTTGGGTCCGAGGATGAAAGCTTTTAATTATCTGCATGTCACTCTGGGCTACTGTATCTCTCTGTGTGTAACTGTACACGTTTGATAGCAAATGATAAAAGAAAATGCCTGTTGCACGTAAGCTCTGAGAGAAAAAAGATAGGCTTCAAAGTGCAGAACAAAGCTGTTTTTCTGTAGGGGCAAATATCATAGTGGACTTTTCAGACATGACAGTCGTGCTGTAGACCTGACTGCTCTGTTGAATAAAGCACTTTGTTATTCACAAGTCAGGAGTCAGCTCGTGGTGTTTGACTAAATTATTCATTTTGTTGCTTTTTTTCATTTGTCTTTTACAGAGTGAGCATATAAGCAGCGCAATGTATATTTCATAGGGAACTTACTGTATATGCGCTGCTCTGAAGCGCAGAGGAAATCTACAGTGAGCCCTGCTCCCCTAACCGCCCCTGTGACAAATGTTACTGCGTGTCTGGTCTCTTGCTGTGAGCTACAGTCCCCTCCAAAACTATAGGAACAGCGAGGCCAGTTCTTTTATTTTTGCTGTACACTGAAAACATTTGGGTTTGACACCAAACGATGAATATGAGACAAGAGATCAGTATGTCAGCATCCATTTCCAGGTATTTACATCTAGATCTGTTAGAAAACTTTAACAGATTTGGAGGGGACTGTATATGATGTCCTGTATCAAACCTCAAACCTGAGAGATTTAAGACTGAAAACCTCCTGTTCCCATCACTTGAGTGATATCTTTTTAGAGCCTGAAAGAGAGGTGATTCTGGTTTCTTATCAAGGTTTTCTCTCCTCTGAGACACCATCAGTCTTTCAGCATCGAATGATTTCAGCCCTTTAATGTGTGCAAGAAGTTAAATGAAAGACCAGTTGAACATATATAATCCATAGACCATGATACAAAAGCAGCAACGAACACATCTTCTGTGGGCCTCACTGGCATGTCTCATGTAACTGTTAACAGCATCTGTAATACTGTGTCAGTCGGTATCACCCAGTCATGAGTATTTGCGCTCCAGTGTGACCCATGCATGCCTTTGAGGGAACACAATCCACATTCAAGAAGAATCTCTTTAAGATGATACTACAGTGGGTTTGTTTTAATTAATGTTATCCCCCAGGATGAGTACACAAAAACTGATGAAAGTGGTCACTCAGGGATTTGGCCACCTGTTGAATTCATAAAACATGGGGCAGCATACCAGGGAAATTGCTAACTGCTGCTAACTTTAGCTGCTGTTAGCTGGTTAGCACGTTTAACTGTTCAGGGGAGTGTTGGTGTTTACACAGGTGCTTTGGACGGGCTGGGGCTGGCTGGTAGGTTACCTAACTTCAGTAGATATCCCTGCAACACAATTCATCAACATCATAGCTTCAAAACTGCTTTTTCTTCAGTCTGTTGATAATTTTAATTATTTCTAAAACTGTTTTTGACTAAAATTCTTATATATTGCACCTTTAAAAGTTTAATAATAAAGCTTGTGATATTCTACATTTGTCTTATTGTCAACAAAAACAACAGTGAGTTCAAGAAAAGTCCAGATATAACTCATTCCTCTGTGACATAGAGCACCAGTGTTACTATTAAACTATTAACAACGCATAAATGAGCCACGCTGTTGCACTGGGTGAGTCACTCCGACGTCGTATTGCAGTAAATGCTCACTGGAGCATCAAATCCAGGCTGAAAATAGCCCCAAAGAAATGCACAATATAAAGGGTGACACTTTATAATAACCATCATTAATAAATGGTCAGTTTATAGTTAAATGTTAGTTAATAGTTATTAGTGACTGTCAACAAACAATTAAATGTTTTATAAATCATTTATTAAGCAATTATAAAGGTTTATAAACATCAGTTGCAACATTGTAATAGTCATCCAACTAATGTTTATAAATTAACTACACAGTATTTATTAACCATTTACAAAATATTATAAGCATCAGTTGCAACCGTACAATAAACAATTGCTTAACAAATAGTTTTGTAAAGCATGTCATTGTTTGTTAACAGTGATAATAACTATTAACTGAAGTTTGGCTAATGGAGCTTACTATCTAACAGTAGCTAAAGTTAGCATCAGTTCCATATGAATATGAATATATATAATATGAATTCAGCAAGTGGCAAGTTAGTTTTTTTTTATTTATATATATTCATGATCTGTTTGTTTGTTAACATCAGGAGTAACCAGTGGTCATAGCCATTGTTTTCTTTAGTCTTTTAAAATGATTTGTTGACAATAACAAAAATACGTAACATCACCAGCCTTATTGTTTAAATTATACATTATAAAATGTGCTGATTCTCCAGGGAATCTGGTGACCAGTAACCCCAATATCACCCCTGACTTATGTCATATTGTGCTTCCATGTATTCACTGACATTTACAAACACCCTTCAGATGAGTCATATTTGTCCCTGTGGCAGGCATCCTCTGACCCTGTCAACATCGCCCGGATCCTAATCCATTCTTGATTGTGCCAACAAATTACATGTCCAACTCCCACGAGGCCTCACCGGCATTTACAGAGTATAAATATATAAATGTTCACAACATCTGTAACAACAACCACAAAGAACAAAAAACTGAAAGTTATTTACAACATTATTTCAAATAAGGAGCACTTACAAGAGACAAAAATCAGTTTTTACACCTATACAATAAGGTACTTTATATTTGTTGAAACACAAAATGACAAAACGCTTAAAGATCGAGCATTTTTCTCTACAAAACCAGAACTAAACATAATGCTGAATAAGGCATTACGGTACATATTTTCATTCAGCTTAACATACTGGCTGCAGAAGACATTTATGAATGCTCATCTTACAGTGATGGCGATAAAAAAGTTAGAGATAGTCCAGACAGAAGACAGAAACAATATATATATTTGTAAGATTTAGAATGCTTCACTGAACATTGATAGCACTTAGTGTAAATACACATTATGTTATACAACATTTGATTTCACTCAATGGTTACAAGTGAAGCTTAATGTCACAACAGCTTGACGGCACATAAATAAATCACATTATCACTTAAAATGCTGTCACAGAACAATATTATCTTTACACTTCATATCGAGAGGCTTTTTGAAGCAGAGCTGCGTTTCAGCGCTTAAAAGACGTCTTTTACTGCCCTAATCTCGTCTGCAAATGTCAAACAATCATCAATGGGAATGTATCCATTAATTGTATATGTATAGGAAGCCTCTTGTTGCTTACTAATGCATTTAATCCAATAGAGACTTTGGTTCTTTCCCAGTTTGAGGTCATGCGGTCACAGCTTTCCCCTTCACTTCCTGACTTTACTGTCGGCTAAATGTTTTGGTTGTGCAAAATAAAACAGAGCAACCTAACTGCTGGAGGAGTGGAAACAGTGAGTCAGCTGATGTGAATTTATGCTGTTAGCCCCAGTCATCTCTGCTCAGTCATGAAGTCATAATTGATAAAAGTGTAAAAAAAAATAAAAAATGACACTGGAACATGTTGCTGTGTTCGTAGAGAATTTCACCTCTAGTATTTTTCCTATTAATGTGTTGCCTTCATCTTCGTCTGTAGTAATGTGAGTGTTTAGTCTCAGCTAAACTCATTACTGTCACTATGAGTTTGAGTGACAGTGCTATTAGTAGTTTAGATAAACAGTGTGTTCAGAGAGTATTAGGAGACGAACACATTCAGTTGGCTCCAGCACATCAGACATTAAATTAAACACGTTGAGGTTGAAGTCAATTCAGCTTTAAAGCTGCTATAAAACATATTTTTATATTAACAATGGATCAAATGAAGTGTGTAATGCAAAAAGAGTTGCTCATAGTTAAAACCCCACAGAGAATAATCACTGCACTCTGCAGGTCCCCTCAGCGCTACAGAGTGTTATAGCGTCTTTCAGCTTGTTGTTTTGGTTTTCAACTGTTTTGGTTCACTCCCACTGCTCTCGTGTTGTTTACCCACTACAGGCAGCTTTGTAAAGCAAAAACGCTCTGAAATTTAGCAGCTAGCGGGTGAACATAGTGGCGCATTGTAACAACTAAAAAGCCAGATATTTTCCTAAGGTAGTAAAGACCAAAAACAGAGCTAAAAGACAGTGAATATTAAAATTACTTTTGTCAGGTGGCCAATAAAGCTGATGTAAGTGATATTTTTTTTATTAGAGTAAATGTTAAATAGCTGTATATTCCAGAGTGTTTGGTCAGTAACCCGTGTCTCTCCTCCTCTGGCTCATGCAGTAAAAGACAAAAGAAATGTTCTGGTATCCCTGCCCACTTTATCCAATCAGGACAGATAAGGAGGCGGTCCTGTCTGCTCATGAACACATACAGAGAAGGATCCTCCTGTTTGCTGCTATGTCTAGTGATAACAACTGTTCATGTGGTGACGTAGAGAGGAGGGAGAGGATTGGTAACTGCGAAGCAAACAGGCAGTTAGCTAAAACGACAACACACTTACAACAGCTTCAACCTGAATCCAAATGTAATTTAGCTGTTGGATGTATAAAGAGGCTTCTGCTTGCAAACAAGTTTGCCATATAAACTAAAAGGTCCAGCTTGTGGGATTTAGTGGCATTTAGCGGTGAGGTTGCAAATTGCAACCAACTGAACATCCCTCATTTCAGTGACCTGACTAGGACTGCTCCTGAAAACGAGCAAAAAAAAGAGGCCCCTCTTAAGATATAAAAAGCTCATCTAAGGTCACAAAAACACAACAATTCTTAGTTTCACGTGTTTATACACTAATGAATGTGTAATTATGAATACGATATTCCATTTGTGCCTCTAACTAATACATTGTATCTTTAAAAGATGCTCTGATTGGTCAAAAAACAAATAGTAGTTATCTTGGGTGTAATTTGAAGGTGTCACATCAACAGTATAGGAATTATAGCCCTTCATAAATGGTCTCCCGAATAATAAAGACATTTTACAAGTTAGCATTAATCTAACCAAAGTCATCATGCGTCCTCATATTTAACTGCACATAAATGCCCTGCTGACGCCTGCGACCGGACATCAGCAGACAACTGTATGTTTCCCGTCGATGCTCTGCTGCAGCCATCGTCTGTTCTTCCTGCAGCAGGGGAGTTTCAGGGTCAGCCTGGTCTTCACATGATCTGTCCAACTGAGGTCAGGCGACTCATTCGGCCAATCATGAGTCGGTCACTGCTCCTCATGTGTTTAGGATCAATGCCCTGCCTGACAATCTGATCACTGTGAGACCTACTCCGGATGTGAATGCCTAAAACCCCCTTAGAGCTTCGAGGCGTCACTTTGAACTCCTGTTTTTTGCTGAAAACATATCACTATCACAATACTTTCTGGGGGAACTGCATGTGTTCGTCCATATTGTTTCATTATAAACTATACAGTATACATATACATATACAGTATGTGTATCCATTTCCTTCCGCACAGGCACACACAGGCATGTTTGTGATCAATCCTTGAAGTATTGTGTTTCACAAACCTGTTGGGACAAAGAAGCCCATCATATGAAACCAAAAACACAATCGATCATTTACATAAACAGTAGTTAAAAGCCTGCATCTACAGACTCAGACTCCTGTGGTGGAGAACTGTGTGACCTCAGTCTGTAGGTCATTCTGAAGAGTTCGTCCCCTCCACTGCTCCATGCCTAGTCACGCTGGCGGTCCTTCTGTCCGTGCAGGAGCGCACACAGACACAGGCTCCCGTGTGCTGTTGCGCGCTCTGGAGAAGCTGCTCTGCTCCAGACGGGAGCGGTATGGCAGACAGAAATCCCTGAAGCACCTCTTGAAGTTCTCATCCAAGAAGGCGTACAGCACCGGGTTGAGGCTGCTGTTGGTGTAGCCCAGCGCAATGCACAGATGCCAGCAAGCCATCACCAGGAGGTTCTTGTGGTCGATATCCACCATGGTTTTAACGATGATGAAGATGTGGATGGGAGTCCAGCAGATGATGAAGGCCGCTACGACCACCAGGACCATGCGGGTGATCCGTCTCATGTTCCTGTCCTTCTCTTTAGAGCCGGAGAGAAGGCGAACACTCTTGAGGCGCAGGATCATCAGACCGTAGCAGACGGTGATGACGAGGACGGGGACCACGAAGGCAATGATGAAGACGCAGATTTTCATCACCGTGTCCCAGTACCACTCAGGTTTGGGGAATCTGAGTGTGCAGGCGGTGTTTCCTGAGAGTTAAAGCAATTAGAAGTTTATGGGAGGGCCATGTGGAGAGGCTAATTTAAGTTAATAACCCAGCTTAAATGTTTTCTCTTTAACGGCGTGAATTGCTCCCTGAACACTTGCTACAAAAGTGTGTGTGCTGATAAAAGAAGGATTACAAAAAGCTGCTAATTCCCTGCACTTTTTCCCCCTTACCTTTATCTGTCACCTTGGTCATAGCTATGACCATCACAGGGACTCCGACAGCAGAGGACAGGATCCAGATGCAGACGTTGATGAGCTTGGCTTTGGCAGGCGTGCGGAAGTCCAGTGCCCTCACCGGATGGCAGACAGCGATGTAGCGGTCCACGCTCATCATCGTGAGCGTGAAGATGCTGGTGAACATGTTGTAGTAGTCGATGGCGATGACCACTTTGCACAGCAGCTCCCCGAAGGGCCACGTGCGCATTAGGTACTTGGCGCTCTGGAAGGGGAGGGTGCTGGTGGCGAGGGCGTCGGCGAGAGCCAGGTTGAAGATGTAGATGTTGGTGGCGGTCTTCATCTTGGTGTACCTGGTTGATTTAAGGATAAACACTGAGTACACTGATGTGATTCTGACTCACAGTCGATCGACTGGAGCTTCTGTTTGTCAGAAAAGTTATTTCAAGGTCTGCCTACTGCTGCAAAGAAGAGTGTGGCTGGCTCACGACTTCCATTAAAATGTTTCAAGGATGGAAGCCAATTTATTGTTCGATCTAATCCTTTTCCTCTCTGACTAACAATCCTATTTTCCCTTGAAAAATAGCAAACTACTAAAGGAGCTTTTTGCACAATGGTTTATATGGCACTGCACTAAATGCACGAGAGCTTCTTTGCTCAGAGTGACTGTAGGCCTCCATTAAACTGTACTTCTATGTAATGAGTTGTTGAAAACTCCTCCTTGATATCAGATATCAGAGTCTTTCTTTCTCTCTTAACAGGGACCAGCCTGTTTAACAATGGATTCCTCCACACGAGTCCAGAATATGACAGCAGTCGGTCACATTTAATTAAACTGCAGCAACAGGCTCTAAAGAGACGAGGGAAGACGAAGGGACGTCTTTTATCTCAATCCCTCACATAAAGAGATGTATTACATTGCACACTGGGCGATGATCTCACTCAAGTCTGTAATTGCTTTGCCAGGAAGAGAGTGGGCACCAAGTCTTTTATATTCACTGTGTTTGATTGTTCTGAGATTGACAAATCAAAGTGCAGGAACACACGTTTCGCCTCCGACACATTTCGCCTGGGATGTAGGAAGTTGCTCAGTGAAGTGATTGATTGACCTTCCTCATTTCAGCTGCGTTCGCTCAACAACGAATCAACAAAACCAGAAACCCCTCTGAACCTCCAACACAGGACTGAATGTGATTGCTTGTGATTGGCAACATGCTACTTGCTCACCATGCAAATGCATCATTTGAGTTAACAACATCAATCCTGACAGCAGTAATTGGTGCAGTGAAGTGAAGAGTGCACCGCCCTCCATCCCCTCTTGTGTGTGTGTGTGGGAGGTGTGTGTGTGTTTGTTTGTGTGTGTGTGTGTGTGTGTGTGTGTGTGTGTGTGTGTGTGTGTGTGTGTGGGCGTGTGGCTCTCAGACACACTGAGGAGTGGGCATCATGATAAAGTCATACAGTGAAAATATGACACTTTTTAATTCACTGGGTTATATTCTTAGTCTTAGATTATCAAATACAGCCAGAGAAGAGCTTGTGTGAGGCTTTAATGCAATTTAAAAATAATATTTATATTCTCCATTTTTGGACTTCTGCATTGATCTTGTAACCAGCAGCAAATTATAGTAAATTTCCCTCCTTGAGCTGTTATTTATTAGTTTTGGTTCTTTGTTTATGGTAGTATGTCTCTCACCTGACCACCCCGTACATCACCAGCACGTTCCCCAGCAGTCCCACCACACAGATGAGGGAGTACAGAGCCGTGATACAGACGGCGATGATGAGACTTGTGGTGTCCCTGCTCGCAGCCCTGCTCGTCTCGTTGCCACTTGAAGGCGCACGCAGCAGATCCTCGGAGAGCGTCGCGTTGAAGGGAGTTAGTGAGACCGAGAAGCGCTCGTTAAAATCAGCGAGAGCGTCGGGAAGAAGAGTGGGGAACTCCATGTCTGGAAAAAAAAAAAAAGAAAAGAAAAAAAAAGACGAAATGCAGGTGAGGTTACTGTGGCGCAAAGTGTCCAGAGCAGGTGCACAGGAGCTCACCAGGACTGGACGGCGGATTGGAAATGAGGCGCACAGAGGAGGTTTGAGCTCTCTCTCTCTCTCTCTCTCTCTCTCTCTCTCTCTCTCTCTCTCTCTCCCTCTGTGTGTGTGTGTGTGTGTGTGTGTGTGTGTGTCCCTGGTGCACAAAGCAAGATGCGAGGAAGCTGTTTCCTGCCCAAACCTTCCTCTGCTTAAAGCCATACCATTTGTCAAAGTGCTTTAATTAGCTTGAGCATACAATAATGTTTCATCACATCCACTTTTTTTTTTTTTTTTTGGCTGTCATCCAAAACAACAGCTTTTTTCCCTCCACCTGCACCCAGCAACTCATCAAATAATGTCAGTCAAACCCAATCTGAGCAGCTCTCTTCTTCTTCTTGGAGCTTCGCAGCTCAATTAGACAAGTCTTTATTGAGCCATTCCTCTTACTGCTGCCTGCCTCCAACCCCGAGGTGCTTCTCCTCTCCCCACTCACCATGGACTGTTGCTGCCTCCATTAGAGGACTGACTTTCCTCACTAGGCAGTCACCTCCATGAAATTACCTTACTAAACCACAGGAGTGATGCAATTACCTGCCAGCAACAAGGCTGATGAAATATTTAAGATGGTTTTGATAGCCTACAGCAGCAGTCAAACGGGGGATTTTGAAGTGAGTTCTACAAATTGTGTTGTTGCCCTTTACATTCGCGGCTTGCCTGGGTGTAATTGTGCAGGTATCCATTACATCTGTGTGAGCAAACACTTTGACGCAGGCATACAGACATGCAGGCCCGTTCATTTGAGAGCTCTGTATTCGCTATGGGTCAATATTTAATCAATGCAGCTGCTCATGTTTAGCTGGATGAAGGAGAAGTTCAGCCAAAAATGAAAATGTAGTCGTTATTTGTCCACAAAACATTTCTGGAGCTTCACAGCAAAACAGCGTTGCAGCATTCTCCTAAACAGCTGAAGTCGATGGGGACTTCTTTAAAAACCTACAAAACAACAGAAGAAAAACATTAAATGGCTTCATACAGCTCGTCCGGCGTAATCTGACGTAATTCCACTTTAGCAGCCACACTGAAGATTTCAGCTTTTAAAAGGATGTAAACACAACACTGTTCCTTTAATGCACCTGGAACATTTACACACATATATGTTTTATGGGCGTTAAATTTGTTGACTTTCCAATAGAATGCGCTGCTTGACACCATGTCACATAAATCCTTCATTACACAAATGTTTGGCTTTTCATCAAAGCACTCATTTATCTGTTGCTGCCTTTTGTCTGACATCCATTACTGTGGAAATCAGGAACCATTAGGATCATGCAGGTGCATGCGACCCTCTGTGTCGGCTGTAATTGGCGCATGCATGTGCGAGCGAGCCGTCAGTTTTAGACTATTTCTCTGGGGTAATTGTTTGTTTGAGGACAGACAAAGTAACATTCTCCTGTGGCTGTGTCTGTAGTGTTCATAACCGCAGCAGTCTTTATGCACTCTGCAATGTGACCTTTACAAAATCCTCCTTAAAGCAACCGCCATCAGCGCGGCACAGAGCTGGGACAGTCAAAAGAATAGGACTAGTGTGGTGAATAAAAGCGCTGATGCCTCCCTCCCAACTGTTTTCTCTATACATAGATCTTGTGGGTCTTCTTAAGATGAAGAGCAGTAATTAAAATTATCTGGCTCTTTTTGAGGGTTAAGCAAGCTCATCTCTCTTTCATTAATTGGGGGTGTTCGTATAAAACTTCTGATTGGATTTGTGGTAATCCACATCCATCCATCCATCCATCCATCCATTCATCCATCTTTTATGTATAAACGCCTTCAGAGGGTCGCAGGGGGCTGGAGTCAGTCCCAGCTGACATCGGGTGAGGGGCTGGCCAACCAAACGTCAGCATAAATCTCAACAAGACAACAGTTTTTATCGATGCTAGCAGCATTCTGTGAGTTAGTTTGTCCATCATTTTGGTCCAGACTTAATTAACTCAACAACTAGGCTAATAAATGGATTGTTATGGAATTCAGTATAGAGGTTGATGGTTCCCAGAGGATCAATCCTAATGACTTTAACTGTGTTAATGATTTGGTGAGAAAGGAGATTCAGGAGACGTGATGCCTTACGTTGAAGTATTAAACAAAGCTCAATCAAGGAGAACACAGCTCAACAGTATGTATGCAATAATTGCCAGTTCTGAAGGACACTTCGTGTTTACAGTCATGTTGCATTTGATGGGAGAATATGGAGTTTGTTCTATCATGGTGCCAATGCCTCTCACAGACACAGTGAAGGTTAAGATGCTGGAGGAAGAGAATGTGACCTTGGTTGTCCTGGAGGCAGCATCTCTACAGCTGCTCACTGTGACCCAGAGCGTGACCTCAGGACAACTCTACCTCCTAGGTGAGCAGAGTATATAGACACATTTATGACTATGACATTTTAATAAAATTAACATACAGAAATTCCACCACTAGCATGGATTTTATTAGAATGTAGACTTTAAAAATTAAACTGTAAGAAACGATTAAGCCACGTAGTGAAGTACGAGTGTTATGACATAGAATGAAAAAATAATACCGAAAGAAAGTAGTTTCAGTCAGAATTATTTCAGTTTCTCTCCAGATGAAATCAAACAAGGACAGATCAAAGAAGTCAGAGACAGTTTAGAGTGTGAAGCGCAGTTATGAATCAGTGTTAAGCCTTTTCTGTTACAGAAAGTCTGAGACGATCATCAGGAACTGATGTAACAGACAGAAAACATTTAGGTAAAATATATACTATATGGGTGAATGTCCTTTAGTGAGTGTAAGATGAGCTAAAGGAGGCAGTGGGGGCAGAGAGGTCGCAGGGGTTATCAAACAGAAACCTCTCGTCAGTGTCACTGAATTCAGCCAAAGGTCAGAGTTGCCAGATTGGGGTGGTTGGACAGGATTTGGGCTGGTTTACCACAAGTTTTTAAATACAGTAAAATTACATTCTATTAAAATTACATTCATAAATTGTCAGTTCATTCATCAGTTATGCAGTCACTCTGCACAAACTGATATGACATCATTTTTATTTCTTCAACACACAGGAGAAACCTCTATGCTTGCAACATTACATCATCACTTGTTTGGCTTTTAGATAGCATGGGATTTCATGTGTGCTTTCTCTTCTTCTTCTCTCTCCGCCTCGCTCTCTCTTGTTCTCTACCTCTTTATGCATTTTTTGGGGACTTTAGGCTACTGTCAAGGCTTGTTGCAGTTTACCAAGTTAGATAAAAAACAACAACTATTATTTTGTTATTTGCTGTCCCTTTATTTTTTTCAGAGGCAGACGGCGTCAATGGAAAAATAGTTTTATAGTGGCATTGTAAGATGTAGCCTTTTCTCTGTGTTGTAGCGCTTCTGTGAACACTTGAGTTGTTATTTAATTATTATGTCAAAATGAAAAATTGTGAGGAACCACAATACTGTTACTGTTCTTTATGACCTCATTTGTTTTGTTTATTTTTCAGATTTTGAGTAGTTATTGGGCTGGAAAGCATCAAACCAATCTGGCAGCACTGCTCACGACCCCTCCAGAGGGCTGGACAGTAAATTACATTCTCGACAGTTTTTTCGCCTTTACACTACACAGCTCTGACACTGAAGCCCTGATCACAATCACGATCTCAACAAAAATGGTCCGAGTGGGACAGCACACCCCACCGGCACAAAATGACTTTTACAGCAGCTCAGGATGTGAGTTCAACAAGTTTAATTTCAGTTCCAGTCGGGTGGTAAAACAGTATATGACACCTGCTACTGCTGCAGGATCTATGATGAAACACAGTGTTAGATTGGAGGGCTATCTATCCTCCTAATGAACAGGACTAAAAATACTGTGATGCATGAGTACAGGGTAGGTGCTCTCTGTAATGGTGTATATGGTGAACCACATCTGTCTCTGTACACTGTACACCAACAAAATGCTGCCGTTGCTGCTGTTGTTTTTATATTTTCTTGTCTTCTCTCGGGGAGAATCACTCATGATTAGTCTGTACAGACAGCATGATTACTCGCATCACTCATCAGCCCAATGGAAACCTTGGGATGCATTACGCTGCCTCCCGAACCCATCACACTGATGGCAGGGAACAGAGTGCAGACAATTTAAAGTGGGCTTGACTTCGGGTTTTGGCACGAGGATTGAGTGACGATGATGCACGTTTGATTCTTGAATGAGCACACAACACAAGCAGACTCCTTTCAGCTGCTGATTGATTAAATCTAAAAGGATATACACTGACACATCAGCTTGTATCAATCGAACTGTCATACTTGTTGTTTCATTTGTTGCTGCAGCCGTGCTATACCATGCTGTCTGCTATCGAGGCCCAGTTCAACGTTACCAGTCTTGGTAGAAAGGGTGCAGGTGGTTTCCTTAGCTGAGCAGGAGAACGTCGTTATCCCAGTGTTGAACAGTGCTGTCTTTGCTGTGCAGAGTCCGATGAGAGAAGGTGGTTGGAGGAAACTGCTCGCTCCTTTCCTTTGCAGGGGTAGCAGCTCGGTGCTTACTTGCTTTTGTTCCTCTTGCTCATGAAGTTAGCTATCAAGCTGCTGGTGCTACCTGAGCTCGGGTACTAGCAGGACCACGCGTCGCTGTCGTGGGGAGAAGTTCTGTGGGCCTGCTGGAACTGCAGCCAGCAGCGCTCAGCAGCAGTCGAGCCCAGGAGGGTCCAGGAGAAGAGCTGGGGGCAAGGCCGCCCAGTGCGAGAAGAGAAAAGAACAAAAGAAGGAGCTGGAGTTTTGACTACCTGGTCAGTGGGTGTCTCTCACCCTGAACCCTGACCTGACTTTATCTGTGGATCCCAACACAGTATTTTGTGCAGCAGTTCTGATATGAGCTGGCATCCTTACTTCATAACTTCTGAAAGGTCAGAGAAAAAAGGAATGCATACCTTATTACATCTTGACATTTTATTTCTCTGGGTTGCCAGTATCGTTCGGCTCATACAGCATTAGATGGGAGAGGAACTGCCGAGAAAACCCATGTTCTGAGGCTTTGTTGGTGCCTCAGAACAGTTACCTGTTTGTTCTGCCGCTGTCTGAGCTGAAGCACTGTAGAGGACTAAGCTTCTGCTGCCTGTCACATTGGATCACTATCACACACACAAAGCAGCATATATATGAGCTTCGTTCTGTATATTCAACCTTTGGGTCTGAACTTATCTTTTGACTGTGGGATAGGCAAAAGACCTTTATTAGTTTCTTCCGATT
This sequence comes from Pagrus major, assembly GCF_040436345.1. NCBI lineage: Eukaryota > Metazoa > Chordata > Actinopteri > Spariformes > Sparidae > Pagrus > Pagrus major. Next base: position 14,068,378 of record NC_133231.1, on the reverse strand, counting down.
GTAACGTGACGTGAAAAATAAGACAGTATGCTAACATAAACTAAGCGACCGGCTTCCAGCTCAACGCAGAAGCTCCACAGAGCCCCTTTAATTGCATAATTGCATAAATTAAGATAACATAATTAGTATCAGTAAGTAAAGGACAAGGGATGAGGTTGGGATTGATTGGTGGACCTTCACACAGCTGACTGGGGTTTGCTTACTGTTTTGAGTTCAGCTATTTTATCGAGAAACGTTATTTAATTCTCACTTCTAAAAAATGCTACAATTGTCGAAGGAAATTGAAGTTACCATGTGTTCATCCAATCACATTGCTCAGAAGCCTGGCTTTTTCAAATTGTTAAAGTAGCAGCTTGGTCTACGTGAAATTCCAGTTTTTCTAGATGGCTGCTGTTCACATTGTTTTCTATCACTGTTGTGCTCTAGTGTGGTGTATTGTCATGATGTTGTCAGATGTTCTTTGATTTAACTTTTTCTGTATTTAATTTAATTGGTTTCAGTGTTGTGTATTTTACATTATGTTTTTTTATTGTCTTTTAACTCATCTGTATAGTATTTTATTATTTTTGTGCAAGCATCTTGTAACCTTGTTAACAAAGGTGCTATATACGTAAATAAAGATTATTATTATTGCTCGACTGCTGTGGGTAGGTGAGCTTCGGTTGTAGTATGTGAAAGATTGCTGGGGTACGGCAACACCACTTGGACAAACCACATGCAGAACTGCAGTGCACTGTAATGTTAGAACTGGTGGTGATAATAATGACAGTGGGGTACAGTAGGTTTATTTATGATTATGATTACATTTGCTAATGATTGGTGGTGCGTGGTGGCCTGTCGTATCATAGCAGCATTTTTTATCTAGATTTTTCAAATTAATATATTGAGGGGGACATTTTGAGTAAGTAAATTTGAGTTGTGGGGGGCTGTGTCTTCCGATATAAGTACGGCCCTGCTGTAAGTGCACTAAAGAAAGCTGTGTGATGTGGTCGTATAATTCTGCCATCGTTTCACTGCCACAATGGCGCTTTGTAGATCGATAGCAGTGTGAGGGTGATCTTTTGCTGTTATTGATGCTCTTCTGTAGGGTGCTGAGTTTACACGCGCTGAAAAACAGACGTACAGAAGACAGAAGAAGTGTCACTGCAACACCAAGAAACCGTAAAATCAAATCTGACAACTTGACACCACATTTCTACGTCTTGTGGACGTTTTTTCTGTGCAGCGATCCTCAGGGGACGGGACATCCATACTATTTATTTAGGTCACATTCCTCATGAATGCACAAGACATGTTGTTGTATGATCAATATTTCCTGTGGGGATGCTGCTGACTGAAAGAGCAGCAAAATGAACCAGAGGGGCAGAAAAAAAGTCAGTCATTACTGAGAAAAGACTGGAGCGAGAGAAAACAGCAGGCTAGCAGCACAGATTGTGCAGCCAGCAACCTGATTAATTTTGGACTCTGTAATAAAGTCAGAATTTTTGTTCAACCTAATAAGGTGTCTCTTTATGGCAGAGGAAAAGTGTGTGTGTGTTTGTGTGTGTGCAGGCAGTGTCAACTGAGCGAGCACAGCCATTAACAGAGGCACGTAGAGATAAACAAGAACACAGGCTTTGAAACATTGTTGTAGCTTTTTTTTTTGTTTTTTTTACATCTGTCAGCAAAAAAACGCTCCATCCTTTATGAAACATGGCGGTGCAGCGTGTATGTTTATGTGTATTAACTTGTGGATAAGTCACAGAGGCCCTGCTGTGGTATTTTGCAGTCATGGTGCAGAACCGGAACATGCTGTGGCCTGCAAATCAGTCTCAAATCAGAAAAAACATGCATCAAAACAGAATATTTTAAAGCATCTTCAAGGTCCACAAACATATAGATAACTCCAGCATGTTTACATTTACATGTGAGAATGTTTTTAAATCATGGATATTAATAATAAAAACACTGTTGATATGATGGCTGTAATGAAGCGCTGTTTACAGCTGGATCTGTATACGTTTGAGGATTTAGTGACTGTATGACACTTGCTCAGAAAAATGAGGAGAATTATATATTAAACTTTTAAGCTCATTAAGGGAGGGTAGTATATATATATAGTATTTATATATATATATTTTAAATTCATTCCAATTGAAAAAATATTATGATGCTGAAGTCCATCAGCACCAAAAGAGTTAAGAAAATGGGCCCAGTTCACCAAAAGTTTGCACTTGACCCCGGTTCACTCATAAATATGTTGTTTTGCAACCCTGTCTTCTACAAATTAGGTTTACATGTTACTTGTTCTCTATGTATGTTGTGGTGGCATGTAATCGCTGCCTAAATGAGCTGTATTTGTAGTCAGTGTAGTTCAGTATCAACGTTTTTGCCATGATAACATTTCCTCATCATGTTAAAAACATAATCAGTCAGGAATTAAGTTTCAAAACGTGTTTTCTGTTGCAAATGATCTGTTTAATGTATTTTCCAGTTGACTTGGTTGTGTTTTGAGATACTGGGGCTGGGAGTTGTGCAATTCTTCTTTCAAAGTCAGGGATACGCTGCCGGTATGAAAAGTTGTTTACAGCTGGATTTGTATACATTTTAGGATTTAGGAACTGTATTAAAATTGTTTTAAGGTGTCAAGAAACTGGGAAGTTAATATATACATATATTTTTTACTATTTCTTATACGACCAAGGGTACTGCAACGTTGGGAGGGACAGTTGACAGAAACATTTCTCAACAGCCATTCCTGAAGGGGACCCCACAGGTCCTGTAAAAGGTACAATAAAACTATACTAGATAATGAAAGGTGAATAACTTCAGGGTTGTGCCAGCATGCTAAAAGACGCAGCTGCTAGGTACCAACAGACAGACAGACAGATAATTAGTTAGTTATTGAGGGAGATAAATCTCTGTTTTTCCCAGGAAGTGGAGTCCAGACCATGTTCGTTCATTCCAGCTGCAGAAATATAAAAAAAAGTAAGCACCTGGGCCTGCTTCACTGATTTGGTGACTGTATTTTCACAACTGTATTACTTTTATGCTATAATAATATTGCAATCCAAACATTTTACTGATGCCTTCAGTATCGACATTTTTTCAATTTGCCAGAAACAATAAACAATTTCCTCATTATGTTGAAAGAAAATGTAATCCAGTCGGGGGTTATAGTTTCCCTCAAAACATATATGCTGTTGCAAATTAGTTGTTTAATCTGTTTTCCAGCAGGCACGATTGTGTTTTGATAAACTGGAGCTGTTGTCGATGGAAAATATTAATAATGCCTTTTTTAGCAAATAAAATGTATAGTTCAGCCCCTCTCCTCTCAACAATAATTTTCATACAGTCCCTTATTTGAGCGTAAAATTTACCCATTTGCCTGTTCGATTCTTGTCTTTTTCTTATTTTTCCTCTGCCCGACATTTATGTGATTGTAATTGGACAGGGGAAGGGTTGGATAGAGAGTGTAACATTTTAAATGGGCAGCCAAGAAAATGAGGTACTCAGGCTTTTATGAGTCTCCAAACTCACTGAGTTGTCAGCACAACTGGGTAATCACTTAGAGGAAATTGGAACATGGTTATTTGTGTAGTGCTGCAGCGTCCTCAGAGACGTTTTCTTCCTGCACTTTGTGATATTTTTCTGTACAGCTGCTGCACACAGCATGAATCCAGACGAGGAGCCCTGACTGACACACTGACACTCAAATGTAAACACCTCATGGAATAAATAAAAAATGATATCTTATAATATAGAATTCATTTAGAGTCGATTAGAAATTAATTAGTTGCATGAATAGTTTATCACTTGTAGCGCCAGTGCCGCTGATTGCAAGCTTACTGATGCCTGTCCAATCCATTTAATGTTTTTTTTTTCTTTCATAACATAATTAGCAAGGTTCCGTATGTAAACTGTGAAGGCTTCTCCCTGACTTCAGTGCTAATAACTTTAAACACGACACCTCCCCAGACGTGATAGCTGTGATTTACAGATAATGACACTCGGAAAGAGAAAAGAAAGGAAAAGAAATAAAATCTCCTCTCTCAAGATGTTATTTTCATCTGTTATTGTGTTTTTCTCTCACAGCAGTAATAACAGGCAGAGGTTCAGCCGTTTCAGCTGACGATTAGTTATGCAACAGTGATTAGTCTGAGTCTAGGACTTGATGAGTTTTCTGATTTCCGTCTGGCGCAGGCAGCCAGCTCAGTTTGGCTCTGATACGACAGAGACAGCATGCATTCACTGAGAATGTTTGTAGCTGTAACACACATTGTGTCAGCTATTAAATAATATTGAAGACAATACCAGAGTGCCTTTAGAAATAAGGCTGATTTATAGAGCTGATGTGTCTTTCTTCTCAAGGGGCAATGATGTCATGTTGGCAGAGACAGTTTACAGCCCTCAGTAAGATAAGACAGACGCGTAGGTTATTTGTTATTAAAGGTTTCTCTTGACGTCTAGGTCTGAGGCAGCTCCTCTTTTCATAGAGCAGCGTTAGTCATCGCAGTCATCCACTGGAGGGATATGTGCGATGGCAGAGCCTCTGTCCTTGACCCACACAAAGCTTGTTCATGTCTTGTTATACTGTATGCTCTCTGTGCCACTCATAAATTATAACAATGTTGTGAAAAGAAAGCACTGAAGCAGCAAGCCAAATATTCATGTTCAATCTGCTTGTTATATTGATTTAAATTACGCTCGAGGTGAAGAAATGAGAAAAACCGAGGGTGTCAGTGAATACGCAGTGTGAAATGAAAAATTATGCTTTCTGCTAAAGAAAAGGTGGAAACTGACCGAAGCACGTAGAGTTACTCTGGACCGAGCAGCACTGGTTTGAGCTGGTCATTTAATTGGTCGACAGTTTTTGTATTGACTTCATATTCAAACATTTTCTGCACACGCTATTTTTCTGCAAATGCAGGAAAATCTGAAACCCGTAGTGCAGGTACAAAAATACAGAGTAAAGAGAAAATAACACTATATTTACATGATTCTTAGTGAAGTATGTAAGGGTATTAGTTTCAAACATTCACGAATTCAAATTAAATTAGCAAAAATGTTCAGTGTGAAGAAATAACATGTCTATATGTTGTATCGAAGAGATATCTACTGGGGTTAGCATGCTAACCAGCTAGCCACGGCCCATCTTGTGTTGTAATACCACTTCATACCTCAAGAGGAGTGTGAAAGTGTAGCTTGGCCTCTGCAGGTCTGAAATCCTCCTTCTTCTCCAGTGCTAGCACTGTAAACACCAACACAACTCTGGTAGTCTGGCTGGCTGCACAGCTAACGCAGCTAACTAGCTAACAGCAACTACAATCATGAGATAAAGCCCCCAGGATGAGCACCAGGCTTCGACTTTCGCAGTGGCCAAACAGTGTAATTACATCGTCACGTGATGCACTGCGGCCCAAAAAGACTTTTTAATTTTTTTTAGCATCAAAACCCACGCAAAAAGACTTGTTCAACTATCATAATTTGATCCAATAAAAAATGGAAAGTTTAGAAGAGCCGAAAGAATGAATCATTTAATCTCCATTCAAGTTAGCTGGACGCTGAACTGGAAATTAGCTGGCTCGGCCGGGGCACGATCTATAGGCCACACAACGCAGAAGGTCCTGGTAATTTAATAACCGTGAAGTCAAGCTTTTCTTGCTTAATGCCCCACTAAGCAGCTTTTATGGGAATGAATGGGGCTCTCCCTCCAGCACTGTATCCAGTCTTTAATGTAATATCCAAGGCAGTTAGTGGTTACTCAGGTGATATACTGGCCGCTTTTTGTTTGGAGCATGAGTTCAACAGGGGGCCAGTTCTTACATATTGCACTTACAATACTGCTTTTGTCACTGCACAGTCTTCTTCAGGGTCGCTGGATGTCTGCACTCATTATTAGTGAAGGTGCAATATGGGGGAGGGTGTCAGAAAGGTGTGAAATGAGATGGAAGAGAGTACAGCGTGCCAGAGAGAAGCATCGTTCGCTGCTCATTTTCAAACGCACACACACATGCATGCACTCGCAAAAACACACACACTCGAAAAAATGCACAAACACGGTTGTTACAGACAGCTAAAAAAAAAAAAAAAAAGCTACTCGCATGACAAAACAAGGGGGGCAAACAGGCTTACATAACACTGCAAAGAGGCACAGATCACATCTGAGTATACATAGACCGCTGGAGTGGCAGATGATCATCAGCGTTCCCTGTGACTCACTGGAAAGAAACCTGCTAAAAGAGTGAAAATGGATGTGACTCTCATCTGAAAAGTCCCCTGATGCCAGTGCACCAACTTTTGTTTTTTACCGTCAAAATGTAAAGGAATCTTTCAGGAAGCCAGCCGAGGTCAAGGTCTTCAGTAGTGAGGATACTGTATACGACTGGAGAGTCTCACGGATCAGCGTGACACATACACTCCAAGAGCTACTGTATCGACAGTGAAATATAGAGATGAAGGCCACAGAGAAAAAATTATCGACAGTGCCATCTGACTTACAAATACAGTAGATGGACTGAATGAGCTACAGGATGATAAAAGCCCGAGAGAAGAAAAGGAAGAAAGAAACTGCTATGAGAGATGAGTTCAAGAACAGATGTTGAAGAAGATTTAGGGAAAATGGCCATTTACACATTTACAGTGGAAGGTGTGAGCGAGAGCACCCCATTGATCAGTGTGACAAAAAAAATTGGTCAAATCTGGTTGTCAAGGAAACAGCGGCCCTAATTTCCATTTGAATTCTTGCCTGAAAGAGCAAGAGGGGACCACTCCAGTTATTCAGGCTTTTGTCAGCCTCTGGGAGGTCTGCTGTGCTGCCCTCACTGTGACACCTGAAGGACAGATGTTTACAACAGCAGTCAGCCAGTGAGGACACTGCAGTGCACGGTCAATCCGAGGGAAAGTAGAGTTGAGTCAAAACACACCTGAGAGCTTTCTGCACAAAATGATGAAATTAAATTTAAAAAAAGGTTGTTTGTGGCTCAGAAGGACACCATGCTTTCAAAACAAGTACATATTAAAAATGAAAACAATGAACGAGGCTGTTTTTAGGTGCTGACGTCAGTCTGTTGGTGGGAGAAGCTCAGCTGTGAGAGGAAAGATTTGTGTTTCAGTAAAGCTGAACAACAAATTAAAGGATCCCTTCACTGGTGGAAAATGAGCGGAGAGTATTCTGCAGACTTCATGTGGAATATTTTAAGATCGTGGTGCATTATTTCTCTATGAGCCCTTTATCTGACTCAGTTCTCTGCAGAAAATAAAACATATTTACTTATATAATTGTTCAGTTCAGTTCAGTTCATTATCTTGACTGCTTTTTCCGTGAGGGTCGCGGAGATGTTGCCGCTTTATCCCCCCTTTCAGGGGATTGCGGGGGTTACTGGGGCCAAATCCAGTTCTCATAGGGCGGAGGCCAGGGTATATCCCTGGACGAGTCGCCAGCTCATCGCAGGGCCCTCTGACGGCAGAGGCTGCCACACAGGGTGCCAACTGCACGTCAGGAGCAGTTTTGGGGTTCAGTATCTTGCTCAAGGATACTTCGGCATGTGGCTCGGTTCTGCCCAGGGGAGCCGGGGTTCGAACCAGCGACCTTCTGGTCACTGGTCACCTGCTCTACCCACAGCTTTATTTTTTTGGCAAATTACTTCCATGTGCTTTGTTCTCAAGTGCAAATGATCAGGATATAAGTTAATCTAAGTTATAGCGCTTGTCATGGTTTGGGTTTTTGGTTTAGTTAATTGTTTTATTTTGGTAGTTTCATCCTTGTGTGTCACGTCTTACTTTCCACTTCCTGTCATTGTCTGTTTTCCGCCTGTTTTGATTACTTTTCTCTCTCATAAGTCCCCCCTCCCTTGTGTATTTAAGTCGCTTCCAGCTCTCTGAGGCAGTTCGTCTGTTTTGTTCCTGGTGTCTCTGCATTGTTCCTCATGTTTTCTGCCCTTGTGTTTTTTAATTCCTGCCCGTGTTTCCTGACCTTCTGGATTGTTTGTAATTCTTTTGTTTTTTTGGGTTTGCTCCAGTCTGTTTTTGTCCATTTTGTTGTTTACATTTTGCACTTCAGATTTTGGACAACAGCTTTGTTATTAAAGCTTGCTCTTTGTTTTCAGCCAGCCTGCCTTTGTGTGTCTTGCGCTTTCAAACTGTAACAGTGATTTAATTTCTTTTATTTTCGTGTCATGCACACAAAGTGCCCAACCGTCATGGGTTTACAAGGCACCAAAGTACAGTTACAGCTATCAAACATGTCATTTCATTACAAAATTACAGGTTATTTTGCACCTTGGTCTTGGACAAAATACTCTCCTGAGCTTGACAAACAAAATTTGCCACAAAAAGCTTCCCTTCCTGAAGCACAACCTTTTTCATAATCACCCAGGCTAAAGAAATCAGCATGAATGGAGGATGTTTTGGTAAAAAGTACACCCCTTGTGTCCTTTAGGGAAACACAAAATGAACCTCGCTTTCAGTTTCCCCTTGCTCTCACAACAAACACAAAACCTGTCCTTCTCTAGAGTGCTGTGGTAATGTCCCTGGATGAATTGTGCTTCATAAGTTTTCATTAGACATGTCCTTTACAAAAGGGTTTACCATTATTTATGTAAATAAAAAATCTTTTTCTATAAAAATGAGTAATAAGCCATCCATTAGAACAACTCTTGGATGATAAAGTCATTAGAGGCTCAGGTGTTTCTCGTTTGTAATACGTAAAACAAACTGTCTCATAAACAAGTCTCTTTTATCTCACTGAAATGCAAGGTGACTGTGCCTTTTATTAGGTTTAATGAGATATTTTGAAAAAAAAAATTAGGTCAGATTTTGAGTTTTGTGCACAATATAAAAAAAAATAAAAATTAAGATATCAAAACAACCCAACATCAATTTTAATTGATATTCCCCCGCAGCCACTCTCCAGGAGGTGAGTGGTCAAAGCATTGATTTGAAAGCAGGTATCATTTTCATGTTGATGTCTTGGGGGGGAACGGTGTGACTAACATGAATTGACTTTTCCTGGAATCACTATATTGATTATGATGTGGCTATACAGGCTATAATTTGTGAGCAAAAACGCCTACAGCATTTCAGATCATTCAGCGAAAGAAAAGAAGAAAAGAAAATCAGAGATGGTGGAGAGCCACTGCTGCAGCATTCGTAATGACACAAGGACGGACTGACAGGTGGTTACAGCCGCTCCACTATGTATGACATTATTCCCGGGTGTAAAGAAGAAAAGAGGAGAGCGGAGCTGAAACTGAGTCGCCGCTCACTCCTGTGATCGACTGAAACCGAGCTAATGAGCTGAGGTGGAGGCAGCCAGGCAGCGACCTTCACCAGTAAGGGGGTTGATTGAAAGGGAGGCCGAGAGAGAAGAAGAAGAAGAAGAAGAAGAAGAAGAAGAAGAAGAAGAAGAAGAAGAAGAAGAAGAAGAAAAGAAACAGATAACTAAGATGGAAATGGAGAGGGTAGTGTTTTAAATGTCTGTTTTCTGTTTTCTCAGTGCGAGTAAATGCCATTCAGGTCAAACTCTGCGTTTAAGTTGGTAGCTTCTGAAGGCCGCTGACATTTGCAGCTTTCTAAAGGTGATGGCGCCATTCGGGCTGAACAACGTCTCCCATTAAGCCTGACCAGAATAAGTTGGAGGTCAACCACTTGGCTCAGGTAGTGTTCGGACAGGTACCGCTGCATCTTAAATCTCCATCTTAAGTGCCAACACACTTCAATAATTCAGGCACTTTATAAGATCCCTGTGAAGAAAAGGTCTGGTTCAAGAGTTATCAGTCTCTGAATCACAGAAGGATTATGACCGAAGGGCCTTCAGGTTCGGCATAGCTGGAGGGGAGGATTAGATTTAATGAATGTCTGATGCAGAAAGCAATTCCCTGCACAGGAGTGACATATAGCTGGGTTAAACTCTGGAGAGAAGAGAGGGGATTATATGATTGGGTTTCTGCAAATCCAGGATTGACGGAACCTCCCAGGGCGTCAAACATAAGATGATAAGATGAAACTTTGATGATGAGAGTAAAGAAACTGGGTTATTGCAGCATCAAACAGTGACACGATGCAGAAACGAGCAACAGAACGTTAATATTTCATTTCAACAATATCAACAGCACAACATGTGCGTTTGCTAAAAGAGATGAATGATTCCTGCTGTGCTGAACAATGCAGGAACTGTCAATTGTGACAGTAAATAATGAATACGATGGATTAATAAGGAGATTCTTGAAATATAACAACATATAATCTCTGAATAAACAGCATGAAATAAATGAACACTAATTATATAGAGAGCTTCAGAGAGGATGTCCATTATATCTGTATCATTAAGTCTAGAGAGCGCCACAATCAAAGCAACTCAGTGAAAGAAATCATTGAATGAGGCGAGTTTTAAAGGCTGACAACAGATCGGCTAATTGCAATCTAAGCTTCCTGTTTTCCTTCGAACACTAATGTTGAAGGCAAAGCGTTCAATGAGGGAGGGCCGGCTGCAAACCAGAGCCCTCATTAGATCCTCGGTGAGAGACAGAGTGTTGTTAGCCAGACAGTGCGGTGAGATTCACCTGCCAAGAAAACAGAAGCGATGATGAAGGCTGCTGCTGCTGCTGCCGCCGCCTCCTCCCACACTGGCTGTGGAACTTCCTGCTGGTCCCAATCGCAGAGGACGGAGAGGAACACTGTCTCCAGGTGCCACCTGGAGTTCTGATCGACCTCCAAACGGATCACAGCTTGATAGACGCAGCACGTGTCATGATCAAAGGAAGGGACCTCTTCAGAAAGTGGTGGTATCAGCTACACATGTGCAAATAGCTCAGCACTACATTTAAAGATTAACTTCCTCTTGTCCTCTGGAGGTTGTGAAAAGCAGGAGGCCAGTCAGTCCTGGCTCCCGGACGTGATCCACAACTAATTTGCAACTGCAGGCACATTTTTGAGGGGCAACATAATCCAGACTGAAATAAGTAACATAATGAGGAAAGGTTGTTAATTAACAAACATGTTGATACTGAATGTATCAGTGAAATGTTCAACATATTTCATTCCTCATGAGAAGCTACAAGGAACTTTCATTTTGCCCAGTATATGTCTAAAGGTCTTGTTTTGATAGTGCTAGCTTTCGTTTTGGAAGGGAGTGAGAGAAAGAAGCAACACATTTTTAATACTATTTTTGATTTTTAAACACAGCTGTTGGCATCATGCAAAGCAATTAGAGTCACCTTTGAAAACCAGAGCTAGTTTTCTGACTTATCCATGGGAGAATAAACAAAAGGTTTTAACTATTTTCACTAATCAAAGCTAGTTGATAGCTATAGTTGTTCCTTGCAATGCTGGGAAACTGGAGACGTATACAGCGACTGAATGATGTGACTCTACAGTGGCTCTCATGCCGGGGAAAAGCAAACCGGTTCCTAAAAGGCTCACAGTCCAGAACCAGCACTTGGTTAGCTTTGTATACATATATCAGACCCAGGGACAGGCATTAACAATAACTATAATGAACATATGGAAGCAATAATCTTACACCTTTGGTCTCGTTTGCTCATGTGGGTCACACGGAGACATCAGCATTAATTTCATTTGATTCATAACCAACAACAGGCAGCAGTCTGGATGTGAACCCTGGTGCCACAGTCGTGCACTCTGTACGCCGATCACCCACCTCCACCACCCCGTCCTTGTGACTCCAGCACGTTATATAAATGTAGTGTGTCATTCTCTCACACAAACGTCTGTGAACATGATCCAGGCAGCGATTATGTTTCCTTCAAATCGTATTTGCTGTTGCAAATTACTTGTATCTAAACCTAATTTCTGAGAGACAAGGTCTTCCTGAGGTTTGTGATAAATGTGATTATTGTGAGGACGGATGAAAAAAACGGGGCTTTTGTGGATTGATGTTGAGAGCTTCTGAAGAAATCTGATATCATTGTTATGCCAACCACATACACCTTCAGGCATATTTTATTGATGTTATAGAGGACATCTTATTTGTACCGCCATGACAGCATTACAGATTCAAAGACTGCTGCAGTTCGTTTGTCCAAGAGCAAGATAAAAGGAGAGGAACACAAAGGAAAAGATCATCGTGCTTTTCATTCCACCTTTCTGTTGAACACAGGTCCTGAAGATGTTCCTGACATAGAGGTGCAGCACTGTGTACTTTGTCACAAACTTTTAAATAATAGAGACATCAGTTTTTCATGGACCTTGCCTTGTTCCTGCTGCTCTGAGACGGCAGCCTCGGATGCGTTTCACCCTCTCAGGGCTCAAAAAGGCTCATTGAATAATTTCCAGTAGAAAAGGACAGCGGAGCAGAATTTCCATGAGAATGGCTTCGGCCTCATTACACATGATAATGGTGTTGACAAGGACTATCTGAAGTGGGCATAACATTTGGCCATCATTCAGGAGCATTTGCATATTCATGTAAAGGTTGTTTTTATTTGTTTGCACCTGGAAAAGTTGACTTTAGTCTAAGTTTTATTCAAAGCAACAGTATGTAACTTTTTTAGAAGGGAACAGCATTGCATGTTATTTATTTATAAGGCTCTACTCCAAAAACTACCGAGTTACCTCTGCTCTGTGGTTGAATTCAAGGACAGCACTTACAGTGTCAGGTCCCATTATTTCATTGGAGCATTTTAAAAGGTTGTATTTATATATTTGCAATCAGACTTGTAAAAGTTTTTCTTGATCGTGAAAATGAAAAATGTTTTTTTGTGCCTTAACCTTACCTAACATTGTCACAAGATAAAATAAAAAATAACATCAAAGGAAAATATAAAGTTGCAACATAAAGAAATGGAAGGTTTTAACATGGCCGTGGTTTGCCGACATGTACATTTATTCTGGTGGTTCGGTTGTAAATTATTCCTAGCAGAGCATTTAGTTTGTTACAGACACACCTCAGTGATTTTGTTTGTCCAATACAATTACTTTAATTAATTAATTTTAATGATTAATTGTTTAGTATTACAAGATAAAACACATTACCATCAGCTTCAGCTGTGTTTAAGGGGCTAAGTGTTCGCATGTTAACACTCTACACTAAGATGGCGAACATATTGTAGTCAACATTATCTGCTTTACACGAACATCTCGTCACTGTGTGCATATTATCATCCTGATGTGAGCATGAGGCATTGCTCTGCTCGGTTAGTGTGGCTGCAGACTGCTAGTCTGGTTGTTCATATCAGGCTGTACATTACTTCTTTAATTAAGCTGTCCAGCTTATTGCATCCTGTAACACTAGTCAGATTTTTATTGATTGAAGTTAAAGGTCGCCTGTGTCACTGTCTCCTTTCTTTCCTGCTAGTCTGGAGAATACTTAACTTCTTTATGCGTTCCTCTCAGACAGTGGCTGATTGTCTCTCTGTTAAGAGTCTGAAGTCAGATATCTCTCAGTTAACAACCTTAAGCTATGACGGGTGCAAGGTTTCATCTGTCACAGCTTGCCTGAAGGCTTCAATCTTTTTTGATGAGGTGGAAATGAGTTTTTCCCACATGCTACCTGCAGGAGAACAGATAATACTTTAAATGTGTTTTGTTAGCTGCAAAATGTTAATTTGCATGTCTGTTCAGTGTTTAAAACTACCAATGTGAGGCTGGTATCAGCCCAGTCGCCAGAATAAAATGAAAACCATAGACACATGAAATTTGTACGTTTCATACTAATCATATCAACGTAAGCCAAGACTTGATCTTTTCCTAACCCTAACCAAGTGGTTTTCATGCCTACGCCTAACCAGAACAGTAGGACAGGGTTGTCACAATGTCCATTTCTGGACCTAAACAACTGAAGTTGTTTATTTGTTTGTTTTTCAATCATAAAAAACAAACAAATAAAACATGAAATGGCTCCAAACAGCTCCAAACATGATCCAAGTCTCAGGAAAGCCCAGTGATTTGAAAAGACATTACTTACGCTCTACTTTTAAGCTGAAATCTTCACTGTAGCTGCTAAGCTAAAAGCATTAATGCACATCTCATCTTAAGTGGGTGCACAAAACTGTGCATTGAGGATGTTAAAACATCTTATCTCAGGCCTACCAGAGACTTGGATTACAGGACAAGCTGTACGGGGCCATTTTTTATTGGTGTTTTTTTTACGCTTTGCAACAAGTCCTCATCTACTTCAGCTGTTCAGGAGAACACTGTTTTACTGTGAAGCTCCAGAAATGTTATGTGGACTACGAAACTTCACCTGACTTTCCATCAGCATGCGAGTGAGTGGATGATGACAGCATTTGCATTTTTTTCTCTTTACTTCTTCTTTAAAGTTTCAACATATCAGCATCACATTTCCAAAATGTATTCTGATTGTGATGTTGCTGATATAGCAGAGTGTCTGCTGCCTCACATAATGGCATTTTAAGTGCTCAGAAGTTGCTCCATATAGGACCTTATGATAAAAAGCAGCCTCGAAATTGAAGTCCAGACGCAATCTTGCAGAATCTAAATGGAGTCCCACAGCTTGTCCTCAAAAGCTCTCCACTAGCAAACCACTGTGCCCCCATCTGGTCCAGGTCATTTCACCCAGCGCTGCGCAACCATGCATAGAATATCCAGCAGGATTTGAACGCCGCTCCTCTGGCTCCCTTTCCTGACAAACATAACTTGTTCCAAACATCTGACAAATCCTCAAAGCTTGTTTAAAAATGCCAGAGACTCTCCTGATGGCCGGACATCTTCAGTCCGCCAACTGTTTTATTTCTCGTCAAGATGTCCAATTTTTAAAACCTGCCAAAAAAATGACTGTGAGGATAAATCGAACAAACAGGTGTCATACTGTACAGTATTCAAAAACTCACCAACCTCCTGGGAAGAGACTGGACAGCTCTCAACACATGTAGGACAAACTCCTGGCTGAGAACCACAAAGTTTTCCCTCTACAGTAACAAGCCTACAGGATTAATTAAACAGCAGATCAAAAAGCAGTTTCTTGGCTTGAGGACTTTGCGTTCCCTGAATGAATGAATGAATTCTGAAGCAAAGGGACAGGTGTATCTACAGCACGTGAATATTCCCTCACAGTCTGACAGCTCTCAACATCAAATAAATTTCCTCCCACCACTCGTGAGCGAAAGTGGCAGAGCGGCATTCGCAAAAGGCAGAGGGCTGAGAATGAGGCAGTCTGCTCGGCAGGATTCCAGAGTTATAGATCATCCATTCCCTCTCTTCCTCGCTGCGTTTTCCTCGCAATTTTAAGAAGTCTCAGCCATGATGCTTTCATCAGAGCAGCAGGAAAGGTGAACATTTAACATATTACGCCCACTCACAAGGTTGTTAAAGAGGCCTCAAAACATTAAGCATCAAAATTATTAAAATTCTCCTACTTCTAGCGCTGCCATAAAATATTAATCGACTGATGAAATACATTCCCCTTTAGTTGAACAAAGATGAGAGCAGATTTGAGCTTTTAACAGTTGAGGATAGAAGAATCCTTTTCTGGACATTTTAGGCCAAGGCCGTTGTATCTGAACATGCAGAAAAACAGTGATAGACTTTTTGAAAGTTCAAGTTAAGAGCGTCACGAACAGTGGCAGAGGTTGAAAGACTGCAGCAGGTTGTTTGGAGTGCAGCGATGGCACGATTTCGAAGACAGTTTGGATGCTTTAGAGGCTGCAGATGCTCTAAATTGAAAAGTTTCATAGGGAGATAATGTTTCCTTGCAGCATGTTGCCGTGACACCACAGCTTTTAAGATAAAATACTGAGGCAGAAAAGAAAATCACATAAGCGAGATTACAGGGCTCAGACTCAAAGCTTTCAGCTGCATTCATTTTGACAAACAAGACGAACAGCTATGTCAGTGAACTCTTTTCAAAGGCATACAGCAGCCTTGGTTCAAGTCACTGCTGCCGTGTTCAAGAAACACTTGTAACAATATATGGTTCACTGTTTGCTGTCGTGTCGATAACATTGATCCCCAGTAAGCCTTGTCCTTGGGCTTTCTTTAAGCAGTGGCCACAGTGGGGGCACCAGTATACTTCAACACAAAACATGCTCCTTTTGCCTCCTTTGAGCGCACAGTGAAAGTCTCAGGAACAGTCTGAACTGTCAGGATGAAATGTTACGATGGAGCTCAGTAATGTTTGCACGACAACTTTTTTCTAGTAGCATGACTCTAGGCGTGGAAATGTCAGCCTGTCTATTCAGATTCCCATCTACACGTTTAATGATAACTAGCACGTGCTAGCATGCTAACATGCTGGTCTAAAATGGTAAACAGTATACCTGCTTAAAGGATAAGTTCACCCAAAATTGAAAATGTCAGTCATTATCCACTCACCCCCGTGCTGATGGAGTTTTGTAGTCCACAAAAACATTTCTGGAGCTTCACAGCAAAACTGCGTTTCAGCATTCTCCCAACCGACTGAAGTAAATGGGGACTTGTTTTAGATTTGTAAAAA
The DNA here is from genome assembly GCF_040436345.1 of Pagrus major. Classification (NCBI taxonomy): domain Eukaryota; kingdom Metazoa; phylum Chordata; class Actinopteri; order Spariformes; family Sparidae; genus Pagrus; species Pagrus major. The sequence continues at coordinate 14,051,988 of NC_133231.1, read as the reverse complement.
ACAACTGAGAAAAAGGCTTCATACAGCTCATCTGACGTAATCCAACTCTCCAGATGTACTGAAATTGAAAATTGATTTAAAAGACCCTATTTACACCCTTTTTAAAGTCAAATCTATATCACTGTAGCTGCTGAGCTATAGCATGCAGCCTGCCTGAAGTGGGTGAATGAGCTCGGTTGACTCTGTAACTATTGTCTTTTCTAATTAATCACATCGTCATGTTAGAATTATTATTGTGGTCACGTCAGCATGTCGATGTTATAATTTAGGTCAAGGCACTTCTGCCTGACAGCTGCTAACATGGCTGTGAACTGTCATGTTGTGAAACACGTTTGATTGATTTCACTTTATCTTAGTCGGACAAATTATCGACTATAGACAAGTTCTGTAAGTGCATCATTGTTCTGAAAAATGTCAGACCTTAATACAGCTCAAAGCACATTTAGAGTTGTAGAGTGAAGTGTCAATTACTTTTTATTGCCTGAATGATTATGCTGTGGACACGTTACCTATCAAGTCTTATTTATTTACATTTATATAGTGTCGCAGGAAGGAAGGAGTCCTAAAACCCAGAAATATGTTGGAATTTTTGCGTTTTTGTTTTGCTTTCAATGGGTTTTTGGTTGAAAGCCTGAAACAAGGTCTGTATTAAACACAATCCAAAGAGATTTTCACGTTCTACAACATAATATTTGTCAGTTAACACCCCATTGTTTGAGTTATAAAGCATTTATGAGTCATAAAAAAGGTGGTTGCTAACAAGTACCTAAATGAGACACAGAAGTTGTTGAGGACATTGAACGTCATCACGATGAACACGGACACTCATCTACTCACTAGTCCATAACACATATGATGTAGTTAGAAGTTTATTCTGGTGATGTGATGTTGAAGTTGTGTATTTCTTGTAGAGCATTAGCTTTTTACTTCTTGCAATTGCATTTATGCTTCAAAAATCATAAAAATATTGTCAATGAAGATTATCTTGCTAAACAAAACAAAACTTCCACAGAGCTCATTTTCTGTAATAATCCAAAATCCAATTGAAGAATCTCTTAGGCTTTTTGTTGCTAATTTCGGGGTTAGTTTACAAAAACACATCATTCCTGCACCTACAGAGAGGTTGTAGACTGGCATCAAATTCAGAAAAGGCATATAGTTACAAAAATCAAAGAAGCTGATGAGGTTAAACATGAAATATATTGTCTTTGTACTGTTTCAGTTGATGATCTGTTAAAAAGGGATTAGCAAATAATCACATTCTGTTTTTGTAGACAAAGAAGACAAGTTAACAAGACAATAAGCTTTCAGTATGAGCTGTGCCAGCCACCACATTACATAAGCCATGAATATATTCAAATATTCGGTGTCTCTGTTGTGAGAGTTCAGGTTTAAGCTTTTAAAGACAAGCTGTAAAGACTGCATGATGCAGTGTTTTCCCTGCAGTTAACACACCACTGAGTGCAGAGTTAATGTTGAAACATTCAAGCAATGCCTGTTTTTCATCCGACGAGAAATAATTATGCCTAAATGTTCTGCTGTTCAGTGACGTAAATCCATCCTGACTGACAGCCACTTTCACTCCTGAGGTCTGGCTGTTTTGAAGCAGACGGAGTTATCTGATTGGACGATGCCTGTATGTTGCTGTAAGTGATGGATTGGCATAACCTCTCAAGAGAGACTGAAACATCTGTACTGAGTTTACATCACCAAGTGCCTTGACATGGCATGTCACACAAGTATGGATTTATATCCAGTTCACTGGAAAACATAATTATTGTCCCAACCATTCATAAAACTAACCGACACAATGTCAGAATAAATATTGTTAACGTGCATTTGTGTCAACCACATATATGTTGAAACATTCTTTATGTTACAACTTCACTTTTCTTAAACAAAATTTTCTGCTTAATCTTGTCACAACGCTGTGCATATGCTCTGGTTAGGATAAGACACAAAACACTCTGGGTTAGGGTGAGGAAAAGCTCATGTTTTGGCTAAAAATACCTTGTCCCGAGGTCTCCTTATAAAAATATCCAGTGGTTTCAAAGTTACAAATGTTTAAACACTGTTTAAGAACCGTGGTCACTGCTACGGCGGCCTGTAACGCCACCACCTTCCCCTCCACCCACTGATGTGAAAGTCAGGTAATAACGATGTAATGTGATATTACACATTTTGTACAAATGTGGTACGAAATCTATGAAGCTTAATTTTACAGACCTGCAGACATGGATTTTTATCAATCTGGAGTCAATTTGAATGCAGGTTTCACTGATATACAGCCCTGTTTTTACCCTAGAACTCATAAACTAAAGGTTGAGATACTAAAATTCGACACATTGACTGTTAACATGTGTTGTGTTTCATCACTATTGGAAAAGTAAAAAGGCTGTATAATAATGAGGCTAGAAAGGCTAATAATAATGACACCATGCACAAAATTCTATTACCTTTTATTAGATAAGACTCTTTATAATGACCTTTAAATTTGCATGAAAACGCTGAGCCATTATCCGAGAGTATTATTCAGTTGGGGTGTAGTATGGACAGTATTACTGTCACAACAGCTTTTATTTTCTCACATCTCTAATCACCAGTTGGTCTGGTACACTGAGGTCACAGAGCAGAGCAGCTGCTGCCAAATGAACATATGGGAAATTATGTTGCAGAATCCATTAACAAATTATGACAGAAATAATTTTTTGGACTCTGCACAGGTTATTTATTTTTGCTTGCTTGTGTGACAATTTCCAAGCTAGCAAGTGGATTTTGCTTCTTTTTTTGTAAATTCCTGTCTATCTGATATGTTTAAGTTGAACTCCAGGTCGCATTTTCCTGCTTACTCTGGGATTTCAGGCTGAAAGAGAGACAATGATCACTACACCAATGCACCAGTGTAGAATAACACAGTGATGCTTTCTGAGCAGCACATCAACACAGGACTGTTAATGGTGGAAATGATGCAGAAGAAGCAAATGAATGTGGTTTCGGCTCACAGGAAACCAGATGGTGGGTATTGGGCCAGAGGGCGTCCTGGATGCTTTTCCTTTCTATTATCTCTACAGAGATACAGACCATATTTCTCCCATTAACACCAGCCTTATAAAGTACATATTGAATGCACTGTATGTAGTACAATTCTTTCAGAAACAGAGTTAGTGGAGTACATTTTGCACCAACATATTTCTTCCTCATATCAAGAGGTTTGTTTAGTTGAATCTTCAGCAGCACTTCCCTCTGGCTTCACAAACCTGTTGGACTGGCACTAATGAGCAAATCTTAATTTGCGCTTAGTAACGTGAGGAGAGGAAAATTCAGCTGTGGGAACTGATGCTGCCTGTGGTCTGAGTAATGATGAAGTGTTGCCATCTACTGTATGTTTTCAGCGGTGCGACAGGAAAACTTCCTCCAATACAAGTGCAGTAAAGTCACATTTGAGACGTGTACAATGAATTCAGGATTGATTCATAATTAATAACGTGTCAACTGTGTGATTAAAAATGCTCCTCTTGGAATATTTTGTAGATGAAGAGAACATTGTGGATGCAATGCTCAGTTTGTATTTCTTACCTCAGTTCAGTTGTTCCAGATGTGTTGATAGAGATAATAGCAGAGAATGTAAAGAACTGTTTAAAGGGGCACTTTGTAGTTTTGGAGAATAAATTCAAACTCAGCATTTTAATATTTACAATGTTAATGAGGTAATAAAACAAACTCAGAGATATTTTTCTCCATAATTGAATAAACAAGCTGTTCTCAGAGGAAAATAAGGTCCCCAGAACACTGTTTGAAGCTAGAAAGGTGGCAGGGTCCGCCACATATAAACAAAGTGAAACAGTATGAAATTGTGTTGTCCTTTAAGGTCAGTCTGTTTATTTAGAGGAGAGTTTGTTTATATTTTTATTTATTTGTTTAGGCGTAAAAAAAGTCAATCAATGAAGATCTTTCTCCTCTGATTAAAATGTCTTCCTCAAAACTACATTGTGCACGTTTAAACACGTTAAATAAAATTCTTAAGATGTAAAAATATGCATCTAAACCATACTTTGACCTCAACAATTGTGACAGACGCTGCTGCTGCTGATGATTTGGGAAGTAACTCTGAGACTGAGTGACACTTTTTTATTAAATGTGATTTTAAAAAGCCATCATACTGATGATTTAAGCAGTTTTATTGGAATTAGATATATACATAGTGAACAGCTGTAACATGACACAGCATGTTAGCTCAATCATGACAGCACCGTGATCATTAGTCATTGTTCATAACAGTCATCAAACTGACGTTCATGCTCAGTCTTCGGTTCAATATAAAGCCAACCCTGATTATTAGCACACACTTAAAAATCTCAAAATGTCAAGTAAAAATTGTGAGAACACCGTTATCTGTTTAAATCACTAGCTGCAATCATTTATAAACTCCCCCCCCCCGCCCTCCCATTATAGAAAATACGCAGGTCAATAGTCTCAGGAAAAAAAAAAAACGTGGTTTCACCTGGAAGGCATCAGCAGAACTGAAAATGAGGAAGAGAAACAACATTTATTTTTTTTAAATGATTAAAAAAACTACAAAAGATATGAGTTACTGAGAGAAAGGCGGAGGACAGACTTACCTTCCAGCGGTTACCACACTCATTACACAGAACAAATGTGGTCATTGGCTCATCAGCACTGCGTGTCTGCACCTAAAACACACACACACACACACACACACACACGCGTACACAGAAGGTTGTATAAGCTGTAAACAGCAGTGGCAGCTCAGGATGTCTGAGGGCAGGGGTGAAAAAAATAACAGGGCACAAGCTGTGTGTGGTGGGGCAAATGTATGCAGAAAGGGCACTGGAAGGGCACCCTGGAGGGCACTTTATCATGTTTAATTAACCATAGGGGCATAAGAGAGGGCTCTTTCACAGCGTTTCTTCCAACATGGGGGCATCAGGTGAATGCATCAGAATTCATAAACCAGTTGAAGAGTTTGGTATGTGTAGATATGTTCACATATTATAGATATATTAGAGATATTGGGTACTGATGAGCAAACCATCTTGAACCCCCCGGCCTGCTGAAACATCCACGCTGTAACCTGTAAGTTATCCCTTCTACCTTCTTGCATTCACGTTTCTCTCTCCTAATGGTTTGTTTTGCTTTGTTGAAACTTGTACTTATATGTTAGTGGTCTGTTTGGCCTGTTTACCTGATTGTAGGTGCAGTTCTTCTTCCTGCACTTGCCGCACTGCAGCAGGTCAGTGGTGGTGCCGCCAGTTTTGGCCATTTGGTGCTCCCTGATGGCCTCCTGCGTGAGAACGTTCCTCAGCTGCTTCAGCTCATCACTGGCCATTTCCTACATGAAGACAAAGAAGTGAATATTTGCAGCAGAGGGGGCAATGTGAGGTCCTGTAAGTGAGGAGTTTGAGAAAGGAGTTCATCAATTGGTTAGCATGCAGCTGCAGCGTTCTGTACCTCAGCAGACATGGAGGCGATGCGGCTCAACTCGATGCTTCCAGCGAGGACGTTTCTGCGAAGTCCAGGGTTCTTTGGGTCCTTTAAGTTGCTGATGCGGCTGCGGACTCTGTTTTTATATTTCATATCTGTGGCCTTTATCTCCTGGTAGATATGTGCAATAATGAAGTCAGGGAGTGTAACTTTGGATTTGGATCATCACTGAATGAACTACAGGTCAGTCAAACCAGGCAAATCATTTACTACACTGAAGGATATGATCTTCAATCTCTGCAGCCATGCTGTCACAGTTTGTCCCAAAATCTTTGAAGTCGTCTGTGAAGACCAGAAAAAACATTGCATGTTAATCTGCACACTACAGTGATATTTGCGTGTGCTCCTGCAGTCTGCGTTTCTCTGTCAGCATATTATCTGCTGCCTGTGTGCTCTTAGCGATAAGAAGTGTGATCTTAGCCTCACTGTCTGTGCGCAGGGCGGCTGCCAGCATCTCGATGCACTTGTCTCTGATGGACACTCCAGTAGCGTATTGAGGGGACAGAGGACCCCCAGAAGAACTGAAGCCAGGTGACATGGGGCTGGTCGGGGTGGTGGGAGTTTTAGGGGTATCGCTTTTTCCCTTTCTGCAGAATGGGACACATCACAACAATCACAGAGCAGAGTGTGTAAGTGTGATGTATTTGTGGTCTGATCTGACCTCAGGAAGGAGAGGCGTCAGTCACTAGACATCATTAAGGACATTTTTGCAGCCACAACGCCAAAACATAGAACAGTGGCAACACAAGAATGAGGTGTTCATTATGGAAAAGGTCACAGCTACAGTACGGCTGAAAATGGACATTTTTATGGAGATAGGGTCACCGTGGATAAAGAACCACAACATAGATAACCGCTACATCTTGTCTTGTTCATTGGCATCAATGGCATATTTTAGAAGATGACCCTCTTTACTGAAAACGTGTGTACTTTAACTGAACTGACTATAACATCATCATGAGGCTCATATGATTAAATTGTAAAGAACCTACACTGACTTGGATTTAGTGAGATACCTTTCAATGCTGTCAATAGAGGGCTTCCTCTGCGGAGGTGCAGGCTGAGAGGTCTTGGAGCCGTGAGACTCTCTCCTATAAAACAAAGTCAACATCATCATTGTTTTCCATTGAAACACACACTTTAATAAAAATTTGTCAATCAGCACTTTTTCTGTTTCATTTACCTTTCAGCTGTTAGCTTCTTTGCTGGTGGCGAGCTGCTTTTCTTTGAATCAGTGGATTCCCGCCTAAAGTCAGTGACGAGAGACAGTAAATACGGTTTCATTGGCAATGGTTATTTTCATGTCATTTATGAGTATGAGTGAGATTTAAAGGTCCTATGTTGTAGAAAGTCAGATTTCCTGTCGTGTTTGTTTATAAAGCAGGTCTGCATGTTTTATAAAACTGTGAAAATCAAATCGCTCAGTCCACAGAGAATTCAGAAGCTGTCCTTTAAATGAGCCGTCGGGACTTCTGTGGGCACAACTATACAGAATTGAAAAATAAAGTATGAACGCTATAAACAAAGCACATGCCAGTCTTACCTGTCAGGTTTGGAGTCAGTTGAGTGACGTTTCACAGGTTGGCCAGGCTTTGAGTCGCAGGAGTCCTTCCTGCAACACAAAAGAAAAAGAGCTGTTACACTGACACCATGTTCAAAACATGTTATACACATTTGGGATTATGTCGAACAAGAAGCAGCGTATATCAAAGTGCATGTAGAGTGGAATTTATTCCCCTGCTCTGGCACACCTGTGTTTTTCTTTTTTGACATCCACACTGGGCTTTTTGGGAGGAGGCGGTTTAGAGTCGGATGAATCGTTCCTGACAAAAGGAAACATTTGTTTGATTCTCAAACAAATCCACTCACAGGAAAGTGAAAGTATAAAACACCACGCTCCTCATGCACTGTCAGCCGACAAAGAGCTGTTTGAAGAAGTTGAACCACACAACCACCATGTTTCACACCCACAGATTGACAATTTTTACACTCCTAACTCGCCAACCTTTCTCTCTTGGCCTCATCGGAGTGTTTTTTAGACACTTTGCAATCCACTGAGTCTTTCCTGCAGAAAGAAAACAGTCTTTGTATCAAGAAAATATCTGATACTTGACTCTTTTTACAGTGAGTTACTGAAAACCTACTTGAAGTTAAGATGTGAACGTCCATAGATTTCTTAATAATGTTATTATTTATTATTTTCTTTGTAGCCACATAACAGCCTCATAACAGCCCTACACGCCGCATTACTGTCATATACTGACATAATATTGTGTCAATGTTTTGTGTAAAACAAACGAAAGACAGAGATTAAAGTCTGAGGTCACTGATCCTCGGAGACAGCAGCAAAGCATTTTTTTCAAGGACAAAAGAGAAACAGAATAATTCCCAGATCCCGGACCTGTCTTTCTTCACGTGGTCGGACGTCTTCTTCAGTGAAGGAGGTTTAGAGTCTGATGACTCCTTCCTGCTGTGGCAACAACACAAGGATTCAATGCAGAGGAGAAAAATGGTAAATTAAATTAGAGGGTTTTTTTTTTTTTTCCAAAATAACCAAAGCGCTGACTACATGCGGCCTCTAATGAGAACTCATCTGATCCAGACCTCTCCTTTTTCCCGTCCAGTGAGGGGCGCTTCGGCGGAGGCGGAGGGTGGAGGTGAAGAGGAAGTGGAGGAAGAGGAGCGTTGGGGTCAGGAGGCTCTTTTCTAAATGGAAATACACTTTTGAGCTGAGCTGAATCACCAGTGAGAATGAATATTAAAGGTCCCATATTGTAGAAAGTGAGGTTTCCTGTCTTGTTGGATCATTAAGCTGCTCAATGTGCTCGACAGTACTGTTGAAGTATAAACCAACAAACTGTCTTTGTTTTCATGATTAAACTGAATAAACAAACTGACCTTTAAGGACAACACCGTTTCATACTGTTTTACTTTGCTTATATGTGGCGGACCCTGCCACCTTTCTAGCTTCAAACAATGTTCTGGGGACATTATTTTTCTCTGAGAACAGCTTGTTTATTCAATGATGGAGAAAAATATTTGAGTTTGTATTATTACCTTATTAATATTGTAGATATTAAAATTCTGAGTTTGACTTTCTTCTCCAAAACTACATAGTGCCCCTTTAAAGAGACAGGACCTGAAATGGAGGGTGAATAGAGGTGCTAGTTGTCATCCAAAATAAAACGTATGAAACTTACAAAGAGCACAATATGGGACCTTTAATGTGAGGCCATGCAGTGGGCATGCAGACCCCTGACCTTGCTGGAGGAGGATGAAGGTGCAGAGGAAGAGGAGCTATAGGAGCGTTCGGGTCCGGTGGAATTTTCCTGATGTGAGAATCAACATTTGTTTGAGATTTACCTCAAAATCTCAGAATCCCACTCAAAAATCTTTTCACAAACATGCACCACAGCACGCCTGACCTCTCTTTCTTTACTTCCAGTGAAGGCCGCTTGGCCGGAGGCGAGGCGGGTCCAGGAGCATGAGGACGAGGAAGTCGGGAGGAAGAGTCTTTACCGTCCTTCCTGAACAAAGGTCACAACAGTACAGATCAGAGCGCAGCAACTCAAGAGTCCCACGATGATGTGGCATGCAATCCAAGCTTAAGACAAAATCTTTTTAATGAAGACACACCTGAAGAAGCATGCATCATGCACAGCGTGTTTCCTGTTTGGCTGTGAGTCCGGTTATAAAACTGCAGGAACAAATGTCAGCGCGTGTGAGTGACTCAGAAACGTTATGACATGCAGCATCAGCGGGAACATTTCAGCCAGTCACGCACTTCAGCTCAGGCAATGTAAGAGTCCCGACCTTTCCTTTTTCAGGTCCAAAGAGGGCCGTTTGATCGGGAGGAGAGGCCGAGGAGGTCGAGGAGGTCGAGGAGGAGAGGGGAAGCGGGTGGGATACAGAATACTGCTGTCCAACACTCCTCTCCTGAAATAAATAATTCAGTTTGAAGCTCTGCTGAGTGTTTCTGATGTGCACGTGCCAGTTTTTTTGAACCACTTTCCTCTCACCTTTCAAAAATTGGTTTGTGAACGTCAGCAGGTTTCTCTCTCTGAGTTTCACTCGGCAGTCTCTCTCGATGCGGCGAGTGTATCGTCTTCTCGTGTCTGTTTTCTTCTCTGTGTTTGTTCTTCGCATCATTTGCGTGGCTGTGCTTCCTAAGATCCTCTGGGTGTTTCTCCTTTTTCACATCTTCCATGTGCCTAATCCTTCCTGGTTCTTCTAATGGCTTTTCTTTCCTTGTTTCCGGCTTGTTTTTCTCACTCTGCAGGTCCTGCACATGCTTCTGTTTCTTGTTATCTATCTCCAGCGTGGCATCCTCTACAGGTCTTTGTTTCTTGAGTTCTTCTCGATGCTTCTCTTTCCTGATTTCTTGCGGATGTTTCTCATTTTGGGGCGCCTCCAGGCTGCTGAGGTCATTTGCGTGTCTCTTTTTGTTTCTGTGTTCTTCGTTTTGTTTTTCCTCTCTGGTTTTGTTGGAGTGTTTTTTGTCAGGATCGGAGTCCTGTTTCAGGTTGACATCCAGTCTCCTGTGACTAACAGAAACAAAGGAAGTATAACCTTAACCTCTGTTCAAGAGCCAGCAAACATTGACCAGTTTCACAAAAGTCAGGCTTGTTGTTGTAATCTAACGTGGGCCATACTCAGACAGGATTCAAATTAAAATAATTTCCTCAGATGCCACAAAAGCCCCTAATGAGCTTACAAAGTACTGTTTAATTTAAAGGTGCATTATGTAACTTTTTTCCGTAGCAGTTTTGGTTGTATAGTCCTAAATTCTTAAACTGGGGGACTTCTATTATCTTTTTTCTCACTCCACCATAACTCAAAATACTCCAAAAAAAAATTCTCTAATATTTATGAACAATAATGTGAACATATGACTTTAAGGTACATCTAAAACTCATGTTAGCTCTTGCAAAATGCTTCTTCTATCAAGAGCTCCGTCTGTTTACAGGCCTTTAAAAAAGTTGCACAGTGCACCTTTAACTTTTTCTTTGATTGTATGAGTTGACTGATGTTGAAGCATCGACAAGGAACATTCATCTTTTTGTTGATTCTGCTGCCCTGTGGACAAAAGCAGGATGCATGATGATGAGGTAATGTATCTATTTATGGCTATGTACGTAAGATTAAAGGTGCAATATGCAGTTTTTGAGAGGTAATTTAAATCAGAAGAAAACATCTTCATTTATTTTTTTTTATGCCTAAACAAACTAAATAAACAAACTGTCTTTGTTTTCATGACTGAATAAACTGAATAAACAAACTGACCTTAAAGGACAAAACAATTTCAGTTTTACTTTGTTTATATGTATATATTCTGAATTTATTTTCCAAAACTACATAGTGCCCCTTTAATAACTGTAATATGAAGATGGTGAGTGTCGTACTGTAGCACCAGACTACAGAGCAGCTTTGTTTCTCAGGCTGTGAGAGTCCTCAATTCATCCGTGCCATAAAAAAAAAATAGGTTTCATTTGAGGACCCATTCAACCCGGATAAGTCAGAATCCGACCTGGTTACAAGCATAAAGAATAACTACAATAGCTACGTACAACTGTGATCGTCACTGAGGTGGCTGCTGAATAATCACAGATATTTGTGGGAATAAAATCACTGACCAACACACACACACACACACACACACACACACACACACACACACACACACACACACACACATAAATCCCTTCTGAATGAGGATTTAAAGAAGAATTTGGAGCTTCAGAGGAAAAGTTCTTGCAAAAAGGCATCAGTATAAATGTCCCATATTTGAACTTGTGAATAACTAAATTGCAACCTTGGTAACATCAAGTGCACTGAACCTTAAAGGTACATTTCTGAAGTCCTAATCTGATCACAATGATACCCATGCATGCACATACACACAACACAACCGTTACTTAAAATTCACTGAGAACAGATGAATATATTTGATGCTTCTTTTATAGTTTTTATTTTAATTTTAATCATTAAGCATCATCCTCGGTGCTGAATATTGTCTTCGAACACCTGAGAGATCAGCCTACTCCTGACATTTACTGCTCATCTAAGAGATAATTCATTTCCCTCGAGGAACAAAACTGCATGTCAGGATGACTCAAGTCCACTTACGGCTGTTAGTGGGTAGAAAAGTGTACGTATTCAAAATGATGATGCAATGCTACAAAGGGCTGAAAAATAGAGGGATTTAAAAGCTTTCAGGGTGAAGAAACAAACACGTCTTTGCATCATTAAACATTTTAATTTACTCCTGGATATTCTGCCACAGTATCGCCTTCAGGCAGTCAGTGGTGACTCCTCACGCTTCCTTTCATCTTTTAATTTCTTAAGTGCTTTTTGACAGAGCTGTTGTTGCATCTGCACTATTTTCCAAATGTCATAATGAAAAAATCATCTGAACATGTACAAATACTGTAGGTCCTGCGTGGTGCATCATCATCATCATCATGCATTTCTGTCGTTATTTCACGTAATTTCTTTAGGTGAACTGAGCTCACACTCACCACTCTGGGTCTGACAGGTGCTATAGGTGGACTCATATTGACCAGAACTTTCACAACCTCTCTGCCTTTGTGCTAAATGTTACCTGTAAAAGAAGCACTGACCTGCTCTGTGACTCAGACGGTGAGCCGTTTGGAGACGCTGCTGGTTTGCCGGAGTCCAAACCGTTCTTGATTTCTGATGGTTTCTCAGAGTGAGAGGGGCCAGAGTCTGTGTGAGAAAATCAGTCAGTTCACTGATGCATGTGTTGCACAAACTAATATTTTAAAGTTTAAGTTCAGCCAAAAAAATTCAGTCATCATCTACTCACCCCCATGAAGTGAGGTGATGTTTTGTAGTCGGCAAAACATTTCTGGAGATTCACAGCAAAACGGCATCGTAGCATTCCCCTTAACAACTGAAGTAGATGGGGACTTGTTTTTTTTCCATCCACTCTAGTTGTTTAGGAGAATGCTGCACTGCTGTTTGCTGTGAAGCTCCAGAAATGATTTGTGGAATGTGAAAGTAGATAATGACTACCGTTTCACTTTTGGCTGAACTTTTCCTTTCACTGTCGCACACGTCATGCATGTGTGTAAATCATGTAACGGGTCAAGTACCAAGGAGTCTTTTCCAGTCTTTAATGAGGACCTTTGCCAGAGCAATGACTTCCTCGTCTGTGCAGTGCTTCCTGATACCATTCACAGACATGCCGATCCTCGTTTCCTGAAACAATCACGCATGTTAATGTACATTTTTGGCTTTAATAGTCATGCATTTGTCTTGTGGTGTTTTGCATTGTTTCAAGAATGTGAATGGGTTTAAACTAATGACAGAACTGTACTCTGACGCAAACTAAAGCTATCCATGACACACTGGAGCCTACCTGGAGAAGTTTGAGTGTCATATTGAACCCTTTCAGTTCCCTCAGCAGGTCTATGGCGCCCTCCTGCACACACAACACATAATAAGACTAAAACCAATCCATCTTGAACATCTTTATTTGCAAATATGTAATGACAATGTCATGCACATATTTGAGCGCATGCAAATGTGAACAATTCAACATGGACACCACAAACTGATCAGCAGGCAGCAACACTTTCACTTCTGTGTTTTTTGTTTTTTTAACAATATCATCAGCATATTTGGAAGAAATCAACAGTGAATCCGTAAATTCAAAGAATATATCACAGCAGCTTTTAAATCAATCGCAGTTTTCAACTTTTTTATTGACAGCTGCATGAAACACCAACTGTGCAAGAGCGCCACGGAGCAACGTCCTGTTTGCAGAGTCGGTCACAACACACACACGCACACACAAGCACACACACACACACGACCTTGCCCACAGGCCGCGGTGTTTACTTGCAGTTGCACGGGTCGCGGATCGATAAGGACAGCAGCAAAAGATCTGCAGAGTAAAAGTTGTCAACAGGCGGACAAACTCCCAGCGCCGGACACCCGAAACGTCCCGCGAGCGAGCGCGCTCCAAACACCTGTTGATCATTTGTTCCAGCACAGTCGGGCTCACATTACACGTGTGCACAGCTCACAAACACAGCGATTCAGACTGAAAATCAAACTTATAATCTCCGCTGCATTTCGACTTCCACAAGAGACATTCACGGGGCCTTTTTTTGCGCACAGCACGAGGCGGGCGGGCGGGCGAACGCGCCACCTGTGAGTGTCAAAATACCGTCTCACCGTGTTATTTCTAGACACCATCTTGTCCAGTTTTTTTGCAATCCGGATGAGATCTTCCTCCCGCGTCATCGCTGCATTTACTCGACTGAGCGCGAATGAATAATATCCAGAAGAGAGTTATCTGAGAAAAATTGGGTGAAATGAGGGTGAAAAAAATAAATATTTTGGATCCGCTGCAGGTCGGACTTTACGCACAGCGTGCTCCATTCAGCCCAGAGGCGTGTCCTGCGGCGGGATCCCAGCTGACCACGGCGACACATGACAACAACTAAATATAGACGTTGCATTGGAGCGGACACTTAAATACACAAAAATAAATAGAATAAAATAAAACAAAAGTGTCTAAAAATGTTTAAATACTTCCTCATTTGTGCGATTAAAGCAGCCAATCAGCGCCCTCAGCTTTAGTTTTTTAAATCTTAATGGCTGCATATCCTGTCTTCTGTATGTCTGTGTGTTCTGGCTGCAGCAGAGGAGCCTGACACCGATCACAGTTTACTACATGTTTATGAGCTCCCTCACAGCTCCAACTTACACATCACGCTTGTCACATATCTTTAAAGGCTGTTGAGTTCCTCCAGTGTGCAGATGTGGAGAGAACACCGCGCAAAACTGTCACTTTCGTTTACAAAAGGAAGTTAAAGTGAAAAAAACAACAACAACATATTCCTGGATTTGTTTATACGTGTTTGCCACCAGAGGGCGCTGTGATGCAGGTCTATCAGTCTGCACGACTACACAGACCGTGATCCTCTCATGAGAATAAGCCTCAGATTTCCAAACATCACATTTGCACCTACCTGCTGCCACTCATGCGACTGTGGCAGGTTTTATGAACTCTTCACACTCATTATGAGGTTTCACAAACATCGAGCTCGGTCAGTCGTACCGTGTTTCTTCTCTTCTTCTTTCTAAGGAACCTGTTGCAGAAACATTTATTGTGAAAGTTTGAACGTTGAGACAAGCTGTTTACCAAGAAAAGCACACACCCAGTGAAATGGCACTAAACCATCCTAATGTTGAGCTGGAGTGAACAATGATTTAAAATGATTTGCAGTCTGTGTCTCGTGATGTATCAGAGGTCACTTACAAAAACATCCAGAGAATAACATTTCTTGTGATTACTTGTGCTTTCTACAAGGTCCTCGGTGTCCTTGTAAAAAATGTGCTTGTGTATCATTTCTGACAACTTCTTGGAAGCAACCGCTAACAGACTGTTTTCATAGAAAATCTCCTCCAGAGGAAACACGCTCCCAGAAGTGAAAGGCATGAAAGCTTTGACTCCCACAGTCCACCGGGAACGGAGCCCTGCTGCAGTCCAGATCTCAGAGATGTCCCTGCTGCTGCTGCTGCTGCTGCTGCTGGAAGTCTCGACGGTTTATGGGAATTGAGGACACGACGGATGCAAGTTGTTTTTTGAAGTTAGATCAAATATCAGTGGGGAAGTTGAGGTTTTAATTGGTTTGGATTTCTCTGTCTATAAATGTACTCATACCCAACAGTTTACATGCACACAGTTTATGTAGACAGCAATGCTCTCTAGCATAATTGTATATCATTACAAAGCAGCACTGGCTGGAAGATTTAAAAGTCTGCCCTAAAGGTGAAGTTTAAGTGTTTGGATTTTTTTACATGACAAAGATCTGCTCCTTGTCTCGTTAATCTTGGAGCAAACTGTGACACTCCTGTTTGTGATTCAGGGATTTGAAGGTAACCGTCTTAATGATGGCAGGTGAAAGCAAAGAGTATTATCTCTTTACGCCGCTGTTACACAACAGGCTGAGCGTATAACCTGCCTCCGTCTGAGGCAGGTAGAGTATCATCGGCCAACTGGAGAAGTGGGACAGATCACCCTGAGTTCAGAGGGGAAGCAGGCCAAGAGGAAGAACCAGTGATCAAGCTCAACCCGCAACATCCTCTAACATAGTGTACTAAACCCTTCAGCTCAGGCTGAAACAGAGCTGCTCCACCCTCTGAGGCTCTCTGACCCCTTTCCCAGACGCTCAGACTAAATAAACTGTCTGATCTCTTCACTCTGAAGAAAAGGAACTCTGTGGACAGCTTGTTCTCAAACCTCAAATTAGGCTACTGCACAAAATATTGACAATTATCACATTTTCCCTCCATGTACACCTGTCTCAAACTAGCAGTGGTGGTGCTTTCACTGAAGCACTGCACTGAAGTACGATCACAACACTTCAGAGGCAGGTATCAGGATTTTTACTTCACTAAGCTACAGTCACATGTCAGATGGGCCAATATTTTTACAAACAAAAAACTTCTTCATCTTCTAAAATATTTGAAGTCAGTCAAGTGCTATTTAATCTTGTAATATAATGCAAAACACATGGGATCATTTTTTCTACATAATGATTATGTTTACTTTGTACTTTAAACCTTAAATCACAACATCAATAAATATACACTTAATAATACACTTAAAAAACGTGACACTTTATAATGTGGATATTACAAACCTGCTTATTTTCATATCCAGCAGATACGGAGCAACATCAGCCGCCTTCATTTGGAGTTGTGTTTTCCACCTGATAAATTCCAACGTTCACTCACTTTTAGCTCTGTTTTTGGTCTCCACCAAGTCCTGGTGGAATTATCTGACTCTTTAGCTGCTGAATGCGCCACTATGTTCACCAGCTAGTCACTAACTGCGTGTGTCTGCTGTTCACGAGAACAGTGAGAGTGAACAAAACCAGTAAACTTGTGGACTTTGACGTCAAAACAAGGAGCTGAAAGACACTAAAATAGAGCAATCCCTTTAACATTACACTCAGTCATTTGATCCACTGTTGATATAACTTTAATTACATTTTTAGACTAATATTGTGGTTTTGCTACTTTTACTGAAGTGAATGATCATAATACTTCTGCCACTGTGAGGCAAATGTTTAGGAAACCATATACCTAAAAGAGACAGCAGAGAAGCGGATTCTTCTGAAAGGAATAAGTCCCTGAAGTTTTGTGTACTCGGTGAGTCTCCCCTCGCTCTTGAATCTTGGTGGCTCTCAGGCTCTACATGGTTACATAACTGCATCTGTGTGCATTCCCATACACTGAACAGAAGTACCCTGAGCCTCTGCTGCTGGGTTTCACAGTCTGTCATTAGCCTCTCGACTCTGACCACATCAAGCCCTGTCTTGTCTTTGCTTGCTTTCCGAGCAGACAGAAGAAAGTGGTGCTGAACCCCTCTTTGTTCTGTACATCCCATATTCTTCAACAGACAAAGAGTTAACACACATCCAGCAGGGTGCATCCACCAGTCTACTTCTTTCCCAGTGCACCTCGCCCAGCGCTGGTGTCTTTCTTTGCCAGTCTCAGACCAGAGACGCCAGGCCGGGGCAATTATGGCAATTTTTGGATGACATCAGACCAGAAAATGAATGATTTCATTTAGCTGTCAATTTTTGGGGGGGGATCTGGTGTAGGACGCAGAACCTGTAATAGAGCATGTCAAAACAGAGTGGGAGAATTGTTTAGACGTTCACATCTGCAGTTGGCTGGTAGGTAATCCCAGCCTGGTGGGGTTGGTGCGTTCGTCTGCTATTAATGACCACTGTTCGGCGTTGGCACTCGCAGAAAGTCGGCTGAATCTCCCGGAGAGGTTGGACCACCCAAAGACTTTAAGAACATCCTTGTATCTTCAGCTGTCTCTTAAGTCTCTATTTACTGCCCCCCCAACACACACACACACACGCACACACACCAAATCTGCCATATCCAAAACACTTTTGGTGGTGCCACTATTTTCGGCTCCCTTTGACCGAAATAACTGGTGGTGCCACTGTTAGACACAATCCAACCAAAATAACTAAATGACTAACCAAACTGAATCTGAATTATGCACTGAGAAAGAGATGTTTAACCCAGCTCCTGCCTGCAAAAAAGTACCTGTGGAGTTTGTCACGCCTATGAAGAAATGACCCAGAGAAAATGATTCACCCTTTTGTTGCACAGTGAATGCCCCATGGACGCCTTTAAAGGCAGAAAAAAAGCTGGAAAGGGATATGTAGAATATGTACTATAACTTATCCACAACCGTCAATTACACACTGGACAGACACTGAGTCATTTGTGTAGTGTGTCTGCAAAAAGATCCTGTGGTTCTTCCCAAGGCT
Organism: Pagrus major; assembly: GCF_040436345.1. Lineage (NCBI taxonomy): Eukaryota > Metazoa > Chordata > Actinopteri > Spariformes > Sparidae > Pagrus > Pagrus major. The sequence goes on along the minus strand of NC_133231.1, from coordinate 14,034,151 downwards.
GCGATTTGATCTCTGAGCTCTCTTCGTTTGTGCTTGAGCTTCGGCTTTATGCTGACAAACAAGTGCATAAAGCCTTTGACATGAGAATGAAAGAGTGGGAGGGAATCCGTCATAAAAAAAGAAGAATCAAATTAGTCTGTGAATGGAAGAGAAGCTCAAGAGACGGCTGCAACTGCTCGGTGTTGTTCCCTTCATTCAAATAGGATTCTGTAATTGAGATCAAATCTGTGTACAAACATCGAACTGAACAAATCCTTCAGATCAAGCTTTGCACATTAACAAAGCATATTCCTACGCTAACGGGCCAAATTGTGTTAGTGTGTAAATCCCCTCTTACTCTCATTTCCTTTTCAACTGGCCACTAATCCAATTAAAGCAGCATATTTCGAAACCTGCGCCGACTACCTTTCCTCTGTGTATTAGCAGCTTTTGCAGTGGATTCTGCACAGGTGAGATATTTATATACAGGAACAGAAGTGATTTGAGAGAAGCAGGAATTGGACTCAATGCTAAATGATCCAGTTAGCTGAATAGACACTGTGCAAACATGTCTAAATCCAAAGAAGTCACACATTTGTAAGCTTACTTATAGCTTAAGTTTAAGACTACTTTTGGGCTCTGTGTATCCCTCAAATACCAGAGTCTTGTAATTTAAACACAGCAGCACGGTCAAAACACAGAAAAGTACATAAGAGTAACAAGAGTGAAAATATTTATACATTCGTACCTCTTCCTGCCAAGCACAGAGGCACTTCTACAGGTTTAAAGGATCCTTAAAACAACATGTTTACATATGTCTTGTGAAAGAAGACAGCTTTACCAACTGATTGAACATGTGATCAGACAAAAACCAGAGGTTCCTCAGCAGAACCCGCGGTGAATAGACTGCTGGCAGGGCCACACCACTTCCTCTGACCTCTCACGTTGGAGTATCAGGCCTGTGAGAAGTAATCATATCATTTCATCACTTGTTCAAAAGCTCTTTAAAAATGTATTGTACAGTATAACAACCCACAAGCCTTTATAAATGATCAGATATTGTCAATTAATGCATATTTACCTTTTTGTAAAAGGAAATTCCACCACTTTTGTCGTTTGGATCAGATATTGAGGACTAATTGCCTCCAAAAACAGCTGTATAATGTCTTCTGTTGTAAAGTCTGACTAAAGAATAGAGTGATGTCATCAGGGGCTGCCACACCAGACAATAATATCTGACAAAAAGACACCAGTCTCCAAATTTTATGGGAGTGCAATAATTTTTCAAGTGGTTTTAGTCCTGGTGGATCAACATTTTATCACTCTTCTGGCTAATGCTTGCTAGTACCTCAACCTACCGACCAAACGAGGTGAACAAGCTTCAAAGGACTGAACAGTGAGTGATTTTAGAAGTGCGTTTTGATACAGGGAATATATTTTGAAAATGTATATACTCTTGCACAGAGTTTCAGAGGATAACAGTACACAGGAACATAGTTACTAATGCTGCCATTTAAGAAAAACCCAAAATATGAATGAAGTTTGCAAAAGGTTATGAAATGTGTTTGATAACAGCTGTGTAGCCCTCCCTAGTCATTGAGGTCTGTCTGACTGATATACTGCTCTGCAACACTGCCTAATGATCACATTGTTTTCTGCACACGCATGCATGGTTTCCTTGAGCTGCAGCCAGTAGCTTTGACTGTATGTCTGGCCACCTGTTGCAGATGCCGTGATTTTGAGATGTGAGGGTTGAGAACCAGAGGGTGGGGGCGAAATGAGTTATATATCAAATGAAAGCTCTTGATTAGCACTTTCTACAGCCAAACTTCAAGAGTTATTCATCAAAACGCGAGAGACCTAACAGCGAACACTTCAATTTAAAGGGTAACTCCACCCATTTCACACATTAAAGTGTTTACAGGTCTTGAGGAGTTCTACTGTATATGTGAAAAAAGTAGTATGAAGCCTTTTGTGGCTCCAGAGGAAGCTGCATGCAATCTGATAAATTGCCTCCACTGATGTCACTCAGGGGCTAAGCATTGTGGGTAATGCAGGCGCCAAGTTTTGAAAAGTCCACTGGTCTGGCATTGCACTTCTATAACACTGTTGGACTCATTATGGACATTTTAAAAACATTAAATTGTGACAGCAGAGATTGTCTTCTTTATACACGCATTCTTCTTCCTTTTGAAAACCTGGCGCCTACATTACCCACAATGCAACTAAGCTACCAAGTGAAATCTCAAGGCAATTAGTCAGATTACATGCAGCTTCCTTTGGAGCCCCAAAAGGCTTTATACTACTTTTTTCACATATGCAGTAGTATTCATTAAGACCTGTAAACACTTTAATGTGTAAAATTGGTGGAGTTACCCTTTAACATAATTTTTTTTTTAAATGAATAAATGTCAAAACATTGTTCATCAAAGGTGTCAAAAGTGATTTTGGAGAAAGTTGATGTTTGAGTCTCATTCCAAGGTCGTCAAATACCAAGGCTTCTGGTTAGCTGGTCAAGACTCAACAATAAGTATGTTGTCATCAACATGTTTATGAAGTATTAATATTAAAGATCGTGCCTGATGAAGATTTAACTGATCAAGATTTTGCACTGCAACAGTGAAGAAATAAACATTTGGTGAGAGTGAAGCACTTTGTTTGAACCTTTGTCTTCATTGCCAATTTGTCCATTTACTGTCTGTTTCTTCCCCAACTGGACACATGTGGGAGGAACTGAAAACAGTGAAATCACAAAACAAAAATAAACATCGAAAAAGAAGAAAAAAATCAGCTTATGATAAGAAAAAATAAAAAAGTGAGAGAGGCTATCCAAACATCTTTCTGCACTGTTTGTTTCAACTTTGCGGTGGATTTATTACTACCACATGGGACTGCAACAGCCCAAAGGAAACGGGGAGTTCTGTCCAAGAGCTCCAGTGAAAAAAAAAAACGTCCTGATGGCCATGGAGGTCGCCCCACGGTCAGCCTGAGCAGACTTGTTAATGCGTGGGTGATGTCATAACTAAGAGGTCTCGTGTGGTGAATATACTAATCTACTGCTTGTGCATGTGTGTGCGTGTGTTTGTGTAAGAGAGAGTGAATACATGCTGTGGGTGTGTTTCTGTGTCTTTTGGGGGATGTGGGAAAAGGATGATGTGTGTGTTTGTTTCTGGTTCACTTCACTGACAGCACACAGACACTCTCTGTCTATGTGGGGTCCAGGAAGTTAAAAAGTCTCAGAGCAGAGGGGGTGTCTCCTCTGAGGACGGGATGCTTAAATTCATCTGCTCGGACTCCCTGCGAGCAGATCACATGACAACAACGTAGGCTTTACATTTTCCATTTCCTCAGTTTCAAAACCCAGGTCATGTTTTTCTATTTTTCTCATTTTATTTTGTTTTTGACTGCTGATTTGTAGCTCGCTTTGTGCGGCCTTGAGGAGAGGATGTTCAACCCAAATCATGAAAAAAACAGACATCCAGGACGTTTCCCATCCTCAGCAGGAGACGAACAGAAGGAAAACAAAAAGATTATGAAGATGAGGAAAAGCAATTTTATCCAATCAAATCATTAATGTATCTGAGCCTGCAGATCTGTGGAAATCAGGTTACTGTGTTACATCACTTGGGTGAATGCCAAAGGTTACTGCTGGCTGCCGCAGTACACTTCGCTCCGCTGTAGCTCCATCTGAAGTAAGAAGGTGTTGCGGTCTTTGGTGTAAATGTAGGAGTAAAGCTGCTTTCTCTTGTAACATTTCTGTTTTTAGTCACATTGAAAAAATGTATTCCAGCCAGTCAAGTTCATATTTTAAAAATAAAAGAGATATTTAAAGGTGGACTATGTAACTTTTCTTCGTAACAGTTTGGTTATACAGTCCTATATTTTTGTAGGACTTCTGGGATCTTTTTTATAAATGCCTTGGCTTGTTTTTGCTCGAATGTTTACACAAACAAAAATGTAAACATTTGGCTTATAGAATTATCCACCTGTTGAATTCATACTCCAAACAAATAGGGGGCAACATATCACCAGAGCAACTACCAACTGCTGCCAACTTTAGCTGCCGTTAGCTAGTTAGCTCAGTTAGCCGTGCAGCTCGCACTCCAATAGGCTGACTCTGCCCGGACTGAGAGCTCAGAGCACTGATGGAGTGTTGGTGGTGGAGCAAAGCAATTAGGGGCTAGCTACTAACACGCTAATTTCTGAAGATATCTTGGCAACACAATTCAAAGGCATCTTTGACATAATGTCAAAACTGTTATTTCTTTACATTCTGTTGATAATTTTAGGTTTTTACATATTGCACCTTTAAATTAAAACACAATAAGGAGGTAAAAAAACTAAATTAACACTATCATAAAAAGGTCGGTCTCTAGTTGGGATTTAAAGGTGGCAATAAATGGGGAAGGTGATGGGTAAACTGCTCCGTAGTCTGGGTGCAGCAATGTAAAAAAGCTTGGTCACCTTTTGTTTTTGACTGGTTATGGGGAATTTTGAAGAGTAATTGATCAGATGCAGAGAAGGTGCCAATCCATGTAGAGCCGGAACAAGGTAGTTATGGTTTCTTTCTAGGTTTAGGTGATCCGATTTTGAACTTTGGTTGGAAGAACATCCCTGTTTCTTCCAACCATAGTTCAAAATCGACGGACTGACTCCCACACAAAGAAAGATGCAAGACCTTGAAGTAATAAAAGCGAGTAAGATGGTCTCCAGATATCCACGACAGAGAAAATTATTTATCTTTGCTTTAATGTGGAAAAGGTTTTTATTAGGACATCTGTCTTTGAGCAGGAGAAAATTTGCCATTCTCTTAAAGTGGACTGACGGTAAAGTATAGCTGCTTATTGTTCTTGTAAAATTGGTATTTATATTTTCCAAAAAGAGAAAATGGCAAGTGGAAGCATATATAATGCAAATAAAATCGGGCCTAAGATTGAGCCTTGGGGAACACCACAGGAGACGGTAGATACTGTTGGACAGGTTAATGAGATAAAAATCAACAAGTTCACACCCATGCTGTCATTTTCTCATTAAAATCAAGTCAAACATTAGAGAAATAAATGGAGGAGAAAAAACAAGAGAGCTCAGTATAAACAAACTGACTAGTCTGCAGCACACTGAAGACTCGTGACATCTGTATCCTCACTGAGGATAAAATGTCCAAACATGATAATTTTATCATCTGGAAAAGTTGAGGCTTATATATCCGATGTAGGTTGACACAAGTGGATCGAGCTGGTTGTTCCAAATCCACACACTGGTCCTACACTTCCAGACGGGAAACACGCAGGCCAACTCATACATCAGACTGACCAAAGTCAACACACCATGCTGAAGAACTAAAATATATAACCGTTTTATTAATAAATGCCGTCTCAGTTTGGTATTTGAAATAAAATAGTTAATGATAAGTTACTGGGGCTATCACATGAGGGAAAAAAAGCCTTTTTTATTTTTTTTCCTGGGTTTGCCTGCCGTGGCCACGTCTTTTAACAATAAACTTCAAACCTCTTGGTAGACAGACAAAATGATTTCATGAGAAAAGGAACTGCTCAGTTTTATATCTCACTATAAAAACGAACTGACAGAACAAGAATTAAAATTATCAACAAAGCAGCTGGAACACACTATTGTAATTACGTGCTCATAATTCACTCCCACTGGCTGTTTAACTGGCATGGTTTAATGCTTGGAAATGCATTTGAGCAATTAATTGGAAAATCCATTATGTTCGTGCTAGGGACCACAAAAGTTTTTATCAGGGGAATTATTGTTGTATGCCATCAGAAGGTGAAACATTTGGTTTGGTTCAATTATCTTGTTATTCATTTTTTAATTTTGATTCAACTGTGATTCTTAAAATGCACCTGGAAGTAATTCTTAACTTGACGTCCACTGCCAATTCTGAGACGTACGGCCTGTAGTGAACATGGATGCAATTTTTAGCAGTGACGGCCATGCAACTTTGAATTTCATAACATCACTCTGAAGCTCTGTTTACACTTTCGATCTGAAATAGAAGAAAAATAATACAAGTGAAAAGCTTTGTCGAGACTGCCATGATCTTTTTGACAGTTCCTTGGTGGTTGACGTTGTTACATGCTGAAGAGGCACATGGTTTGGAGCGAAAAGTTTATGTTTCAGAAGTGAAATATATACTGGCAAAACAAATGACTGATTTATGTGTTTTGATGAGGCCTCATTTTCCATCTGATCTCAGTTTCAGACAGAGGAGAAGTGCAGTTTGACAGAAAAGTTGGTTTTGAGTGGGGAAACTGCCATTCTCAAAAGCTCTCAAATGACCTTGGAGCGACATCAAGAAATGGAGCGTTTAATGATTTAGCTCAGATTAATATCAATACAAAGCCATGGAGTTATTACAACCAGATTGAACTGATGTGCTCAGTGAACTGGTAGCCAATAACCCCAGTCACTCGCAGCAGGAGGCAGATTGTGGGGGCTGAGCAGCCAGCCGACGGCAGCGGCAGCGGGGGTGAAGAGCAGCTACATGTGGAAAACTTGAAATGTGGAACAATGACTTTTACTGGGTCCTGAGTAAACAAACCCACATCAGATTGGACCCAGGCCCCAGTGCATGACTCACCATCCAGCCCCCGTCTCTTTGAACCCCCACATGGAGATCTTCAGCAATCCCCTCTGCACAAGTGTTGATGAGGAGCACAACCAAGCCCTTCTCTCAACATTTCACTTCCTGTCCTGTTCCAGGAATGCAGGAAGGGGGACATGAAGTGAAAGGGGCCTTGGTGATGGGCTCCACATGACGTCCAACTGATGTGAAAGGATCCAGACGAGGATTTCACATGGCAACCATAACTCGAGGCCACATCTGAAATGCACTTCAGATCACTTCTCAGGATAGGCCACCATTTCCTGGAAGGAAAATCATGCATTGCTCTTCATCAAAACAATGTCACCACAAGGTCTAGTTAGTGGCTGTTGTGGAGCTTTTTATCTAATCACATGATCTTCTTCAGATGATGGGGTTTACCAGTTGTCACATAATTGCAGATGTTCAAATTTCTATTTTGTATTCTTATACAGTGCATTTTTAAGGACTGAGAAAAGATTAAAAGTTAAAACCTTGGAAACTCAGAATCAAGAAACTTTCTCTTCTTTTAAGTCAACGTAGGTAGGCGAGAAGTCCTTGAAAAGAAATTTGAACATTTACAATTAAGCATTAGCTAAACCCTACCCCATTCAACTGTCAGCACGTCTACACTTACCACCTCAAATTCTAAGTAATTTTGGAGACAGTGGGTTTTAAATTCCAAACTGAAATCAACAATAATACCCATCTCGTTTCAGCCATCAACCATGGATTTTCAGCCATAGCTAGCTAGCTAGCACACGCTAAGACAACACAGTGATTAGATGTGTGCTTTTGTATTTTCAAACAGTAGCCTATGCTTCACTTTTTACAGAAAAAGGAATTTGAGGATGAGGAATAATTTGGCAAAAGTAACGCAATAAAGTACGTTTGGCTGCAACTGGTGAGTCTAAACTTCTCAACAGAGTCGAAGGAGTCGTTATCATTAGCCGACTCTGACACTCTGCAGTATCTTAGCCCGCCAGAGGGTGGATGTAAAGTTAGCTAATAATGCCCCTGCCCCCCTTGTTGTGTCAAAAAAGAACTAAAGTTTTTAAATGTGTGCATCTCGGTGTTTGTGGCTGAAATAATAAGCACCAGTTTGATCTTTGTTACAGATTGGACGGTGTTGAGCTGTTGAGTTCTCATAAAATCTCTTTCATAGTTGAACGAGGCGGATGTTTTTGCTTTCAAAACGCCTTACTCCCCACTGACAGAACTTTATTTATTCATACGAGCAGACATGTGTGCTCATGCTTCTGGGAGATCTTTATGAACATATTCCACTAAAGCTATAAATCTTCGCACCGTGAAAAGACCATCTGGTGCTGCTGTAATGAGAATAACGATCGAATAAAAAATACAAAAAGTCCTCCTTGTTTACTTACAAACAGTAAAGATTACAAGATTTCCGACACTGAGATGACAGTTGCACCTCAGACATGATAGTGTTTGGACGGGGACAGAGTGGAGGACCGGGCTGGGCGCTGCCCCCCTCAGTGGGTAAACTCGACACACTGCAGCCATTCAGTTGGCCCGGCTCACTGGATAAAGTTAGGATTGTTTGTCAGCGGGCTGTAATGCCAGGAATGCTCAGTGCTGGCTCCCCCTGTGTGCGCGACTGTCCCTCACACTTTATTTCGCCTCTCCAGCAGCAGTTTGGATCTGCTGTAACACCCCCACGCTCCCTGAACCCTGAAGTGAAATAACAGATACTATTTCTCTCCTCCGAGCTATTTTGGTACCCCGACACACGCATCCACCAACTCATATTACCCCACCCTCTGCCTCCCACCGCCCTGGTAGAGTACTCTGAATATTCTAGCATGTTCCATCTGGCCAATATGACATCACTTTCTAAATGAGCAGACACATGAACATGAACAAACACACACATTGGTCTGATGATTCACAGCTTGAGTCAAACCAGTGTCCAGCTGCATCCAAGTCCTGCTCAACTCTCAGATCTAAGTCAGCTGTTTGGTGATGTTTCATCTCATCTTCAAAGAGACAAAAAATAGATCTTTATCTCATCATTAGGTTTCCATTACATTTCATTTACTCAGGCATACTTCTAAAATGTATACGTTGTTATTATGGCTTTATTAGTGATAAACCTAACCCTTTCATAGGTTGTCAGATGAACACAGTTTTTTATATTTCATGTCAATATTTCCCTTTGAAATGTAATGTTTGTTTGTTTGTGTGTTTGTTAGACAGAAATATTGATACCACTCACATGTGTGAGCTAAATATGAAGCTAGAGCCAGTACCCAATTAGCTTAGCGTAGCTTAGGTTCAAGTTTCCCCCCTGCAAATGTTTCTCAGCATTACTTTTGGAAACACAGCTTCAACAACATGGCGACAGATAGCAGCCTGGTGACTCTCCAAAGCAAAAAACAACTTTAAGAATCTCAATTTGACGCAGAAACCCTGATCTCAGTGCTATGAAAAGGCAAAGTAAAACACCTGATTGTATTTATAAGTAGGGAGGTTTTCTTACTTACTGATCTAGCAGAAAGAATGGCAGTTTTGAATCGTCTCAAGTCCCTGTGGTAAAGGAAAACACATATTGGCATGGGAACAGACTTTGACACAACACCGGTGCTCTCCATTGAGTGAATGCCTGTCAGTCCAATCTTGTTTCACCTCGGTTTCTATCACTCTCCCTCTTCAATGCCACAGTATACCAAATACTCTGTTACTCTTTCTGTTACGTGTTAAGTGGTCACTTACATTCGGATATAGGCTGTATTACTGATTTGATACCTATGGTGCATTACAGTATAAGCAGAATTTTAATGTTGTAGTTCTTGGCACAAAAAATTCTAATCAGTTATTTTACAGGTTGATAAATTAATCAGTAATGATGCATCATATTTTAGAAAGTCATACATTTTGTTTGTAAAATATTACAGCCTATACACACCCATAGTCCATCCACACACGTGTTTTCACTTGTTGCCAATCAGACCTCTTGTCAGGACTGCGTGGGTGTACAGACAGCTCCGTCATCCTTCTGCGGTTTTGTTGCACATGTTGGGGCAGGACAACTTACCTTATTTTCAATCTTATCAGTACATGAAGTTTGGTGACATCATGTATGACTAGCATAGCTCCACCCAATTTACACCTGACTATACACATAAGTCTTATCAGCCAGACCTACGTAGGTGTGTAGAGCATTTAATTTGCAAAGTAACAGGTAATGCCTGTCAGATAAATGTAGTGGAGTAAAAACTTCAATATTTCCCTTTGAAATGTAATGAAGTATTACTATATAGTTACAGAACATGGAAATCCTCAAAGAGGAATTACCAACCAAAAGTTTCAGAACTGGTCCAGCAGATTGTGGTAAAAAGAAGCGCTTTAAATGAAAGTAACTTCACTGTCGTAGTTGCCCCAAAGGCTTACATTGCAGCTGTGTCATGGCTGCTAGCGGAGGCAATGTATGAAACAGTCACACCAAAACATGTAAATATAGGGCCCAGGTTTAAAAATACCTGAATTCCCCTTTAAGTAAGGTACAAAACTGTAATTAAAGGTGTAATATGTAAGAATTTGGGACCTGTCGAATTCATAATATGAACAAATTGGAGGCAGCATGGCTGTATTGTTTATTTTTAACCGACCAACCAACCAGGAGCTCCTCCAGTAACAGTATGACCTCTTACTCAATGGAAAGCTTTTGCTCATCCAGGCCAGAAAACATTCATTACTTTGTTGCTGTCCAGATTTCAATGTTTTCCTAACTATCAAGGGAAAATCTTGTTTCTCTGAGGTTTTCGGGCATGTTTTTGTGTCCTATATATATAGATATATCTCCTTCAAAACCCACTGAATTATGTCAAAAATTCCCAAAAGTTCACAATTTGGATACAAGGTTTTCACCTGGCAACAGCAACTTATGACTTATAGTGCTATTATATATAACTGCAGGCTTCATGGCTTATTGTACACTGTGGGTTTCCTCTTTATAATACGCTTGGTGATATCTATACCACAGTTGTTTGGAGTCTTTCTCCTCTAGATGAACTTGTGATGAACTTGCAGACGTTTCTCAGCACTGTACCCCGGCAACACAGCAACACACAGATGACAACCCACACATCTCCTCCAGCTGAAGCTGCACTGTCAGCTCGCTCCAATCATGCAGTTCAACTAAAACATGTGTTTCCCCTTTGCACCCTTAGGATGATGTCACGTCCAAAGAGTCATGTGCTGCTTAAGAACAGCTTAATTTAAAACATCTCCATTTCCTGACTCAGGTCAATGTGATCGGGACTGAGTCTTCAAAGTTTGTCTGGCATAAGGGGAGAGAAAGTGTGCACCAAACAAAGGCACAAAGTGAGAAACTCCCCTTGGATAATGGGTAAGTGGGACATTATAATCGCTCCCTTGGGTGAATAAACCCTTTTTCAGGAGAGGTAATAGCACAGATACCAGACCAGGGTGAGTTTGATTTGTGTTGTGGCGAGAAATTGTGAAATCTCTGTCATTACTGCGTCTCAGTCCTGTCATCACCCTCCTTTCACACAGACATGTGCACAGACCTCAGCCCACACACGTACTCTCCAAATCAAAGCCCAAATTAAGTGTCTCAGAAATCTCACACTATTATCCCTGCGACAGAATCTAACATCCAGACAGGGCACTTGATAAAAAAAATCTTTTCAATTGAATGTGTCACTTCAACTGCTACTGCTTGTTCTTCTGTTAAATCCAATATTTCATTATTTATACAGATGATTTTAATTTGATAGAGGCCATTGACAATGAAGCCATCTTGCCTGCCATCTATGCACCAGTCCTTAGGATTCATATTGACCCAATGGTCTAATGGCAAACATGAAAGAAAAACAAAGAGAACACACCCTGGATGGTCTCTGCCAAAACAATCCCAACCACTTGAAGAAACACACACACAGCACAAAAGGAACAATTTACAGAGAGCTCTAAACACTTCAACATGGTGCCAAAACAAGCAGAGCCAGTAGTGAAAGTGATGGATGACCAGGATGTTGGATTCAAAACATCTTAATCAGAAGAGCCCTTGAACAAGCGAGAAATCGTTTCAAATATTTTCACTGTTAAATTGCAACCAAAATTACCTTTTAGCACCACAACATCCTGTTATTTCATACAGTGGAAGAAAGGCTAAGAAGACGAGGAATAACAGGGGAAAGATTCCATAAACTCTGTCTAAGTGGAAGCAGGTAAATAGGAAAAGCCCGTTAGGAAACACATCGTCATTTGGCTCATTTGCAGTACTGCACTGAGCAGTACTGCAGTTAGTGGTCTGCGAAAGTTTCATGTTGGCACTAATGAACTATCCAATCCATCCTCTACCAATCACACTCATGGGGTTACAAATATAGAGGTAGACTGCATCATCTCCACCATTGTAAAGACCCCACTGGCTCATGAGAGCATTTATAATTTTGAGTTTTATATCAATCAAAACAATAAACTTATTTGCAAGCAGACCCTGAGATCCTACAAAAGCCTCAGATTCACTGCATGTCACTTGGTTTTGGTCTTGTTTTAGTCTTGCACTTAAAACTGGCAATAGACCACTTTTTTGCTTAAACATATCGTCCTGAAGTAAATGCTGATTGTACCATCCGTGTATAGATTGGTTCCCTAAAAACCTCGCTTTCACCATGCCACCATGCTTCGGTCTGGCACCGGGTGAGATTTTTTTTGAAAACTGAAGGTTGAATTACAGCACAAAGGATACTGGTCTGCCATTGCGCAAACCAAAACAGGAAGAGGCATTGTTTTTTCCTGGTTGCTATCCCATGGTAACGGGAGAACAACTATATACCAGTGGAAACTCTAAACTGCACAAGATAAAGAACCCCGCCGGTGGAGGAGGCAAAGAAGGTGAACGGACGGTCACTCAGTGGAGAGCTCCGACATTGTGTCAAAGTCTGCTCTGTCGTTGATCTCTGTTTCCCCTTACCAGCAGGACTCCAGACAGTTCAAACCCGGCATTCTTTCTACCATGTGTTGATGTTTTACTCTGCCTTCTTCATAGCACTGAGATCAGGGTATCTAGGTCAAATTATGAATTTTACGGTTGTTTTTTGCTGTGGACAGTAGCCAGGCTGGTAGCAGTATGACCACAAAGGAGCCAACAGTAAGACCACTGAAAAACACAGGTGAACATCAATGCAGCAAAGGCTGAGATATTCTGGCTTTTTTTTTGTAGTATGTGTCTACTGAATCCTACAATTCCCATCATGCAAATTGATAACATCATGTGTTAGACACTCCCTGCCGGGTGAACGTCTCTATCTTTCAAGACTCCTAGCCCTTGTTTGTTATTCAGGTTTTTTGTTAAGAATTTCTAGTCTCAAAGCACAAGCCGAGACAAAGTCTGTGAAGACACCCTGATGATGACATCAGTGCTACGTACAGCGTTTACAAAGGCAGCACTAACAGATACAGATTGTCCTTTGCACCATCTGCAATTGGCTTTTCAAACAAACTATAAATGATCTATGATAGCAGTGTAGGTAATAAGAATGTTTAGTTTTGTTTGTGTATGATGTGTTGTACGTATTTGTGTTTGTGATTCACTCTACTCCATTCCTGTTATTAGCTAGTGCCGTACTCCTGTCTTGCAGAAAGAACCTGTGTCGAAATGTTTGAGTTTTTTGTTTATTTGCGTTTTATTTATATCGTGCTCGCATTATGCAGGTTCCCAATGATGTTGTGTTTAATCACATTACCACAAACTACAGATGCAAATTAGGAGAACTGGTTGCACTGGACTTGGAGGCCACATGGGACACACACATTGCAGTAGGTGGCGAGTCAGGAGGGGCCCCAACGGTGAATCTTTGTCCTGCGTTCCTCCCACATGTTAGTGTGGTCGTGTGTGAAAAGGCAGAGTATTTATAAAGCAGCCCCTCATTGCCTGACATAATATTCAAAACAAAGTTTAATGTGGAGAGGGAATGAATACGTGAGACTCAAACGGCGCGTTAACTTTTTGTTCCCAGTTTGCACAGTGGATGTAAACAATGGCCCGAATGTGACGAGCGAGGCTCGTGAAGCTCTGAGTTCTGCCAATAATCTATATGAGCTGTGTCATTTCCACCGCATCTCTCTTTTGACAAACTTTACAGCTCCAGCTATGTCTGTAAGGATTTTTTAATTCTGACTCATTCAGACAAAACAACATGGATATGGTATCAGTCAAGCAAACAGGGAGGGCTCTCCAGTCGTAGCATGGGTGGGAGAACAGGCCAGTCTTTGTTAAAAAGCTTTAGTATCAGTGAGGAGAGAGAAGCCATTGTGCTTTAGAAAAGCCTCCTTATGGTTCATGTCCTCGGATTGTAATGGATCCCCAGCCTCAGTTTAACGAATGCAACTCACTCCAGACAACAGTATATGCATTTCAATGGGCCTGGTCAGTGGAAATGAGCCGCCTCGTTGTCATCAGCTTATCAAGTAAAGAACAAACAACCTCCCATCTATCTCTATCTAGTCCCAGATTCAATGAAAAACCTGCTGTTTATGATGGTCATGTGAGAATATACGACTCGACTGAGTGAATGGTGAGGCAGTTTCAGATAATGATTAGTTGAAACTAACTGCAGCCCTTAGAAGCAAAGATTGAAACGTCAACAAGGTTCAAATAAAATAACCACCATACAAAAAACTGTAGTTTTTCCTTTTTTTAATCTCACAAAAATGAATGACTTCTGTTCCTGAAAAGAGAGACGGAGTAATCTAGAAAACAGCAACTGCACAGTTCTCACTTTACAGATGTTTTCAGAACATTTCATGGTTCATTTTTAGGCACTTGGAATCATAACAACATTCCCTTTCTGAACAACAAATACATCTTTGGTCCAGTATGTAATTTTAAAAAAATAAAGCCAGAGTATGAAAACAGCACTGGCTTCAAAGTTTGTTTCCTCAAAAATGTATTTTTTTGACATACAATATATATATAAAGCTTCATATAGACTTTTTTTTAATACTTAAACAAGATTTATCGCTACATCTCAGAAATGACCAGCAATCTTACAGATGTTTTGCAAGACAAAAATCAACGTGTCGGCTCAATCGGATGTACAGCAGTACAGGATTGTTTAAGTCAAGTCACATTTGGCAAACATAAGTTTCTTTTTTTTGTATTTTCAGTCCACTTCCTCTGACAGATAAAGAGCGATGGAGACGTGTCCATCTCTGCCCTCCTCACAGTCCATTCAGCTACAGGGCAGCCACGTCTGATATGAATTACTGCACGGTGAGACCTGCGGCGGCTGCACGTGTGCAATATAGTAATTACTGAAGTTGATGTCCTGCACGTACGGCGCTGGCTGGTAGTAACACGTGACATTGGTTACAGTGGGGATGGCGTTCTGCTCAGCCAGCACCCTCAGCGCCAGCATGGAGATGAGGCTGAGCGTCTGACGCCGCTCATGGCCCATTAGACACACGGTGCTTTCATTCACCACTTGGTGCAGAGTCATCAGGCACTCGTACCGTTTGTGCTCCATCCCGGCAAAGTGGTTTTGCAGGTAGGCCTCCAGTTTCCTCTGCTGCTCTCCTATGTCAGAGAAGTCAATGAAGAAGCGCGAGCACATGTAGCGCTGCATCTGCTTCATGTCCGCCTCTGAGGAGGGTCTGAACCCTCGCACCAGCAGGTGGCAGTACTTCAGTAAGCCGCCCCCTCTGATTTCCTCTGGGCTGCGTGTAGCTATGGTCCTCTGACACAGGTGATCCATGGCCTCCTTGAAGTCCCCGTACACGCTCTCCCCGACCACAGTGGGATGAAAGCTCTCAGACATGGGCGTCTCCGAGCAGCGGTCAAACAAGAGCAGAGAATCGAGGCAAATCTGGAAGGAGTCCACGCTGAATTCAAACTGTCGCCGTAAAGAGTCCACAAATTTTAGCTCCACATTCTTGCCTGTGTTGTTGGACAGCGAGATGAGGCTCCAGCGGTCCGTGTCATTACAGACTTTCACCAGTTTCTGTACATAGGCCTCTTTGAGGGTTAGTGCCGTGATGCGCTCCTTAGAGACCCCGGCTGGCAGGAAGTCGAAAAGGCAGTCCAGCACGACGTCCTTCACCAGGCGGAACGCCTGATCGTCTTTCAGCGACACGCCAAAGATCAGGTCCAGGTCCTTGTAGCCCAGTCCGGTGTCCTGATGGAGCACATGGCTGGCAGCCGAGCCATTCAGCCTGACGTCTTTAACACACACACCCCTCTCCTCCAGCCTCGCCCGCACCACCTGGAAGAAGACACAGACACAGAATGTTATTAATGATTAAACAAATGGATTTAACTATGTTCTTGGTCAGGCTTTGAGGGGAAATGATGAAAGAAACAGACGCATCTGAAAAGACTCAAGTTAAACACTTGAAATATGAGCTCCACACAAGCGTAGTGGAAATCAATAGTTTGTGAAGGCAAGATCAATACTGCTGCTTACAAAAGTCCATTTCATCACCATCAGCTTCAGTCTGAATGAAACCTAAAGAGCTGAGACAAAGAGCAGCAGAGCTGGTGCTCTGGGTCAGATTGTCTCATCTTATCACAGACAGTGATAACATTTACAATCCTGAACTGTAGCCAAGAGAGTGAACACCAGTGTGCAAGACAACAAAAAACCCCTTACTTTAGGCTCAACGCCACAACCACAGATCATTAAGGGTCAGCAGAGTTGCCACCCAGCGATCTGGAAGATGTTCAAAAGAACGTCTCGCCTCATTGGAAGAGGGTGATCTAGAGCTGGAAGGGGTCAGCCAACATCACTACCAGCATTTCCCCTGAAGGAAAACAACAGTCCGCTCGTGCCATAAAAACGTTCTGTTCTTTAAACTCTCAGAATCAAAGTGTTCAGTGGAAACATTAATCTGAAGATCTGACATATCAACGACCGGCTGCAGCCGCCTCGTTACATCTGGCAAGCTCGTTGAGAATTTGGTCATTTCCACTCAGTGTACACCTGATGCTAAAGCTGACACCTGTAACAACAAATAAGACAAGCACTTCCACTGAGAAGATATTAAGTGCAATTAGTACATTTGTACAAGCCGGCAGCGCAAATTAGTTGTTACACACTCACGTAGCAATCCTAAATCTCTCCCCGGGCACTGACCTGTCAGATTAGTGTCTGTTAACTCTCTCTCCCATGGTGATCAGATAACGAGCCAGCTCTATTTATACACACTGGGTCAGGCTACTGACGAACAAACATTTGAAGGCAAGTTAGCCCCTCACACAGCGTGTTTAAGGAGCAAAACCATAACAGCATAACCTGGCAGTAATGTAACTGTTCAGCACTGAAGTGGTGTCGATTGGGCTCAAAGTCCAATCAGAAGCTGGAATATTGCAGTTTTTATATGCTGAGGTGATAATCAGGTGTGTCCGAGCAGTCAGAGCCAAATTCAGGGTCAGGTGTACACTTAATAACTCTCCTACCTGAGTACAGGTGAGTGGTTGAGCACCCCCACCCCCACCTTGCTGTCAGAAACACGACTCCTGCCTAATCAAGTCTATCTCACTAAGGCCGGGACAATTAAGTAAGTACACAACTCAACAAAACAAAAGGTGTAGTAGACAGTTTAATGCATATTTCTTACATATTATATCTTTAACACCAAAACAAGAAGCTGAAAGACACTAAATGTGGCAGAGCTGGAATCCCTTTCACTTGATTAATTGTATTTTAATCACATTTTTTCCACAATGAAGAATGTAACTTTACTTTTTAAAATGTTTTTGTAACTGAGTTTTTTTGCATTGTGGCATTTCTACTTTAACTGAAGTGAAGGATGTGAATACCTCCACCACTGTGAGGGAGACGTAAATATAGGCAGTGATGGAATGTAACTGAGTACATTTACTCAAGTACTGTAGTCTACTTAAGTAAATTCTTGGGGTACTTGTATTTTACTTGAGTATTTCCATTTTCTGCTCCTTTATACTTCTACTCTACTGCATTTTGGAGGCAAATATTGTACTTTTTACCCCACTACATTTATTTGATAACTTTAGTTACTAGTTATTTTGCAGATTACATACTGCATGAGCGTTTTATCAGCAATCAGATTTTTAGAAATGATTCAGGTAATGAGAAAAATGCGGAATTTTGGATCAGACAATCGACCAGGCAGTCAATCAGTCTACCACAGTATACAGTGCCCACATATCACCATAGATACTTTTACTTGTACTTTTTATTCTTTTTACAACACTGAAAATGTGAAACAGAAGTGCGTTATAATGAAGTACTGTGGTGCTGCACAGATGTCCTGCACACAAATCCTGTTCTCCAGATGTAAGAAACCATGTTTGGTAAAAACCCAACATATGTACGTTTTTTTTTTTTTCAGTAAAAAAGAAAACTGTGATGCAAAAATTGCAAATCACATCTCAACCCTAAAATAATCACAATATGTTATGTTTGACCTGATCACACAACCCTTATCTCACTTGTTGAGAAAAAAACATAGGTAAGAGGTAAAAGGTAAGAGGCTAACTCATAAGAGGGTGTTGTTTTCTCAGATCTACAGCTATACTTGTAACTCTCTGGACTCTTGAGCCTCACGATGCTGCAGGACAAAGGTTGACACTCTCAATCATCATGCACCCTGTGATGCATAACACAAGAGGCACACCATTACCTAAAAAACAGTTAAATACACATTTTAAGGCTAAAGTGTGCCATTCCCAGTTGTCGTGACAGGAGATTTACTGCTGATCAATGTGCAGCCAGCCTCTTGTGGCAGATTTCAGCTGAATAAAATTATATGAGGTTTCCACAAATCCAGGGGAAACAAGAGTCCCCACATTTGGGGCTCAAACCTGTATTTAAGCCTCCTGCAGGCTCAATGGAGCATTCATCTTTCCACGACCACAAGCACGAAGCTCTGGGATTCACGGGCTCAGGATGTCGGGCTCATCTTGACTATGTCAATGTTTAAATGAAATGGGGGTGAAAATGAATTCTATGACAGATCATCTCACTTTAAAATATCCACTGAATGATCACTTTTAAAACTCTGCACTGGCATTTACACTTGGTGCACGCTCTATAGAGACAGCACAGGAGAGGTGAAATGTGATCCGGCCAGAATGCACAAGAGGCTGGAAATGTGGAGGGACTTTGGCATGTGTCTGTTTCATACATCTGAAGTCCAACCAGGGAAGTGCTCCTGCCTATGTGTGTCCCAGGCTGATGTTTTCGATGGCGGCCCTCAGAAAAACTTTATTTTAAGCGTCAACCAAGAGAAAAGAGTCAGATACATTTGAGAGAACAGTCCTGGCGAGAAATTGGAAGGATGAGTCAAAATGCGAGCATGCCTTCAAAAAGAGGAAACAAAATGATGATGATGTAATGTGTCTTAGAAATACATTTAAGACTGGAAGGATGAACGAAAACCTACATAGGTCATGTCCTGGGTTGGTCAGTGGCTTTTACATTGGGATTTGGAAACCACAAGGGGTCCTTGAGAGCTTTTCAAGAAAGTTACAGACGATTTCATTTTAATATGTACTTCCCCAGGTGGGTGGATATGAAAGAGTGACAATTTCATCCACAGGTTTCACATTATTCAACCCTCCTGCAGTGCAAATATTCAGTTTAAATAATCTAATTCTTAAAAAGGGGTCCCAGTGCTCAAATTTATACAAGACATAAAAAATAATATTTAAAAAAAATAAATTGTAATAAAAATTAAAAAGTGAGTATGTGGATGTGTGTGTGGGGGTCAGCAGGCTACATTACCTGGACGATCTGGCGCGGCTGCACGGACAGAGTGGGGAAGTTACCCCGGCCGTGGATGGGCACAGCCTCCCCGAGGATCGAGTCCAAGCGCTGCACCTGATCCCAAGACAACACGCAGAACCGCCGACTCTGATCCGACGCATCACCGCAAGACATGGCGACGTTAACTTTCAGTCCCCCCCTCCCCGAAAAGAAAAAAACCAAGAGATCAGCTGGATGAATGTGACAGCGCTGTATCCTCTCTCTCAGATATTATATCCCCTGCAGCTGTGAGCTGTGTGCTGTGAGCGGGTCCTGTAGTTCACGCTGAGGTGGAGAGTAGAAAAAGTTTTTCGTGGAGTCAGAGATGTTGAGGTGAGAGTTGGAGAGATCAGCTGCTTCCTCCGGTGTGCGCCGATAAAATCCGGTCAGTCTGGAAAGAACCGATTCATAAGAGGGTTTAAAGGCTGCTCATTAGGATGCGCCCTGTGATTGGCTGCTGTGTTTGGTCATTGATTATGGACGCCCTGTCTGCTGGGAACGCCCTCCGTGTGACGCACTCGACAGGCTCCTCCCCTCTGCGCTGCTCACGCTGCACCCTGCATGCTGACAGGGTTTTCCCTTCCCCCTGACAGCCACCATGAGCTAATGATCTTATGGTTTTGACATTAGTAACAGCATAATTAGGAATAAGCGTTGATGAATGTGGTATTTGGTGTAAGACTAATCAGATATGCTACAGTGATTGAGTGCAGTGATCAGGTTACAGCTGTACAAACAAGCTCCCTCTTCTGATTGTATTTCCTTATTTATCTTCCAGGGAATGTTTGCAGAACATGCAGGATGTTTTTTTTTAATATGTTTTTCCTGTTTCAAGATCACAATCACACGCCACAGACAGGCTAAGCACGCCAAAGAAGGAGGAAGAAGTTGGAGGCTTTGCTCGACGGCACTTCAGCAGTAGCTGTAAGTCACTTTGTCCAATCGAGATTATCCAGAAAACTGAGTTTCCAGTCACAAGTTGGCCAGTGTTTCCCAAAACGTCTGGGCTTGTGACCTCTTTAAACAAGGCACTGTCGTCTTGCTAGCCCTCATCACCAGTTACACATTTATCAGTTGTGACCAGTTCAACCACAAAGTGATGGTTTCTTTTCTGTTTTTCACGTTCATTCGAATCATTTATAGAGACCTGCACGGGTCATTAACCAGTAATAACATGTTTTGTTTTCATCTCTGTTTAATATTTCCTGTTCATTAAAAAGCTGATGTCTAGTTGTACCTCAATTTTGACTAAATTTGTTGTCGGAGTCTTTCTCACTCATCTAAATTTGTCATCAGAGACACCGACACCACAGTATTTGAAATAATTGTATTATGCCAAACAATTGTGCAAATAGAGACTATCTTGTCATGACTCAGTGGCCATCACAACATTATACACACACAAATACTGAGTACTTAGGACCAAACCCATCTTTGATCTTTGTTTGTTTGCTCAGCCTTCATTTCCTTCTCAACTACACACCTGTAAAGCTCTGTGACTTTGTCTTGTAGGCTACAGACAGACATATAAACACCTGGCAAAATACTCAAAACCACTTCTGTCTTCGTTTTTACCGGATTTCCTTAAAAGAGCTGTTAAAACCCACTCTACGCTACCTGCTCAGCACCAAACAGCAGACAGACATAATACATAGTGGAGTGTTTAGCAGCTAAAAAGCCAAAACATTTTCTCAGGAGCTGGTGGAGACCAAAACGGAGCTAAAAGTGGAGTGAATATTACATTCATCAGGTGGCAGGTTGATAACATTTGTGCATGTCTGCTTTGCGTAGTATTATGGAATAATCTACCAATTATTGTCTAGATTGATCGATTGATCTTTGGTCTTGGTCTCAAAAAATAGTGAAAAATGTCCACCCCAGTTTCACAGAGTCAAAGGTGTTGTCTTTAAATGTCTAGTTCTGTTAGTCCAGAACCCAAAGATACACCCTTTAATATGATATAAAATAGAGGAATGCAGAAAATCTCCACATTTGAGAGGCTGAAAACATACATTTCTGCCATTTTTGCATTAAAAATACCTTTAAGTAGGTGTGTCTAGGATGACATTTTACCATGATGACACACACACACACACACACACATACACAGACTCACAAAGTGAAAACAATACCAGCTGACGGTGTTGCAGCTGGTGAATATACAAGATTGTGCAGTTGCGCAAAATGTTTTCGCTAAACTCCAGAGGTCAGCCGCTGAATATTTAAACTCTGATAGCAGGCTATTAAACCTGTTAACTGTTGCCTGCTAATCATACAGATCACACATTTATATCGGTCTTATCATTTTTAGTACGGCCTGTTGAAAGTGGAAGGTCTAACCTTTGAGTTGTTCGTGTGTGCAGCCGATGGAAAATTAAAGGCTACAACCACACGAGCAAACATTAATTTAATTTGGTCATGATAGTGCAGGGATTTATGAAAAGGCTGTGATAACCTGTGATGCCTTTAAGCTTTCCATTTACGTTTTCAGAAAAGCCTCACTGCCACTTCTTTCCACTCCGCTTCCTTATCTGAGAGTGTTTTTGTTTTATTTGTGTTGGTGCAGACATGGAGACATTCCTGCGGTCTCAACAGAACATTTGTCAGCATTGTACGCTCAATATTGTATGTAATGGTCCATCTGAGACATGAAAGATACCAAAAGTGAGAGGAGGTCTGAGTTAAACAATGCGCTCATGTATAATTGCTTTATTTAGCTGCCGTCAGATGCGTTCAGTGTCCTTATAGTCCTCTCAGCTTATGAAATCTGTCGGTCTTCTTCGCATCAGTTCCTACAGGAGTGGACTGTGGTCACACTGGCTCTGTTTTTACATTTCATCCTGTCCTGCATGCAGCCTATTATGTGTTTAAATGCACTAAATATCCCTTAGTGAAGGACCTGACACAATGGCAGACATTACTCACAATAGTAGACATTACTCCTTCAGTGAAAAGAGTCTCCCACTGTGTAATTTGCCAGTGAACAATACAGGTGAAGAGTAATTTCCTCTTCTAAAATGACCCAAACATGTTGTAATTTATCAAATCTTTATCTGCTCGTATCTGTCCACACAGCATGTGAGCACACCTGTAAAATGTTTTACAAGAGACTAAAGTTCATCTCATGATCGACCTGTGATGTTTTTTAGTGATGCGGCAGTAAAACACAGACAGACGAAAACACACGCTCTTACGCACTCAGGCATCATTTCTTCCTCAAGCATATGCATGTGTGTCTGTTGTTCACACACACTTCACTCCGCTGGAGTCTCCAACACACAGCTGGAGACTGACAGTGTGTCACAGGCCTCAGAGGGGTCAGGTCGTGGGCGTACTGTGGATTTGGTCTCCACGGAAGATCACTTTAGATCCTGTGATGTCAACACATAATCCTGTTACCCCGGCAACAGCATCCCCGGCTGCTGGGCAGAGGCGTCTCCAGCTGAGGGTCCTGCCAGGTGCCGATGTGAGACATCTGCGTCATCCGACTATAAATAACCAGCCATGTGGCAGCTGTGCGTCCTGGGAGCAGGGCCAGCCGTTACCTGACTGTGAAACACTCGGGGGAAGAGGGAGAACAATGAACGCAGATATTCGTTAGGCCACTTGACATTCTCAGGTTCACTCACAGCACCGTGTCAGAGAGAGTCCATCGGATGTGAAGTCAACACATTCATGCAGTGGAACAAAACAATTAAAGGTCCAGTGTCTCAGATTTAGGGGCAGAAATGGAATATGATACATTTAATTATGTCTTGATTAGTGTATAATCACCTAGAACTAAGACAAGTTTTATTCTTGTTGCCTTAGAATGAACCTTTTATATCTACAGAGGGAGCAGGTCTGTCATCCGATGCCCAATCAGAGTAGCACATCCGCCATCTTGGACAGTAAGGTATGGCAACGCCCTTTGGACAAACCACAGACAGAATTGCACTAAAACAAAGGTTACATATGTAACCATGGCTCTATGAACCCCGGATGACCATGAGAAGCAGGGCTGAACAGTGGATATCTTCCATCTTGTGCATGTGCAGGTCCAGTATTTATATCTGGTATTCATCCGGGGTTCATAAAACTGTGGTTACATAGTTAACCTTCATTCTATTTCACCTTTCATGACCGCCAGAGACAGTGCTTAACCCTGCATGACTAACAACAGAGCTGCAAGGAATCCCGAGTACTTATAAGGATAAAGCAGGCACAATGGAACCTGACATTTATCAAGTTAGTCAGTGATTATTATTACATTCATTGACATGGAAATGATGAGAATAATATTGTCAATGCATGAAAGTACAATTTGTCCGAATACTTGGACAGCACACAATAATCATGCACAACCAAGCAAGTTTTGTGTGTGGTTGTCCAAGTGGTTTTGCCGTACCTAGCTGCTCCCATATGCAATACACAGATCAGGTTGTGACAGGGTCCTCTCCCACGGATTACACCATGTTGCACCACCATGTTTCTACAGTAGTCCAGAAAAGACAAACCAAACACTGGCTCCAGAGAGGGCCTTTCACGTTCATTTCCACCGTAGGGAAGGGTGAGACAAGGGTTGTTCAGTTGGTCGCAATCTGCAACCTCACCGTTAGATGTCATTTAATCCTGCACACTGGCCCATTAACACAAAACTCCTGAGATGCTTTCACTGCTTTGTGTTTAATTCCCTATTTAACCTTTTTTTTTAAAATATTGAAATGAATGTAATTTCTGCTGCTATCAAAACCATGAAAGCAAAACACATAGCTTGATGACATCGTGAAGAAATCATGTGTTAAAGAATCACCGTGGAAGATGATAACTGATGTGACTCAGGCAGAAGTGCTCATGGACGAGGTAATGTATTAAAGTTGTGTTATATTAAGTCACAGTCACACGTCCTTACTCCCCTTACTCTCTGACTCTCCCTGAAGTGATAGGAACAGGCAACCAAATCACCTTGGGTAAACTTATATAATATATATATAATATAAAATATATAACAAAGGCCCAGTCATTTTTATACATGTTAATACCTAATTGTTATATATTAAGTCTTTAATCTGTGTCAGTGTCACTAGATCCTCTGTTTATCCCTCAGTTGACATCCTGCTGCGGTCATGACAACCGTGACTGTGAGTCTAGTAGGCGCGGTGAGATAGCCTGTATTTAAACACACCTTAAACAAATGATGCATTAGACAGGCGTATGTTCCTGTGCTGAGCATGATCAAACATCATGAAACAATCTAGTAGTCTATGAGTGCATCCTATCTAAAATGAGACACATTTACAGTATATCCGCTGATGAATTTAAGGGCACCATAAAGAAGGCGGTGAAGGAGGAATAGCTGTTCTTCTGTTTTAGTGTGGCTTTTTGTTTATGATGGGGATTTTGTATGGCTGCTCCTCATGGGATTTCCTGGTACAATACATGTACAATAAAATAAATCAATCAATATGAAAGACCTTCGATGAAAGTCCGTGAATGCATCTGTTTCCGTCTGCGTATCTGCACTCAAAGCCAGACATAAGACATCAGACAGCTGCTTTATCTGTTGTCAATTATCTCAATCTGTCTTCACCTGATGGGCAGTGACAAGAAGAGGAAGCATGCAGGGCCACGATTGGACGTCACAGTGTGTTGTAAAAGCCCGGCTGACAATCCATGTTGCCAAACAACAAGCAGTGAAGTGTCACAAGGATCAATAGTGTGAAGACGGATAGCTAACACTGCATCCATCACGAAGGGTGAACAGTGAGGCTCTTTTCTTACCAGCCTGTCAGGGCTCCTGCAATCTAAGTGAATTATTTCCCCCCAAAAAGACTTCATCTCCTCTGCCACTGAGCACATTCAGACATGTTATACTAGAGGACCAAGTGTTTTCTATTATTAGAGTGTGCATCACGTGTATTGCCATAGCTAAAATAGCAATGCCGTCTGACATTACAGCGCATGTTTAATATTAAAGATCTGATCTGATGATTTTGTGAATAAATAAAAAGTTTTTGTATCAAGGTTTCAGGCTCAGTAGGCCATGAGAGCAGATAAAACAGTCCAGCCAGCACATACTGAGTTGACCTGTCAGGCCGGACTGCGGGGCTTACATGTCATAGAGAGAGATCGTGATAAGATGATAAGAGGAGTAAATTTGCTTTTCCGGATTGCTCCAGATGACAAATCTATTGGACGGTGGAGCGAGGTTACGCAAGCAGCCGTGCCTCTGACGTCAGACTCTCTCCGCTGCCTGCTTGATTGATTACAGTATAGTGCAGCGGCTGGAAAAACGAAACACACCAAAACACACTGTAGATACACGTGAGATCATGAATATCTCTGCTGTCCACACCTGGACAGAGAAATGTACTTTTACCCAACTATTGTGCTTAAGTGCAATGTTGAGGTACTTAATTTGAGGTATTTTCGTATTCTGTTACTTTATACTTCCACTCCACTACATTTTGGAGACAAATACTGTACATATACTCCACTACATTTATTTCATAATAGTTACTTTGCAGATTTCATACCGCACCAGAACCCAAAGTAGCAATGTTTGAATTAATTTATTCAACTGGATTAAAAAAATACAGATTTTGCAGTGACCTTTGGCAGGTGTCCAATTCTTACATACTGCACCTGTAAGACTCAAAAACTACTTGTATGGGCGACTTTTTCTTTCACCAAAGTAAAATTGTAACCTAATATGTTTACTTTTACTCAAGTAGGACTTTTGTGTACTTTATACAACACTGTTAGTGGTCACGCAGCATTTCCCAAAGATTACGAGATGACCCCTTCGGTCGTTTTGGAAAACTGTTACGGAACGACCTCTGTTTTCTCATCTTTTCAACGACTCTGCAGTAATTTGTTTTGTACAAGTTAAGAGTGAAACACAGAGCTGCTTTCTACAGGCTCCGCAGGTCCAAAGTTATGCCACAGCCGTGTCAGTATCTCTGGATAAGAGAGGTTATTGCATAGTTGAAGCGCTCTGAAGCTCAACGGTCAAATATAGGCCTAGTGTTGGGCTACGTATTATGTAAGGCTCCTCTCACTTTACTCCCTGAATGGGAGGAAAGGGGACAAAAAAAAAAACTTTGACTCACTGAAGTTGTGTGGAATGTCAAATACCTTATAGAAAGAGGACATATGGAAGTCAAACAGAGGCTGCGTGGTTTGAAACTTGGATCTATACAACAAGAAATTCCTTTGCGATTAAATCTCTACACTGGATTTTTTGTCCTCTCAACTAAGCACATGGATACCTCACATGACTTATTCCTACTTATGGAGGAGCCGGTGTAGGAGAGAGGAATGTATGGCCCCGGTAATAAAACACCATCGCCTCCTTCTGTATGTCTGCGACAGCCTAACTTGGATATAGCTTCCTTAACCGGAGTTTAAATCACGTTGTGCAAGGGCCCCACACCCACCCTGATAGGACACTAAAGGGTCCCTGCTGCAAATCACCTTGTCAAATGCTACACAAAAAGAAAATAAACCCCAGTTTGCTTCACTTGGTGCTGCTGGATGAATGGTTCTCTGTGGGTATCATTCTCCACTGATCACACACACACCCAACTGCACTACAGGGACGCAGGAACAAGCCGACAGCTGCCTACAATGTGCAGATACCGCTGAGTCAACAAACGCGACCATAAAAGCTTATAAAATAAACATGTTCTGTAATTTTCTCAGCACATGTGCCTGGTGTGGACATTGCATATTAAAAGCTACCAGAGAAGAGAACTGGCTCTATCCGCTCTCCGGAGCATTTACCAGAAGCGAGAGGGAACCCCTATTTAGCAGCGAGCTCTGGTTTCATTCCCAGAAATCCTTTCTCCTCGCCCCCATCCAGTAGCCGAGAGGAAAAACTCGGCCCGAGGGGCGATTAGAGGTGTCACGCGTCAGACAGCGATTGTGTAAACTCGCTGGAAACCTTTGGGGTCAAGCTCAGCAGAGATATGCAGCAGAGACGATGTCTGTTAAGGTCATGATCATACCAGCGCAGCTTGACTTCATGTAACTGATACCGCTCGACATCTGAAGACAGCGGAGACGGTTTTATCTCAGCTGCAGCTCAACCTCTGTCCAAACGAGCGATTAATAAAATATATGTTAGCAGTACGTTTTCTGATCACCATCCAGACATCTTAAATCCTCCTCCTGAAGGATGTTGGGATCGGGCAAAAGTGTCCCATCACGCCATGGATCAGAGAGCCAGCTGCTTGTTCCAACAGACACAAAACCCTTTATGATATCACATAACAAAGTACGTTTATTAGATTAATATATTTATGATTGGTGATTTGCGGGTATTTCCGCATGCGTGACAGGTGTTTGTGAACGCTGATAACAAAACAAGCATTGGAAGAAAAACAAACCTGACTTGTTTTTCTGCAGTTTTGGCAGATTCATGCAAGGTTTTCTGGTGGAGAGTGAGAGATTTATGTAGTGCTGTAACTGAAGGCAGGCAGGAGGCCAGCGTGTTGCACACATGGCCAAAAGCTGCTCCGGGTTACATACTGTAGAGTTATTGGCAGCAGCCGGGGGCTCGACCAACCACTCGACATTCACCCCACAGTCTCCAACATTGTACAATTAAAGACCTCGTTACCCGTGTTTTACTCTGAATCTCTCTGTGCTTCCTTTACGTAACTTTTCAAAGCAAACATGATAAGACATACAGAGCATTCAGAGCTGTACTGTGTCGGGAATATGTCTGGTCATGCCCTTTCAGTGACTCAGCATGCACTATCTATCTGTCAGTCGCCTCATCCCACCTCTTTTTCCCTCTTACTTTATTGTGATCGCTAGATAAACCGGGGCCATGACCAAGTGCCTGAAGTTCAGCGGCTTTTATTGGTTATTACACAACCGTCATCTGTACATAACCACATTCTTACAATGTATGCCACTCATGTCCTTACACTCAGATAACACCTGTTAGACAAATTCAGACCCTCTGTAAAAGGACACTGTAAAAATACTTCATTACAAGCAGAAGACAGAAGGGTAGGGAGGCAGTCAGATAGCTGCAGGTCGCCTGTGTTTGCGTGTGATCGTGTATTTGCCTTTAAGTGTAAAGTGAGATGTGTTTGTTTGCTGTTATGTTGTACACTGAGCTGTGTGTGCTTTGACAAGTATCCCTCCAAGACAAGTAACCTGTTGTAACTTGATGCAGAGGAGCTCATTCAACCATTTTTATATAAGTTTGAGTGGTTTCATTTACTGTACAGTCCCGTACCGTGTCACATGTGCTCGTTATACAGTAGGTTTTTAAAGGAACAGTTCGCCCAAAAAATGAAAATTCAGTCGTTATCTACTCTGTCATTATCTACTCAATCCCCGTGCCGATCGAAAGTCGGGTAAAGTTTCGTTGTCCACAAGACATTTCTTGAGCTTAACAGCAAAACAGCATCAAGCATTCTGCTAAAAACTTCAGTAGCTGGTGGCTCTTTTTAAAACATGAGGCCAACAGGCACAGTTTGATATTTGGTAATCAAACAAAAGACTTAACTCCCACGTGATTATTATTATTATGCTCATTAATTTAGTAAAATATATCATTTAGCTTATCTTTTTATATTTTGGTATTCATGCACAATTGGTTAGTCAGGTATTTGTAGGAAAAGTATAGCCCTGTACAAAACATTATAATGTGTTCATATTTCATTTGAATATGTTTTTACTGATTCAGATTTAGATATTTAAATGAAAAACTTGCTTTCACCTGATTTGTAATGAGGTGAAACATCTTGACTTTTCCCACACATTGATGCTAACTTTGTCTATGTTTAAAAAAAGGTGTTTCGAAACCTTCCAGGTGCAGTGAGCGATTCTGCAGAATAATAATCAGTCATTGTTATCTCATTCTCAGACAGTAATACTGTTAACCATTAGGCAACAGTTGGCAAGTCACCAACGCAAGCTCGAGATTTGGTGGCTTGCACAACAATTTGGCAACCCGAGCGTCAACGATACTGGCCAAAGTGTTGAATGTTGGGTCTGTTCCCAGGTTGTCAAGTACAGCGTGTCAGTGGTTAATGTTGTTAGAATGAGGGTTTTGAATTTGTTAAAGGAATATTATGGAGGATTTGCTGGTGGGCTCTTCTCGATAAAGAAAGTTGATTGTTGAGTCTCATTCCCAGGTCGGGTTGGTGGCTCTTCAACCCAAAGTTATTTGACAACCTTTTTCAATTCATTCAATGATTATTTTATATTCATTCGATGATTATTTTATATTAATTCAATGATTATTTTATATTCATTCAATGATTATTTTACAGGCCAGGCAGGCAAGACACTTCCCAACACAACAAAATAAGAAGAAAAAGAAAAGCGAATGCTATCTTCAGTATTAAACATATTGTTGTGCTTATCAGAAACTGCTCACTGATTAATGTGACTTGATGGTTTATGTTACAGAGAAACGTGCACATTGGTGCATTTCTGACTGGTGCAGAGGTCAATTAAAGTTTCTTTCATGTTGCACAGAGGACGTAACGTGTGGAAATATTCATTTTCAAAATCAGTCTGGCCTCAAAGCACTATCGCTAAACAAAACACAACAGTTTATCTGTCTGCAGATGTCGAGCCGTAATATTATATAAATGAGCTGACAGCAACCAAAGCATTGTTCAGCAGATTGATTGAGACCATATCAAAAGTCAGCATGATAATGGTAGCTGTGATAAGGTCTGACCCTGTGGTCCCTGGTACACTAATCCAGCTCCATGGCACATATTCAGGTTTCCATGGGGAGCTCGTTCCACTTCAGCACACACAGACGATGATTTTTCCACTGCAAGAATCAGGCATATGTCACGTCTTTTTACTTATTCACTTATCTAATCTGTGTTCAGAAAAAAATACTCAAATACAAAATGTTGCAGTTCGGCAGATATGGTATCTTTGAAAAGTGGAAACTGTTTTTATGATTATTTGGGAGATATAATAGGAAGTCACCTACATATCAAGATAAAGGCTTTTACGTATAATAACAGTTATTGTTGCTGAGACATGGTTGCAGTAAAATGCAGTAATTTACTAATAATATATCTCGTAACCTTTGCTATACAGTCAGATCTGTCACCCTACACTGAGTCTTTCTAATCTTTCAACAAATTGGATCGGTCAACAAACCTAATGCACAAACCAACCTCAAATAATAACACTGGGCTGATCTATAATCAGCTGTATGTACTAAAAGGCTCTCAGGGTCTTACATACATTGCCAGCCACCTTACGCGAACACACAGATAATCGAATCCAGCCGTGTCACACCCAGAAACATCCCAGGAAAGGCAGCACACAAACACAAGCTAAAGTACTGACCAAACTCCACACACAGGTGCACTCACATTACCATAGGCCCTGTTTACACCTGGTATTAAAATCCGTCTTTGATTCCTGCACTACTTGCACCTAAACGCATACATTTTTTTAGACAATCGAACGTGATGTTTTTTTTACCGGGTTTATGCACAGAAAAAAACTTTGTTAGGGTGAGGATCCTGTTTTGGTCACCCCGACCACAAGGTCTTGTTAAAAGCACCTGGTTTGTTGCCACAAACATGGTAGGTAATGGCCTAACCTCTTGTCAAAAATATCATTTTTTTTGTTACAGCACAGCTGGTCTCAAGGTCTCCTTTAAAAAATCCAGTGGTGTCACCCTTACGAACGTTGAATGCAGTCTTGAAGTGTGGTCACTGGCTTGCCTGATTTGCAAAGTTAACTACCAGATTTTTTTTATGTTGGCGACTGTGCTGTTTCTACACAAAGAAAGTAATAACTTAATGTATAACATTTGCCGAATTGACAAGAAGGTCCAATTTATTAAGAGTTTGTCATTTATAGTGTTTCAAAACATCTATAAAGTTTCTCCTGACTCAACATCTCACAAAATTGCCGATTTTTTAAGGGAGTCTGTGGTCGACTGTGGCAGCAAACTCTGCCTGCTGGCAGCTGGCTGGCTCTGCTCTGTACAGGGTTAATTATATCCAGCTTCAATGCCCAGCACAGAGACACACTTTTAGCTCTCGAAAATTCACAGCAGCGGTGATGCTGGCAGCAGCACTGACCGTGAGTCACCTGTTTTGCTCACAGAGGTGCTTCACTTCTGCTCTGGTCAGACCAGCGAGCGATGAGGAGAAGACTTGTGAGAGTGTGACACACACACACGGCTGCACACATGACGGCAGGGGCCAAACGTGGCTCGCTGAAGAGGAACGAGCACGATGAATCACAGAGTGGACAATGACCAGAGGTGAACTGGTGGAGGGTTGTTTCTTTGAAGATGTGGAATTTATTAGTTTTAAGTGAAATGGACGACTTTTCCTGGCTGTTCACTTAGTGTGCTTCACTCATGTGTTACAATAAAGAGCAGGATTCAACCAAGGGTGTAGATGCACAGGAAACATCCCCTCCAATATATAGAACATGTGAGTTTGTCCCCCGTTTGTTGAGGTAGGTGAGTAAGTGTGGTGGCCAGTAAAGGTTCAATATTTAAGAATTGTCGAATTACAAAAATATAGGGCAGCACATCACCAGAATAACTTCTAACTGCTGCTAACCATAGCTGCTGTTAGCTCAATTAATCCTGCAGCTAGCGGTTGTATAGGCTGACTCTGCCTGGACTGGGAGCTTGGGGGCACTGGGGGAGCGTTGGTGTTGTTTACTATCAGACTGTCACGTCTTAAAGGTACATTGTGGCTAGGGGCTAGCTGGGTAGCATGCTAACTTCAATATATATCCCTGCAACACAATACATAGACGTCATTGAGATGATATATTTTTCGACATTTTTTTCTCAATGTCTTTTTCTTTCATAAGTTAAGATAATGTTATTCATGGGGGAGTACCGCTAGACCTCCCACTGAATATGTATCCCCCCCAGAAATGTTGAAATAAAACCTATACCTGTGGCCGAGTAAGTGCCGAGTAACCGAGTAAGTGTCACACTGACTATGCTGAGTCTACATAATAACTACTTATGCAATGAAAAAAATTGACTAGAACTTCCAGCCTTCATACATCCACTGATGTTAAAGAGTATTTAAAAGAGTCTGTTGGATTTAACACCATCTATCAGTCACCATCAAAATGCCTCCTTTTATTTTGAAATTCAGTAGAAAGCCAGCCACTCGGCCCTGCTGACTGGGTGGCCTTCTCTGTCTCTGTGCCACACCAGTCAGGGTTAAAGAGCATGACACACTCCAGCAAGCGAATAATCACCTGCAGCCAGCAAGGACTCAAATAATCTACGTGTCAACACTGCTGATAAATAAACCCACCCCACACTGATGACCTGCCATCTTTCACTGCTGCTGTTGTTAAACCAAACTCATCCTCAGGTTTCTCCTCTCCTGCAACACTTTTTAGTCTTCTTGTGGTGGACAGAATGCAACACAGCTGCTGAGGCAGCGATGCTTTGGCTTTTTGTCTGACCATCTGTTTCATGTTAGCTTTATGATATATAGGTTGCTACCCTGACATACCTCCACAAGCAGTGTTTCGAAGTCAACTAAGGTAAAAGTAACATCAAAATCTTAAGGAATTGAAATGATTATTTTTCAGGAGATATATACTGCTGTGTTGTTTAAGGCCATGGTGTTTATTGTCTGAATCCAGTCAGAGCTTATCTTCAAACATATTTGACTTGAACTATTTCCTGTTTTCCTCTGTTAACCCTTCTATAAACATTAAAGATTTTATTAAAATTATCATAATAAAGTTACAAAAAATACTCAAAAGTGTACTGCCTCTAAACCAACACGTACACTACACAGAAGAATAACATCAGTGTACAGGAGACAGCAGCTGCCACATGCAGACATCCTGTCAAACAAAAAAAAAAGCCTTCCAAATAAAGTAACTTTGGAGGACCTTAAAGCAACATTTTCACTTTCCTGCACACAGCAGTGACAGCTGAGTGCAGTCTGACTCCAACCTCAGCTGCCACGGTCCATCCACTGTGATCACTGGCCTTCAGGCTATTTTTCTGCAGTTTTCAATTTCAATAATTACAGGCGAAAATGGCTTCTTAAAAAGGATGACCCTGGGCACATAATACGCATCATGTCAGCAGCAATGCCAAGGAAACAATTTACCACACACTGAAAGATGATATTCTGTTCTGTATGGCTGTTTATGAGGGGGAAAAAATCTTTAAACCACGGCCTAACAGACTTAATATTATTAGGTGGGAGTGCAACTCTGGACGGACGGAGGGAGGACACAGCAGACAGCATTATCATGAAAGTCATGCCCTTTTTTTACAATACATGACTGGTCTGTGAACCCAGACTCTGTTGTTTGTTAGCTAACACAATTTGTCTCCTTTAACTATCTTCTGCTGATTAACTGTGTATCTGTGTATCCACACACACACAGACAGACACACACAGCCACACAGACGGTTTCATTACTGGATGTCTGCCTTTCAGACCACATGTGGCGGACATGCATCTCTTCATTGTTTCCACGAGGGAGCTGTCAGTGAACCGACTATTCCTTATTTACTGTGTGTACTATATTATAGTTCGACACGGGTCTGTTTTAAGTTATTTCAATTTACTTAAAGTGAACATGCTATGCAAGTAGTAAGCCTTGGTAGTGAGTAGTAATCTATATATTTTTAATTGTGGAAAAAAAAAACTTTTAAAAGGTGCACTCCGCAACTTTTTTTACAGGCCTATTAACAGACAGAGCTTTTGATACAAGGAGTAACAATTTGCAAGAGCTTACATGAGTTTTACATGTGCTTTAAAGGTGCAATGTGTAAGAATCATATAAAAAATTAACTAATATTATCAACATAATGTGAACAAATAAGTTTGGCATTATGTCAAAGACGCCTTTGAATTGTGTTTCTGAGATATCTTCTGAAGTTAGCATGCTAAGTAGCTAGCTCCTAATGGCTTTGTACCAATAGTAAACAACACCAACACGCCATCGGTGTGCGCTAGCTAACTAGCTAATGGCAGCTACAGTTGGTTTCTTTGGTGATATGCTGCCCCCTATTTGTTTAGAGTATGAATTCAACAGGAGGATACTTCTTAAATATTGCACATTCAAAGCCAAATGTCTACATTTTTGTTTATAGACATTAGAGCAAAACCAGCTCATATTTTAAATAATGGTGGTGATCATAGTCATACAGGTCAAGAATACAGAACTATAGAATCAAAACTGTGACTAAAAAGATACATAGTGCACCTTTAAGGGAAAAAACAGCTGAAAAAAGCCCAAGTCAACAAAACTTATCATTTTTATTGACCAAATGTTACAGTTCCACTGTCACATCCTACAAAATACAAACAAGTTTGTTCATACAAGCACTGCTTGTAATCGTGTACACACCCTATGGGTCTTGATGCAGACTGATAGATGAATGACCCACTGACTATGGCAAAGTGGTTCCTCACAAACTCATAACCTATGTACAGCTTCAACGCTCACTTACAAAAAAATAAATAAAACGTCACAAAAATAAAGAAAACATTTTCTTGATACTAAATTGTCCTCTGACTAGGCTGCAATCCTTAATCACATGCTGCCCCCTAGTGGCACACACTAACTCCTGCCAGCTACACTCCAAAGAGGCTTAAGTTTCATGCTGTAAAAAGAGGAGAAGGTCACAGCCATGAAAATGACAGCTTGCCCTGCGTGTAAAGAAGCCTCATCGACATTTCAAAAACATTACTCTGCTCGACGCAATCCATACATCAAGGCTGTAACCACAGACACACTCATAACAGTTTGTTTACAGTAAGAAAAAACAGACGCTTGTACTGAAAGCATTTGTGTAACTCACTCAGGAAACAGTGAGCCCGTCATAAATACTGCAATCCAAGCCTTGTTAGGCAGCAGCGCATTTGATTTTTAAATGAAACACTTGGTTTTGACATTCAAGAAATTTGATAAAGCAACAAAGTGAAGATTATAAAATATGTGAATGAACCATTTCAGTTAGTATCCAGTCATACATGAAAACATCTGGACAAATTCACTCAATATTACCACTTCCAATTAAAGTACGTGATACACACACACACACAAAAAAAAAGATATTTACCATTTATAAGAGCATCTGTTGCACAAGACGTGAAGAACTGACCGCAGCAAAAACTTTGATACGTATACATTAAAAAAATAAAATAAAAACTCCACCTCCAACTCTGATTGCTCATTCATCTAAATACTGGGGTAATGTAGGTGACAGGAAGTGACAGGACATGATGATATAAGGCTATCTCTTGAGTTCATTTTTCTCAAATGGCTCACTATCCAGAGCACGCCACTTCAGCAAATCTAAACTGCTCTTTTCTGCACTCATTGTACTTTAGGTATTCCCAGATTTGCATATTAGCGAGAACTGAAACACTGCGGCTGTGACGTATGGCTTGAGGTTCTGTGGAGGGTGTGGAGGCATGTTCTGGGTGTCTTCGTAAAAAGGTGTTTAAAAAAATATCTCTATATTGTGCTTCCGAGTATTACTAAGATTTACCTCCATCCTGAAGGACACGTGTTGATAAAACTCACAGAACATAAAACCCCTCCAGGTGATGCTTTAACAACTCATTAGAATGACATCTTGAGATGGCAACACACAGCATGACCAACCACTATGTTAAAGTTTCTTTGAAGCCAGTGATACAGAGCAGCATCAAGCACACTATAACTCCTTCTGTTCTCTTAAAGTTACTGGATGTATTCAGGGTAGCGGGATAAAGCCAAGGTCGGGTGCGTCACCCAGAATCAGGGTGGTGCGGCTCAGCGACGGCGAGGGAGAAGCCAGACGGAAGGCTGGGTTGATGGAGTGCAGCGAGTCCCTCTCCCTCTTGCTGCTTCTGCTGAAGGGAGGGCAAGGCGCGAGCATGGGCTGGCAGGCGTGCTGTCGTGAACAGCTGGCAGAGGGCGAAGGTTCTGGGGAAGGTGCTGGCGCCGTGCAGGAAACCTCTGGACCCAGAGGGGTGGTCTTTGGGGTACCAGGGGGGCACAGGCCATGAAAGTCAAAGGAGTGGACCACCCTCTCCAGCACATCCTTGGTGCTCTGAGTGCACTGTGTGAGGAGGAAAGACAAAGACAAGTCAGGCAAAAGGAGAAAATGGGAGTTTGTGTTGAGAAAGGCTAAACAGTTAAACCAGGACAAACGTAAAAAATTCTGCAAATGTCATTAAAATGATTAGTTTAGAAGCACAGTGAGAGCAATGATAGCACTGATGGCGGCATTGTGAAGAAGATTCAAATGGAGATGCATGGAAGAAGTGAGTTAGATGCAGACGATGCCACAAGAGTTTAAAGTGAAATATGTGTGGAGAAGCTGCTTCTTCATGTGATTCTTCTTGTCTCTGATAAAAGTAGAAAGGGAGGAAAAGTTTATGCAGACAAGAGTAAGATCATCAGCCTTCAAAAATAAGCTCCATCCCATCGTGAGTGAGTGAGCAAACGTTAATGACAGGATGGTAGTGAAGCATGCACATCCACAAGTAAGGCCACATCCATCACTGCACACCAATCACAAGATCTGCCCCAACTGCATTTGGGTTGAAGCAAAAAAGATCTTAGAAAATAAACAAGCTGTTTAGATGAGCATGATCCCAAACCTTTAACACAAACTATGTTATGAAGAAAAGACGCAGAGGTGAATGGCAGGTGAAGAGATGTTCAGGGTGATCGGTTGAACCCTACTCTTACCATCGACCCGTCTACATGCAGCAGTGCCCTCAGGCTGTGCAGGACAAAGCAAAATCCTGACAGTTCTCCTCCTAGCAGGGTGGAATGGATACAGTACAACACTGAGTGTCAAGTCTTTCCACTAGAAATCATGTTACAGGCATATGAAATAAATAAAATCATCTGTTCACCAACTTTTTGCAAACACCTTAAAATCTTCAAATGAAGATGTGAAAGAAATGAAGACACAAAGTAAAACTCAAAGCAGAGACAAAATCCCAAAATACAAAAATAATGTTTATTTAACACGTAGAAGAACACTTTTTAGGTGAATAAAATGTTTGTAAAAATAGAAGAAGTAGATTTAAGAAAATAAAGCACGACATTTCATTTTGAGTGACAAACGTATTCAAGGCATGTGACAAATGATCTCTGATAAAGTGCTGATAAATCTAATACAAAATATGATCCATTACCATTTGCATGTCTTACTCAAAAGCAGTAATTAAGTCCTTTGTGTGCTTACACCTTCACCACAACATACAAGCAAACCCCATAGAACAGTAACAAGGAGGTAGTTACAGCAACAAGTTGAATTTCTAAGCGAACATAAAGACAAGTGAAACATCAAAAAGGTGCAAGGTGAATATTTCTGCAGCAGTCTGACAACTCAGCAGCTCAACAATGACCTGAACAAACGGTTAAATTTCTGTGCTGTAAAAACTCTTAAAACTCCTTCGCTCTCTTTCTTGCATTATTAACTGCTCAATGAAGCCAAACTTTTACAGGGGCTTTCCAAGACATGTTGTTCTGAAGCTCAAAGAACAAATGACACAGCAGTATTATTTCAGCGTGCTGCACAGTGATAAACGACCTCTTCAGTAGAGGTCTCTGCTGAACGTCCGCTCCAATTAATCATTTCTTCTGTGGACATTTGGCTTTACATTGTGTGTCAGTTCAACTCCCTAATCAGCCATTCCTCACTGCTTTCTGGTGTCATAATAATACGTATAAAATGTGCAGCTTCATAACACTGAGCACAGATTCAAAGAACTGCATGTTCACAACTCTACTTGAGGGACTGAAGCTGGAAGTCTGGAGGATGAAGGGGTGAACACACAGAGTGGAGAAGGCACACAGGGGGGCAGCCTAACAACAACACAGGGACTACGGGACAGTCAGGACCTGGGAGGGACCACAAGCTGGTTCACCCTACCATGTGAGCGTCGTTCTTGGCGACGAATGGAGGCAGCTCCATCTCCGAGGCAGAGGGAGCAGGAATCGGCTCATCGAGAGGGAGGAAGCCTCTTCTGTCGATCAGACTACAGAGCAGGAGAGAGGACTGCGTTATGGTGTATTTAAACATAACTGCACAGGTACAGTAACAGATAGTATTATCAAGTAAATGTTCATGACGTATTTTCACTAATGGTGTTCAGCTGGAAATGTTTTTAGACCCTGATGAGTGAGATAGAAGGTGATTTTTTTAAAATGTGTGTGGGGTAAAAAGCTTGTATGGGATGGGGGCATGCATACTCACCTTGGGGGCATGGGGCCACACAACGTCGCACAGCAGTTGGTTATAATACTGTTATAACTGTACGGATTCCCAGACTCCTCTGCAGCCCTTTTACTCGACCAGGAGCCCTTTATCTGCACAGTAAATACATAAACAGTGAATGGATTAAGTCTATTGTTACAATAATGAACTGAACTGTACCAGATAAAAAGGGACACGAGTACTTACATCTTCATTTGTTGTGAGGTTGGAGGCTACTAAGTAAGTATGGAAGCCTGAGAGGCCCAGAATAGACCAGATGGAGAAGAAACAAATCACCAACTCCACCACAGTGCACAAAGAGTTAAGGAATCATAATCTGAAAATCAGCAATGTTTATTTAAGACAGACAGCATGTAAAGCTGATGGCTGAAATCTATGACATGGCTGAACATGTGTGTGCAAGCCGTTTTCGTTTCTGTTACACGGAGTCATCTTTTTTCCCCAAATCATACTCAACATGATTGGTCAACAGGAGTTGGACTACAAACGTAAACTGGCACTCTTCTGATACCAAAATCTTGTGCTTGTCTCCAGATTCTGCATTCATATGCAGATATCTGTTAAAAGAAATGACATTTGTTTGAACCTTTTTGAAATATACTGTACAATTCATCACAGTTAACATGATAAATTTAAAGCTGACAGTCACAGTTAATGAATCTATTCACTGGTGTTAATTTTAAAATGACGACTGATGCAAGAAGTTGCTGAAAAAAAATCTAATCAGATCATCTGCTCTCTGAGGCAACCAGTAAGGAATACAGTTAACTTAAACACGCGCACACACACCGAGTCCAACAAGATGACATATTGTCATGCATATCGTGCGTACCATGAGGAAATTGCCAAATCGAACCACTCTGTAGTCATGCAGTCTATATTAGTCCTGCCGCTGACATCATCTCACAAGGACATGAGGCAGCAAACCTTCTGCTGGAAAGCCATCTGCCTAAAAGCACTGCTTTGCTGGATGCTAACTCTCTGATCCTATTAAGCGGGGGCTTAGGCCGAGGAGCAGCGGGAAATGCTTTGTTAACAGTGTAACTTGTGTTATTTCTTGGCACATAACCGCAGCAAATTTTAAAAGATCTCATCCATCTCATAAACAGCATGATTGTGTGATAATTTGGTTCGTACAAAGGATATCTGCCAGGGCTCTCTTGAATGGCTTGAACAAGGCTTTTAGATGCTTGAGAACCTGGAGAGAAAAGAACAAATCGGAGAAAAAAGCAATTTTAAAGTTGTTTTTGATAACATGAGGGGAACATCATATGACTGCCGAGTGCACTTGTGTCGGTTCATTAAGTGAGAGTACTTACGCAGGGTAATGTGTGTGATGACGCAGCCAAATATGAAAGACGTCAGAAAAGACAAAGAGATGATGAAGCTGTAGAAAAAGCGGTAATTGCGCTTTCCCACACAGTTCCCCACCCATGGGCAGTGGTGATCAAATCGTTCTGTGTGTGAAAGAGCAGTACACATGCCAGAGATTAGAGACATTGTTACAGTAGTTGTGATGTACAATAGCAGTAGGGCTTAATAACACCTAAGAGGATGCACATCAACTTAGGTCTTTCCTGTTCCACTGAAAGTATGGGTTCACATTTTTTAGGTGTGTAAGGTGTCCATATGGTCGTTGAAACCATTTTACTTGCTGTAATCATTCATCCTGTTCATTCTGACCCATAAAGGGATCCCTTCCTGATGTGATTCCAATGTTAGTAATAAGGGAATAAAATCACTCCTTGTTTAGTTCAGCTAAAGGTATTGTGAGGCTTTAGGACCATCTATATACCACATTTAGCGCATACATGTTGATTTGGCGGTTGACTCCTTTCCTACAGATGTGTTTTTTTTCTGCTGTGTAATGTTTGACATCATCAACGCGGTAGAAATAGACAAGTATTTAGATACCAGAATACTTAACTTCAAGGTTTGTCATAGCAATGTGGTGGTAAAGTTCGATTCATCTTACCACCTTAAAAGAGCGACTAAATCCTGGTTAAATTTAGCAACAAATCTGCACTCATGTCTAAGTATTGTGTTACCATTTCATGCTGTACTCAATTGAATGCATTTCTTGTCACATTGTTTTAATTTATTTTCATAATAACCCTTAGGGACGGGTGTTGCCAATTAGCATCTGCTATAAACACTATGATACGTGCATCGGACAGCTGTTCCAGTTTGTCTGTTCCAGTCAGTCTTCTGATCGGAGCTGGAGCTGATAAACTTTGTGACTTCTGCAGAGTCATTTGGTGCCAATTGTACCCTTTCCCACAGAGGCCAAAAGCCAGATGCTACTGGGTGTTTTTGTCCAGCGTGAAAGGGATGTGAGTAAGAATAATCAAGAAGGCATCTTCAGTCTCTTTTTTAGGGTTGCTATCCCTCCACCACAAGACAGCAAGTAAACACAATTGAGTTAAACACAAAGAGGGATCTTTGTACTAAAAATACTTTAACTTTGTTAGGAACGCACTTGATTTGATTAACTCAGATTGCTGCGGCATCGTACTTGATACAGCTAAATTTTGGAATACACTTTTGCATAGAAGGAGGTCTGTGGATTGTCCCCCATTTCTTCTATTGGAATGGCATTAGGAGAGGATCATTCAAGAAAGGAGGAATAATTATAGCAAGCAAGATACTACATGTGGATATGTAAGTATTATTTTAAGACAGACTTGAAAAAATGTGAATCTATCCTTTAACAGAACAGACCTTTGGGGCCGGCAAAAGAGACACTGCAGTCTTGAGTTTAATTTTGCTGAAGGTTCTCAGTCAGTCAACTAATTTGAAGTCTATCTCTGAGGTATCACACATTCAAAACACAGATCAGTGGGTTAAATATAGGAAGCATGAAACAAACAAATGGGCCCCTCCTGCCTGGCAGTATGGTATGTTCCTTTTGGCAATGATACTAAGTTGTTGAGTTTAATTAGTCCAGTTGGCTTAAGTGGTAACTTCCCGCCAAGTCCTTACCAACACAGTTGTCACACAGGCTGCAATGGGAGGTCCGAGGAGGGCGGAACGTTTTACAAGTGAAGCAGTATTTGAGCTTTACCACCTGCTGGTTGATGAGGACCTCCTTGGTTCGCGGTGGGGGGCGATACGTAGAGGATCCTGAGGTATCTTAAAATAGAGAAGACTCACTAAGACTTGCACACTTGATTAAAATAGGTCACCCGTGAAGCACTCAAATGAAACAATAAGGGGTGAAAACATATACATAAAGTTGTGTCTAGCTTTTGTGCTCTTCAACTATGACAGAGAGTAAGCTGCTTAGGTCTTGGTCCGCTCTTCAACAAGAGACACGCGTTCCTCAGAGATCCCCCATATGGCAAAGCTCTTCTACCCCATCTGTCTCACAGCAAGTATTCAATTCCAGGGTGTGCCTTACCTATCTGCTTCTCTATGTCTGCTGCTTCATCTGGGGTGGCCCTTGGTAGGATGCCAGGATCTGTAAAGCTGGTTCTCAGCAGGGAGATGACCACAAACATAAAAAGCACCCCACCAATCACAGGTATGAAGACGGTCAGATGCTCCACCAGGAATGGGCAACTGTGAAAGGAAAAGATCGTTAATCCCCAAGTACATTGTGACGAAACACCGCTGAAAATACAAAGGAAAAAAATGAAGCAAGGACCTTTCGTGATGCATTCACGGACCACCGGAAACAAACACACAAAAAGGACATTTCTAGTTACTC
The DNA here is from genome assembly GCF_040436345.1 of Pagrus major. Taxonomy (NCBI): domain Eukaryota; kingdom Metazoa; phylum Chordata; class Actinopteri; order Spariformes; family Sparidae; genus Pagrus; species Pagrus major. Next base: position 13,991,855 of record NC_133231.1, on the reverse strand, counting down.
ACTCGAATGCAAAGAAAAGGCCACATGTGACAACAATAAGGCCCAGTGTCAGAGGAAGGACACCGCTCTGTCTGGCCAGGATGATTCGTCCATCGCAGAAAAACCTGTTCTTCCCGGGGAACACTTCCCATTTCCTCCGCGGCCGCTGCGCACTCTTTCCGGCGTGGTTCTGTGCGGACGAGGGCGACACAGACAGCGCCCGTGGGTCGATCTGCTGGTACTCGCAGTTCTTCATCATGTAAACAGCACCGACACCCTTCGGCGGTAGCTAAAGGCACACACGAAACTCTCTTTTCTCGCCGCGTTTTCGAGAGACAGTCCTCTCAGGAGTCAGTCATTGCACACTGATTTTCTGCTCGTTGGGTTGGCGTCAGTTGCCCATCCTGGAAGCTAACGCTAGCTAGCTAACGGACCAGCAAAGGCATTCTTCACCGCAGCAGAGTTTCACGAGCTGAAGCAGATCCAGAGTTGACTCGAGGTTAACTACCATCTTTGGTAGTTACATTAAAGCCATTCATACACGTTGCTACTCATTTTTTGGTTATATTAGCTCGTCTTTTGTCAAGCATTCAACACAAACAGACGGGGTCCGGCTCAAGCTTCTTGCGGCAGTTCACGTTTCCTTTTCTTGCCGTCAGCCAATGTACGTCACGGTGACGCTGCTGACGCACTCAGCCGGGACTGACCGCTGATGTGTACGTACAGGAACACAGGAGGCGTGGCTGCAGATGATGTGTAGATCAGTGGTGAGCAGCAGGACCTGTTCTGCGATTATCTGCGTGGACTGGCACAGAGATAGAGGTGTTGGTGTTGTTGTACTTATACTGTCTGCTACTTTATACGTCCTCTCCACTACATTTCATAGGCATATACTGTACTTTCTACCCACTACATGTATTTAATGATAATAGCTGATAATAATAAATTAAAGGGGGCACTATGTACTTTTGGAGAAGAAATTCAAACTCAGAATTTTAATATTTACAATGTTAATGAGGTAATAATACAAGCTGAGAAATAACCCTAAGCCTATTTTTTCCATAACTGAATAAACAAGATGTTCTCAGAGGAAAAATAAGGTCCCCAGAACACTGTTTGAAGTTAGAAAGGTGGCAGGGTCCGCCACATATAAACAAAGTATAACAGTATGAAATTATGTTGTTCTTTAAGGTCAGTTTGTTTATTTAGTTTGTTTAGGCATAAAAAAAAAATCAGTCAATGAATTTCTTCCCCAAAACCACATAGTGCACATTTAAGTTATTACATTTTGTAATCAACTTTTTAAAATTACTTAATTTTATCGGCAGTCAGACACACACAAAAAAAACACCTGATTCCAAAAATCAGAAAATTGCTGAGTATCGTATCCAATAATCAGCCTGGCTGATAATCAGTGGACCCATATAACACAATATCAATATACTTATACATTGTAGTGAAAAATTTAAATGACAGCGTCATTTACTTTTACTTCTACTTTAGATACTTTAGTACATTCAGATTTAATATCACTATTTAATATCAGATATATCATACATTTAAAATGTTATATTTTAAGAGTACTCAAGTACTTGAAGTGCTATTCGTATGGGTGACTTTCACTGTTACCAAAGTAATATTTTAGCATGATATCTTTACTTTTACTCAAGTACAACAATTGGGAACGCCACTGTTCATTGCAAACAAGCAAAACAAGTACAACCAAAATATAATCCTGATGTGTGATGCCAGGAATGCTATTGGTCCCTGCCACGTTTGGAACTCATTAGTGGGGAAGGGGTAGAGGTGTCCATTTGTTTGTCTTTGTTAAATGTATTTATAGCACAAGACTTAAAGAGATGTGACATTGAATCATCATTCAGACTCTTAGTAATTCAGCCCATCTTACAACTGTAACCCATATTCAAAATATTTACTTCATATGGCCAAAACTATCATGCTAAAATCTATAATGTTCACCAGAGAATGTGAGAGAAATCTATAATGTGAAACATCTTATGTTCTAGTTCAATTTTATTTGTCATACTGTATCTATATCTAATCTATCTATCTGTGTCTGTCTGTGCTTGTTTGTAGAAAAATCCTTTCTACATAAAAAAAGAAACTTTAAAGGGTTAGATGGTGCACTAAATTCTTTCATGAGTGACACAAACCTCTAGCGGTTTCAAAGAGATGTCTGCAAGCATTAGGACTAACTCTGGACTTCACGTCTGTGCCAATTACAGTGCAGTAAAGGATCCATTTTGTAAGTAAACCATGAAAGAAAGAAGCCGAAAAAACTGTGTACACAACGTGTAAGGAGACGGAATGGATTTTGTGTGAGAAAGAGTTAACACACATTTAAGTACATATGTACATACAATGTAACAGTTTTGCATTAATGCCTCAAGAAGGGTTGCCATAACATGAAAATAAAACACAATTGAGGACCCTTTGACAGCAACAAAATCTTTATTTTATTTTTTCATTCACATCCAAAAATCCCAATTTATAAATTGGAAAAAGTCTTCCAAACATGCAGTGCAATATTAAACTGCGTAAACAAAAATGGATGCTTTAGCAAGAAATAAAAATAGATTTTTTTTCAAGTACAACCTTCGTCTTCCCAAGATTTACAACCAAACAATGTTCAGTTAAATTTCAGATGTATTGTACATATGAGTTTGTTCTTAAACACATTAACAGACAGATGTGCTGAATCTGATTTGTTGGCTTTTGCATGAATAAATCGGCATCAAAAATGTAATCATCTCAATAAGTTCTATGTAGGACTGAGCGACGTAATCACAATTTTTTCTGACAAACAAAATGTTGCATTCAAGTTTATTTACACAACTATTTAACAGTTACTGGAAAACAAAAATGGACTATTGATGATGTGTGTGGATTGATATCATTTACAATATGGTTGTGGCCCAGTCCTACGGAGAAATATTGCTGGTAAAGCTCAGCATGACGTTTTAAGTCATGTCCATGGCAAGAAGTTACAATGCAGTGCGAGGCCCACCACCCAGTAAGAGAGGAAGTATCCCAGGATGCTCTGTGTGGTTGTAGAACAGGTGGTGAAGTGTGGCAGCAGAGCGACGATGGGGTTTTGAGGTGTGTGCTTGCATCCATTTCTGGAATGAGTCTGTAGCTGCACGCTGGGGTTGGATGTCTTCCTTCGATGAAGCAGCGGTTCATTGAGGAGGAGCAGATGAGCACTTATCCAGAAGGGCACAGGCGACGAGGACGCCATGAATCTGGTTAGAACCTAGAAATGTGGATTGGAAATGGGAATGAGTGGAAATCAACAACCAGACAGATTAAATCTTTCACGTTCAATAGATTAAATGATTTACTTACCTGTACGTGCATGCACAATGTTCCAAACACCAGAAGTACTGTTGAATGTACGACATACACAAACACTCTGGGGTTGAACAATCCTGGTGTGGGCTTGTCCAACCCTTTATTTGTCTCCCAAAGTCCGAGTCTCATACACAGTTCTGGATTCGTTTGAAAATATGCATAAGCTGCCATTATGCCGAGGGTAGCCATAGGTAGAGCCAGGATAAAGTTCGGTATCTGCTTTAGCTCGTAGTAGCGGAGGAAGCCCACATCCCAGTATACATCCTGGATGTGAGAATAAAGCAGTGGAAGGGGTCTCATGCACCAGAGGGGTGGTGGGCCATTTTCATCAGGCACCCGGTAGCCCTTCCGTTCAGCCAGCGACAGAAGGGCAGGGGGGATCCGTTCCAAAGACACGGATGGTGTGCAAAACGTCCTATACCCGTAGTACTGGAAAGCACAGAAGGGAAGAGCAATAATTGCAGTTCCCAAGAGCGAGGTGAGCAGGAGACGGATGATGACCCAAATGTAGTGGAAGACTTTGCTGTGGCCTTTAATTGTCGTTCGATATACACGAATCTTGGAAATGGCATGCAGTGATGGAAGATACAGCAGAAACCCAATATTAACAAGTCCGTTAGATCGTGCTGCAGTGGCTATACTGAGGGCCAGACATGCTCGGAAGGTGAAGCCTTTCTCCAGGAGGAACAGACCACCAAATGTGAGCGCGGCGAACAGGCTCTCTGAATACGCAGCGGTCATGAAAACATTAGCAGGTGTGATGCAGTACAGCAGGCTGGAGAGCAGAGCCAGGCGCCTGTCCTGGAGAACTATTCTACTCAGCGCATGCAGGGCCACCACACTCAGCAGGAAGAGGGCACTGTTCCCCAGAGCCACAGCCACCAGCAAACGCCCCCGCACGCTCAGCCAGCTGCTCAGGGGCCACAGCAGCGTCTCTGCCAGGCCGCGGAGCACGACGGGGTAGAGGGGGAAGAAAGCGAAGTTGTGCTCGTAAAGGTATCCCCTCTCAGCGATGAAGAGGTAATGCTCGGCGTCCCAGTGGGAGAGGCCACCCAATAACCACTCCACTGTAGAGTCCAAGTAGAGAGGCTCCTCTGTCCGTGGGGGCCTGAACGCATCAGCATCATGGTCAGGGATGGCAGCATTCAGGACAGCCTGAGGAGGAGTATTTTATATTAAAATACATCTTGAAAATAAACCACACAGGTGTACAGATACTCTGTGTTAAGTAGGTCACAGACAAACACATGTATTCCCCTGAGCACTTTTCATTAGCTACCACGCACGAACAAGGTTAGTTAATAATCAGGGGAAATGTACCAACATTACGTTAGAGCTATAAACTGGAAGCTTGATTAGCAAATTATAAGAGTCACAACACCCCAACTCGCCTGTAGCTTACCTGCAGAAACAGTGACAGAGCCCTGGTGACTGTGGCAAACTCCACGACTGCTCTGACATCCATGGTCATTGATGTGACGGACAAAATGTGAACAAGCCGGTTGTGACGGGCCTCAGCATTGTCGCTGCTACGAGACAGTCACCGCTGGGTTCGTCATGTTTTCTACCACACATAGCTAGCTAAAATAAATACCCGGGGAAATTCGTTTCTGCGAGTTAAGCGTCTTCATCGGTTTGACAAATTTAGGAAAGGATAAGTAGTGAATTTACTGGACGGCCACCCGTCTCGTAGCAGGGTTTGTTGTCGCTCAGGTGCAATCTTTGTCCTCACATCCTCCTCCTCCTCCTCCTGCTGCTGCAGCCAGACTCGCTTTCGAATGGGACTATTCACTTCCGGTGTAACGGCAGAACTTCAAAATAAAAGCGCCTGAGCCAAGATGAGGAGACGCCTGTTCAGTGTCTCAAAACTGCACCATGAATTTAATTTAAAAGAAGAAATAGCTTTAATGACCATGAAATTTCTATCATTTATATTTGATTGACTTAAGATTTATCACCTTGCATCTGATTTGATAAGATTTTATTGTTAGAATCATCATGTGACGTATTTCCCCCTCCAGCAGATGGCGCTCCATACCATTTTTAGGACGCACATGGCATACATCCAAAAAATGTGCAAGCATGGTGTTTACCCATCTTTCTAGTCTATTACGTTTCATTTGCTTGTATTGAAGGTGCATATTTTTACATTTGCCTTAGTAATTGGTCTCATAATTGTAGATTTAAAGATTTTCTTTGTTTATCTGAAATCTCATGTATATTAAACGTGCACTAATTGGTTTTTATATAAAGGTATATGCCAAAATGTTCGTACAGACAGCCTGTGTGCAGTCCTCCTCCTTCAAAGTTGCTGTTTTGTAACCTGTACAATTTTGTGAAAAGCCTTTTTTTTTTTAAAAAGTTATTTTACTGAAACGGTGATAAAGCCAATGCAAACAGTGACAAAGTCTAACAGGTTTCTTTTCAATTGTCCTGAGGGTAAAGATAGATGTATTTTATAAATTCCTTTTAACCTAGTTTTGTGTGATTTCACGCCTTTGTTTGCTTTGTTTTATCCAGAAGAGGTAATCATTCCAGAAGAACAAAACCATCAAACAGCTTACGAAGATTTAATGTACATTTATTCTTACCACGTGGAACATATAGTATAAAGATTTCATACTGAATAAATGATATTCATTGAGCCAAAAAAGGGAAAGGGAGGAATTTACATGTTGTCTTAGCTACATAGTCTGAAATACAAATATGCAGAATCCATGACTGAAGAAAAATTGTCAAATGTGTACTTCATCTAGTTTATTTTCATTGTACCAGGAGATAACAGGTTTGAGCCGTGTCTGCCGTACTACTGAGCTGTGGAGAGACCAGAGGAGTGGGTCTATTCAGCGGGGACTGGAGGTCACGGACCAAACTCACATGTCAGCCTCAATCCCTCACCGATAACAAGTGTGAGAATAGTGACACAGACAGAGACAGACACAGAGAAAGGAAGTGTAATGTACAACATTATATATACACCACAGCAAAGCTGTATTTGAAGTTGAAAACCAGTCCTAAGAGGTGATTTCTTTTCATAAGGGTATTCATACAATCAAGGGATAAGAGGAGGTAAGGGTGTTGTAGGTTCTTGATACTTTGGGGAAGAAAGCCATTTTCTGTTTAACACCAAACTAAAATGACCTCAAAACTCTAGAAGAGCTGCATCTTCTGCTTCTGTGTGAAACGTGTGTGACAGAATGCTTACACTCAAGAGCAGTACGGTACAGAAAATGTCCTACAATCTACTGCACACTGCACAGGCCTCCCCGGTGAAGGTGTGTATTGACAGCACTTAGTCTACTGTCGGGCTGACTGGTGAGAATCCAACTACAGCAACTAGAACCAGTAGGCCACTTGTCAGTCTGCTTCACCTCAGAACGTCAACCACTTACAGACTCATTGTGCCCTCAAGGGGAGAGCTAGGGCACACTGGGTCTCCCAAACTCACTGTAAACGAGACAGCAACTTTGGTTACAGTTTTTGTTTTTCAGCTATTTATTTATTTATTCATTTATTTCTCTTTATTAAAAAGTACTTTCCCCCAAGTGCAGAACAGTCTCCCGACCGTGGTGCTCTGCTCTGTGTCGTCCAGTTGGCATTCATGTTGCAAGTAGTGTCACTTTGTGGGCATCTCTCTGGTTTGTAATCCACCACAGCTCTGTGATTACCCCCCTCCAGCAAGGATGGCCTGGGGAGGGCTCAGAGAATGGAATCTGAAGGATTTTCATAAATTAAAGACAGTCACTTGAACTTTCCTTGCCCTGTTACACACACAAGCCAGGCTTCCAGGGAAGAGGGGATCGGGGATAGAACCCCCAGAAAGTGGAGCCACGGCTCCCTACAGCTGTCATGACTGGCCAATCAAAAAGAGTACATCACAGATAACATGAGAAACCAGCGAGTTCATTAGGGGAGACACTGAAAGGTCGAGGAGTCGGGACTCGTGTAGTGTGAACTCTGAGTGGTTCTCCTCCACCTTGGCTAAGGCGTGCAGAGCCCGGGCAGCTCGCCGCATCATGTCCGGGCTTGTGGGCTCGAAGTGCATCCCCTGTAGGTGTAGTAGAGAGCTCTGGCTCTGCTGAAGCTGTGTGGCAGCCAGACTATCCTCCAGGAAGCCTAGCAAGTTGCCCACACTGCCTTTCTGAACAGCGATTGCTCGGGCTGCCATAGTATCGCCCTGGGCCAAGTTGGCCAGTAGGACCACGGCCATCTCCCTGCAGACTGCGATCTTCCTGTCTCCAATTAGCCGCACCAGGTTCCCGTATAGTTTCTCCAACCGACTGAATGGTGGAGTGGCCAAGATGAGGTCCACATTGTTGTCTTGGATGCTTAATTTGCTTAGCGTCTCCAGGACCAGTCTCTGAGGTGACAAAGCACTGTGGGGGCCCAGGGTGGGGAAGGGGTCCTGGGCCTCTGCTGAAGGGCAGACAGCCCAGTGGAGGAGACCGTCCAACAGAGGCAAGCAGATGCTCTCAGGGTAGACGGAAAGGTCGAGTTGGCCTGAGATGTTCGCCAAAGTGACCAGCGTGTTCTCCCTCAGGAGCCCTAAGCAGTCCCACCACCACTCGTCCCTTTGGCCCACTCCCTCGTCTGAATCCTCATCTTTCTCGTAGGTGAGCGGAGCCTGCTTGCGCTCAGGGTGCCTGTGGTGGAGCAGGATCAGGCGTCCCAGTAGCAGTAGCAGCCCTGGATGTTTGGACATCTCGTGGTCATTGCCTGGCACAAAGGACAAGCTGCGGACAATATTGGAGATACAAATGCAGCGGCGGGCTAAAGAATCCTGCCAGTTGGCCAGTGCGATGAGCGGCCCCTCATCTTTACTGTGAGGCTCATCCTCCAGTATGGTGCCAGACTGCTGCGACTTCTGGGTTAAACCACTGATAGAGGAAAGAATGCTTTTATTATTCTCCTGGTGACTTTTTACAGCTTTCTCAACTGTCTTTGTCTCAGAATCAGTTTTCTTCTCCTCCTCACTGCTGGCATTCTCTGAGACTGCTGTTTTCTCTAAGGAAGATGTCTCTTTGGGCTGTTCCTCTTCATCCTGATGCTTCCTTTTGTCTTCCTCAGTTGGCAAACAGTTTTCCGGCATCTCTTCTTCTGGGACTCGTCGCCTTAGCAAAATCGGGGGCACAGGTATTCGTTCTCGTGGTTCCAAGAAGTCTTTGCGTGGTTCAAAGTGAGTCTGGATGTGTTCTGTTGAGTCTCCCCCTCCAGCACTCCAATGAACCAACCCACTGTCAAACTCTTGTAGTTTGCCATGATTACTTGACTGGCCAGCCACAAATGGGTCTTTCTTTCGTACCACCTTTACGGGGAACTTGTCAAACTTGCTGGCCTGTTTGGGTCTCTCATGGGCAGCTGAGGATTGCAAAGAGCCTGTCTGTTCAGAAGAAGAACCCTTGCTCTTCCTCTCCTCATCCTGCGTTTTCTCATCTCGCCCCCGAGACTCAGAGCACTGCTTTTGCTCCTCCTCCTCTTTCACATGAGCTGGCCCCTCCGTTTCTTGTTCCTCCTCTTCTTCGTCATCCTCCTCCTCTTGTTCCATGTCCTCAGCCCGCGGTTCCTCTTCTTCTGTTCTGTCCCAGTCTCGTTTCAAGGCATCAGGATCAAGTAGTGTCCTCTGGCCGGGGTCTCCCACCTCATATTCCCGCAGAATGCCAAAGATTTCAATGAGGCAGCGTCTGAAATACTCAACCACCAACTCCAATAGGCCAGGCAACTGAAGAAAGAACATAAATATATAAAATATTAGACATGACTACTACGCATAGTGTACCATTCTAAACCAAGATTAGGAGCTCAATGTAGAGTCTCACCGTGTTGAGATCGAAGGTGGAAATAGTGCTGTCATCATACAGGAGAATGTTGATGGTATCTAAGGCCCACGTACTCTCACCCAAGAGACCAGACTTTAATGACATCATGACTCTCCAGGCCTCTGGAGTTCCTGAGAAATGAAGACAAAAACACAATTGGTGCCAAATACTCACTAAGCATCAACTTGGGACAATATAGATGGACTTGCAGAGATAGATGCGACATTAGGAAGTGCTGTCAATATCACAAGATGGTTTTGATATTTAGAAATTACAATCATACCGATATCTTTCACGGTGAGTCTCCGACGTGGTTTCAGGACAGGATGGGAAGCTTCTATAGAGCCTGGGGGAAAAGGCATGTCTCGCCTTATGAGAGGCGACTGCACCGGAGGGGGCACTATGTGAGATGCAGGGACCGGAGGGCCAGCCTTCTGCATCTTCATGACTCCGTGCATATAGGGGGATTTACTAGGTGATGTCCTGCTCTCCATGGGGCGAGGCATGGAGGCCGGGCTGGACACCTGTGGAATGTGGTTCTGCACACCCTGAGGGGGCTGGTAGTTGGACTGTACTGATCGAGGCATAGGTTGGCCAGGTCCTGCAGGACCATAGGGAGGCTGCCGCGGGCCCATCTGACCCCCCCACTGGCCATCATGATTCATGCGCTGTTCTGATGACATCATCTCCTCTGAGCGGTTCATGCCAGGGTAGCCGGGTCCCTGGGGTGGGCCTCCAGGGCCACCCTGCCGGTTGGGGTAGTTCTGATAGTTCATATCTCTTGGCCCCTGCCACATTCCTCCCTGAGGACCCTCTGGGCCTGACTGCATCATCTGAGGGGGCATGTTGGGCTGAGCATTGGGCCCTGTCGCTCCCTGCAATCGTTCACGACCAAAGGGGAAGGGGTACTGATTGCCTGGGCCAGGTGGACGGCGATCAGAGCCGGGGAAGGGCCCGCTGCCACTGTACTGATTGTACGTCTCCTGCTGTCCTGAAGAGGGTGCAGAGGCACCTCCTTGCTGTTGCTGCTGCTGCGGTGGCTGTTGTCCACCATGGAAGGGTCCACTGTACTCTGTCTCATGACGTTTTGATGGAGGGTAGCCCCCTTCCACAGGACGCTTGTAACTCTATACATGAAAAGATACAGAGACAATTATTTTAAAGTATTTCAATAGAAATGTTGTAAAAATGAATCCATAGATTAATTATATTGTTTCCTGGTATCAAACACATGACAGCTGCTCAGTCAAAGAGAAAAATCACACTAAAATTATATAAACAAAAACGCTGACACTATTTGGTTCCTGTGTATTGACAGTAGTGAAAGTCAGTGTGGTGCAGATGGATCATTGACCTGTTGTTGTTGTTGTGGGTACATTCCAGGCTGCTGATTTGGGTAGGAGCCAGTAGGGGGCGTTCCCTGTCCAGGATACTGATTACCATAGGAATCAAGCCTGCAAACATTATGCTTTGTCAGTTTGACCATGAGATTATTTTACATGTCTTACTCACTGTATGAAGTCATGGTCCATTGTTACACGTGTAGTCATAAACACAGTCAACATTGAAGCATACAGTAATGATTAACAACAAAATGAAATCCAGTTGCAAGGGTTTCTTTTCGTTTTCAGCCGAAAACTCAATTTCTATTAAATAGGTCTCAGTTGTATCAATATGATTCATTAGTTTCACCCAATCTATAATAATAGGCACACGTGAATCCTGAAAATAAATACCCAACTCTTTTTGTTAACTGTACTGCTTACTAATTAGTAATTAATACCAGCCGCCGGACAATTTAAATTCACACAATGAATGCAACTGGTTCAATACTTACAGCAACACATCCACATAAAATAAATCCAGACCAAAGCTGTGAAGTTGACTAAGATTTTGAGTAAATATTTTACTCATCAAGGATGGCAACAAAATCCAAATGATGTGATCTTGTTCTGATCAATATTAGTCACAATAATAAATATTTAAGTAATGTGAAATTACATTCTGTACATTGTACAACTAGATGAAATACGTGGACATTTCCAGCTTTTCGGAGCATTCTTAAGCAAGATTGGTTTTATCATTTTCCATCAACCAGTAGCTTTAAAGCTGAAAAGATTGGCAAAAAAGCGCCTTGTGAACTGACCGTGGCTGCTGTGGTGGGAAGCGATTTGGCGAATACATCCCCGTGTCGGCATTGGCAGGCATCATAGGGTTTGGCTGAGGAGCACCGGCTCCCATGTTGCCCTCTGGGCCCATTCCCTGCTCAGATCTGAGGAAATCAGAACAAAACACATGGTACATTTTTCCCTTTTTTGATATACACAGACATACAAGTTATGCATTAGCTAATTGGAAAAAGAAAAAGAAACATGATAACAAATGTTACAATAACTTTAACATGAGTACTTTGGTTGCAATTTAAATGTCAGCTACTAGCCGAAATTTGTTGTTAATTTTTTTTCTCTGGCTCCTAAGCCTGTGACTACTACAGCTTTTCAAGTCTGCCTCAACTAACCAAATTAAATCACAATCACAAATCCACTGTATGGCACTCTTCTATCATAAAGACAAAATATCAACAACCTCATATAAAATGTAATATAAAAATGTCAATAGGACATCTTTTCCCTGATCTGTATAGGAAGGTTTGACTGATCACCAAGATAGTTGCTGGTAATAATCAGCAGTGGTCAATGAGCATGGAAATGCCATCTACCATTCAATGACTCTTACCTCCTGTCGTAGCCTGGTCCATAAGGATACTGCTGTCTGGGCCCCATTGGCATCGTGCCCATAGCCCCGGGTGGTCCCCTGTTGAATGGAGGCTGCTGCTGTTGCTGCTGCTGTTGTGGCGGCTGCTGCTGCTGCTGTTGGTCACCCACCCCGCTGTTAGGACCCTGATTAGCAGGCAGAAACTGCTCCCCAACTGGAAATAAATTCAGAATTAAAGCCCATTTATTAACCAAGCGGGTAATTAAGGAGGTACTTAAGTTTCTCGGACAACACAATTCATTCAGCTCATTTCCATTAAGTGTACCCACCTTTCCGCATGTTACCAAAGGGGTCCTTGTTGGGTTCATAGGTGCCCATGCGTCCTTGCATGTCTGGTGTGTTCATGCTGGGCTGATAGGCGGAGTTGGGCGTCAGGTTCTTCCTGGGGAAAGCAGGGTCATTACCTTCAGAGAAGGGGTCCTGCAGGTTAACGCTGCTCCTACAGAGAAGCAGAGGTGAGGGGGAGGGGGAATTAGGAGAAAAGTGGGAGAGACGGAAGAAATGGTAGAAAGACATTAGTTTCTCTGATTAAAATGTCTTATAGAAGCTAGAATCAAATGATGAAATCAGAGGTTTACTCAAGAGTCACCTGGAGCCGGGTGGCATGGGGGGCATCTGGGTATGAGGAGTGGAGGCTGGGGTGGGAGGTTTTAGGTCCCCCCCCTCAGCCATGGAGCTGCTGGTGGACTGGGGAGTCTGAGGACCCTGCAGGGAGCCTGACCCAGCTGTGGAGCACAGGGACGCTTCAGTTCAAAAGAAGAGAGAAATGGTAAATAGGATTATTGACACTTAGAATTCAACAAGTTATGCATTAATGTTGGATTAATGTGGGGAAAGTGCATGGATGTAGGTTACTGAATTTGAACTGCACTGAAACATGAGTACAAGCATAAGTACAACTCTAACCTGGAGAGGGGGGCTGGACCTTAGCAGCTTGGTTCTTCTTGTTGTCTGTAAAGATTTCAGGAGGAGGGTCCTCACCGCGCTCAATTTTGCACTCAAAGGCGTAAAGACACTGGATGTACTGTTTCTTCAAAGAACTGGCAGCACTGCTGGATGTACCCACATTCAGGGAAGCAGCCAGATCACGCCATTTCTTATTCTTACTCACCTGGGAGACACATGACGAGACATATTTAGAATAGAGATAAAGCAATAAAAGTACTATGGAATTCATTGCTGTTAATTAATGCCATATTAACCTGTGCCATTCCTCCAATCTCTTTAACTGACATATACAGCCGGAAGAGGTCGAGGGGTTTGCGTCCTACAGCAGGCAGGTTGGTCATTGTCATGGCTTTCTCTTCAATGAAGGCCAAATAACGGTCCACCCACATCTTCCTGTCTGGCTCGGGTCCTAACTCGTACAGCCTTGTTATCTTTTCATTGGTGGTGGTGGAAGAGTTGGACTTCTGTTTTGTGAAAGAGAAATCCAAAACCAATTTTAAAACAGACTGAAAACGCTGCAGATCCACCAACAAGAAGACATCTGACATGCTGTTAAAACAAGTAGACCGGTTACCTTAGTTTTGGGCTCTGGCTTGGGCGTTACACTCCCATCTACTTTGTTATTCATTTTATTGTTCAACTCTGGGCTGGGGGCCATACCTGGACAGAGTGAGAGGGAATCAGCTGTGAAATAACCCTGTTTAAAAGAAAATAATGCTTGGGTGCAATCAATGCTGAATAACATACCACTTGAGTTATTGGCCATGTTTGGCCCCATTGGATAAGGCGATCCACCTTGTGTGTTCATCATTCCAGGCATGTTGTTCATGGGAGGGCCATAGGGTGGGCCAGAGCCCATCATGCCTGGAGACATGTTGGGGTAGCCAGGCATCCTGGACAGAGGAGAAAACATATGAGCATCTAGTAGAAGTCCATGAGGTAAATAGAAGGTAGGCATTTTTCAGGATCCAACACAAACCAACCTGTTGTGCATGGAGTTGGTGGCGGGGTGCTGCATGGCTGCAGGGTCCTGGGGCTTTCTGTTCATGCTTGGAGGAGGACACATTCCTGAGCCTACCTGGGGTGGCATGTTGCCCATGTTAGGAGGGATGTTTGGACCCATGTTCGGGGCCATATTTGGAGCCATATTTGGGCCATAGGGACGTGGCCCCATTTGATTAGGAGGCATCCTTCCAGGAGGCATTCCACTATATGGTGGTCCCCCACCCTGTCCTGCCATGGGGTTTATTGGGCCCATGCCCGGCCCGGGGTAGGTTGCGTTGGGCATGTTGCCATAGCCAGGTTGCCGGGGATAACCTAAGGATGACATTACAACAAAAAAATAATTAGGTAAAATAATCTCTTGATCATAACTGTTTACTGGTCTTGTGAAAAAAACACTGCAGAATCACACAGAAGTTTAATTAAGTTCAACAATAAAAGTGGATCATTAAAGCTATGAGTCCTGAAGAGCAGTGGTGAGGTAGACTTTTCCCTACAGTGTGCTAGCAGAGAGAGCTATGCACCCTGAGCAACAAGCCTTCGTCACAGTCTCAGCTCTACTGACAGGAGGCTCTGCTACGTCAGCTGACTCTCTGCTTCACAGCTATAAATAGCTGCAACAGAGTCAGAGGGAGGGACCAACGATAGCACGGTAGTCCGATGAGGCAGAGAGATACATTCCATATGTCTGTCTAATGGGACATGTACTTGAAAAAACTTCTCAAATGGATAGTAAATGAAGTGGGAAACTTTTACAAATCCAAATTTAAGCCATACATTTACAATTTACAACAAATCTTTTTGCAACATCACAACAAAATTTCAAGACAAACTGTATCTAGACTCTCTCTTCAAGTCAAACCCCAACAGAGACTATTTGAAGGCACGCACCTTGGGGGCCGTATTGTCCACCCTGCTGTCCATAGCCACCCATGGAGTTGTTCTGCTGATATGGGCCCATCCCAGGATGCATCTGTCCCCCTGAGGACTGACGTGGTGACAGTGCAGAAGCTGACTGGGGGGAGCCATAAGGGGGCATCTGAGGGTTTCTCTGCATAAACCCTGAAAGAGAACAAGGAGAGGAAGACAGTGTTCAGACTCAGTTGCTACAGTAAACACGTGTTAATCTCTATAAAACACTTGGAGTTCAGACTGCAGCATACCTCTGTCCTGGGCCATAGGAGACTGGCTCATAGCAGGGTGCAGACTCCCATCTGACTGCACACTTGAGGGTCTGGGAGGCATCTGGGTCCCTAAACAATAATGGTAAAGTGGAGATAGCGTGAGCTCAAAAAAGGTAAAATACATCCACTGCCTTTAAAGCCACTGTGGTTATAATGTAGCTACCATGGTTGAGAAAAATGTGTTGATGTCAAGAAGAAAACCAGGGCAAGTTACACATATATGGGTTAGTATTTCCATCTTTTGGTCAGACTTTTGTTCAACAAGTCCAAGTTGTCATCGCTATAATATCTTAACAAATCTGTGTGTGAGCCTTGTCCAACCAACAAACCTTAAATCATTTTAAAGTGGTGATAGGACCCTGAGTATATAATAGAGTTTTCACGATACCTGAACTCTGATAAAACACGAGTTTAAAAAAAATGATGCTTCCTCTTTTGATACCACAGCAAAAAAGGTCCTAGACACTCAAAGTAGGATATTTTTTCCTTTCTTATATTAACCTGAAAACAGTGCTGGCACAGAAAAAGCCACTGAACACACCAACACTTTTTAAGTAATGTTAATATCCGTGCATCTGCCAGCTGTCAAATTAGGAGGAAGCATATCATCAGACTTGCCACTAACTGCTGCTAGCGGTAGCTGCTGTTAGCTAGTTAGCTCAGTTAATCTTATTAGCTGACTGTGCCTGGAGAAGGAGCACTGAACAAAAGAGGAATGTTGGTGTTGTTTACTATCAGATAACCACCCTCCAAAATGGCAAGGGGCTAGCTGGTTAGCATGCTAACTTCAACAGATATCTTTAAACAAGAATTCTTAGATATGGCACATTTAATGCAAGCGAAGGGGGAATAGTTTGCTCTTTGAAGTGTTCTCTGTTAAATACTTCACAAAATATAAGTAATTTAATGGTAGATTTTAAGACAACATAAAGTACCTTTTCCCTTGAGATGCTAAATAAACACAACAAAAGCTGACCTAAAGCACAAGTAGCTTACCATCTAGATGACAAATGTCAGTATTGTGTTACCATGTTGTGTTATCATATTTCTCATTTTATGTGCGTGAGGGATCAGCCCACCTGGGATGTTGGCGGGTGACAGCGGTCCTGTGCGGGGCGTGCTGGCGCTGGCAGGGGAGCCAGCTGGGGAAGGTGAAGGCCCTCGGATGCCTGGCAGGTGGGGAGACGTGTGAGGAGAGAAGGGCGACTGAGCCTGGTTACTCTGTTCACCCTGGCTGCTCGACACACCTGATGTGCTCACACCGGGACTGAGGGCACCCTCTGCACCTGTGGGCAGGTCGTCAATAGACCCGGACAGGTCCTGCAAACACATATAGGACAAGCAGAGGTAGAGTCAACACACAAAATGACAATTGATGACTTGAGAAGCTCCTGTGCATTTCAACACAGACTGTATTTTTTAGCGTTACAAGAATACATTCTTTTATGGCACTGTAATATTTATTTCATATGCTGGCTGTAGTATAAGCTTGTTGCAACTCCCTCCCTGTTGTTTAGATATGAGTAGCACACAAATATTACACACACACACACACCCAGAGGCCTTTGTCCTTATTTATCTTTTTCAAAGAAAAAATGAGTGCACATTAGTGCAGGGAGTTGTCATGGTTACCAAGGTTTGTAGGATGCGAGCTGAGTCAGCATGTAGCAGCAGCCTTGCCATGTGATTCCAATACACAAACAATCTCTCCTGTATTCATCTCAGATTTACACAGCACCTTTCCCTCAAGCATCAGCCACAAAGCCGTCTCTCAACAAACACCAAAGTGCAGCAACACACGGAGTCTAAAATCACCGAGGGACGAATAGCACAGCGCCCGCAACACAAGGAAAATATAAGCTTTTAAGATAATTTATACCTTACATTCAAAGTAAGACATGGGCAGTTTTTTGAGAATAATATTCAAGCACTTTCAATGTACCTAATCCAAAAATGTTATCTCATCTAAATTGTTACTATGAATACAATTACGCAAAATAAAATGTAAAAAACTTTTTTCTATGCACAGCAATCAATGTGTATTGCCACTTGCTGCTCATATTAAAGTTGTATGTTTCTATCATGGTTATTTTGTACTCGCTAATTTCAACACTAGGAGGCAAACAAATATGACGACAGGATTGTTTCATTTCAAATATTATATGATTTTTGGTTAACATGAGTGATTGTGTAGATTTTGTTGAAAATCAAGCAATTTTCGAGAATGATATTCAAATTGGATTTTATTTTAATTCAAGCACATTCCTAACCTTAAAAACATTGTGGTTAACATTAAGCAATTTTTGTTTTTAAAATTTGAACTAGGCTACTATATAAATATATATCTTGATATGCAAATTTTCTCTAAAATACCACACCATAAATTCTCAAATAGTGGACAAGGCCATAGAATAGAGGTTCATATTGACTTTGATTGTATGATTTGATCATGAATATTTAATGCTGCAAATTCGTACACCCAGACTATGACAACAGGCTTGTTGCATTTCAAATATAAACTTTTTTTGCTTACATGAGTGATTGTGTAGTTCAAACACCAGATTATGCTTAAAATCAGGTGTTTTTCAGGGAGTATTTTCAAATTTAGGCGTACTCCTAACCTTGAAAAGCTTAATAAAGCATTTTCCAAACTTTCACGAACCCTGCACCAAAGGACCAATAGCACGGCAGCCACAAGACAAGCACGCAGCTAAATTCGAGCATTTAAAACATTAATACAAGACATTCAAAGTGACATGAAGGGAATTAAAATTGTAATGAGCGTTGTCCCACGTTTGATGAGTTGTAAAATTAATATGTCCTACAATAAAACCTACAAGGCACCAATAGAAACTACCCCTTTTACATGAGGGTGAAAAGCAATATCACAGTGTGAAAAAGGCTTTTAATGTTCCAGCAGTAACATAACAAGCATAACTAACCGGAAGGCTGGAGGGGCGGCCTTGACTGTCCTCTGGGCCAGATTTAGTCTGAGTGGATGGAGGGGCATTGGACTGAAATGAGTCCTGGGACACCTCCTGAAAAGACATCAGAACATGTGCTAAAGTATACTGCTATATTTATGGGAAGCATGTCTGTGAACACACACACACACACACACACACACACACACACAGATAACTAAGTATGATGAATATGACCCCAGACTGAGGGTATTACCTGCTGTGGTGGAGGAGGGAAGCGCTGATAAGGTGACTGTTGTGCTTGCTGCTGCTGCTGCTGCTGAGGGTTCGCCGGGTACGCTGCAGGCTGGCCCTGTGGGTGTTGGCTGTGTCCCGGTGGCTGTTGTGGAGGCTGAGACTGTGCCTGCTGTTGCTGCGAGGGTGGCTGCTGAGGCCCTGGTGTGGATCCCGGGTAGCTGGACTGGCCCTGTGATCCAGGGGTATCCTGGGAACTTGGCTGCTGCGGGGCCTGGCTGGGAGGACCCTGCTGCTGGGCGTACAGAGACTGGCCAGACTGTGGGGCTGAGGCTTGGGAATAAGGTGGCTGAGACTGTGGGGGCCCTTGGGGTGGACCTGGCAGTGGCCCCTGGGACTGTGGGGGCATGTGGGGCTGCTGATAGGGTGGTCCTCCCTGGGTGTGTGTCGCAGAAGTCGGCGGAGGGTGGGGTTGCCCTGGGTAAGGAGTCTGGCCACCTGGTTGTCCTTGTGGGGGCTGGGAGTAGGGGGTTTGCTGCTGGCCCGGGTGAGGAGCCTGGCCAGGCTGGGCGTAATACGGTGCCTGGCCCTGGGAGCCATAGCCTGCTGGTCCCTGCTGTCCGTATGATCCCATCTAAACAGAACACACATAAGACTTCAAACACAGCTGAAGAGAACACTGATAAAAGACCAAATCAAGACACAGAGAACTTATTTCTGAGTAAGATAAATCATGTAAATACCTGTGGACCATAAGGCATGCCACCCATGCCTCCAGGTGTACGTCCTTGCATTCCAACAGGATATCTCTGCGGACCTGGAGGACCATAACCCTGGCCAGGGTAACCAGGCCCCTGTTGTGGGCCTGTGGGAGGCCCCTGCTGCGACTGTTGACTGTATGGACTGCCTGCTCCGTATGGTTGACCTCTCATTTTGCTCATTGGGTCTATGGGACCAGGTGGCTGGAAAATGAGAAAATACATTAAGACAACATCCAAACAGTACAGAACAAATCTAAATAGCAAGTGTGATAACTTGCATGCAGCCCTCCTCAATCTTAAACAACTTAATTATGCCATTACAGTGCTTTCATCGATACTTGGCTGCAGTGTGGAGCGTTCACAGCACTAAAAGATGTAAACACAAGCTTCAGTGAATGAGGAAATTGTGCTTTTTTCACCTTATTTCCCACGGTCATTACCCTGATTTTTTTTTCACCTCACTTTGCCATAGTTTCGGAAGTCAACAGAGCTATATATATCTACTTTCGAATGGAGGGCAGTCTGCCCAATCTTAAACATATCCCAGCTGTGCTCCTGTTTTGAGTCTGGTCCAAGTAGCTTTTTTCCCCCAGAGGAGGCAGCTTGGCTCTGGATGAATGACACCAGAAATGAAGGAAGTACTTTCACAACAGCCCCAGAGAGTGAAAAATGCACAAGAGCACACTGTGTCTATAAACCAACCGTTAGTAAAAACATGTTTTCTCTGGTAAAAACTAGGTACTACTGTGCTATGCTATTGCATCACATTTAGGATCTGATTATTCCCTCACCTAAACCAAGTTATTTGGCACTATAAGGTCAGGAATTTCGCAATAATTCAAATTGAAGAACGTCTACTTTAAAAGTAACCCCTTTCATTACATCGAGTGAATTTGCATGTGCACTTTGCTGAGAAGGAGAGCGCCCTCAGCTTAACAACAGCCCTCTAACAAAGAGTATGCAAAATGCCTTATGTGACATTTTGCAGATCCAAGATAATGAAGTGAAATAAATAAGAGCAGCACATGGCTAATCTGCATAAGACAGAGAGGAAACTCCCTTGGCTGGTGAGAGATGGTGGACTGCCTTCTGATTGGCTTGGGGGGAGGATTGGGGGGAAATTCTTTGCAGTCACACAGTCAAACTTGTGTGGCAAGCCAGACACAGCAGAAACATACACGCACATCCGCACGGGCTGAGGTCAAATTTCCCTTTTGCGACTGTGAAACAAGTTACAAGATGAAAACACAAAGGTGTCCATCAGTCTATAATTTGTTTATCAAGGGAACATCATGGATAACAAATAAGGTGGTATGTAAATCAATGACACTAGCAGAACAACCGGTGTTGATCCTAGCCATTATGTTATAAACATTTAATAACTGTAGCAATGCTGTAACAGCTTTGTAAAATGTGGATTTGATACAAACAACACCACACTTGTCATATACAATGATGCAGACCAAAGTTGTCATACGAGCTCCTAATTTATTGTTCACGCTACAAAGTATATAACAGGACAGGTTCTGGTGGTAATATTAAACCCATGATGAGCGCATGTTGGAACAAATTGCTAATAACTGGAGAGTTTTTTTTGGGGGGGGGGGGGGGAATATTTGCCCCAGGACAAAATAAAAAAAAATATATATATATATATAAAACCACATATGATCACCAGTTGCTCTAACACTACATGCTTTGTTGAAAGTGAAAACAGGAGCAGAGGGGTGAATCAGTAAAACCTCTGGTAAACCTGTGATGACTTAATGCTGCGCTCCCTTATCAGCAACTGTTGCCTTGCATCACATGTAATTATAAATGGCCATGAGCAGCGGATGAGGAGCCAATCAGATTTCAGCTAGCATGTCAACCAAAGACCAACTATCTCCTGGCTTTGACAGCAGGATTTTACCTCCACAATTCAAATCCCAGTGCAAACTGCAATCTGCAGGCTGCAGTCACTCACTCATCTGTGGCTGGACTGGCTGTTTACAGGCAAGCATACGTGGGAAGCCCAGAAGGTTTTCAGCGCAGGGAAAGTCAATTAATCAATGTGTGGGCAAAATGTATTAAAATACACAATTTCCTGATATCTCACAGGACATTTAAGTGATTTAAAGTGAACATACACGGGCCATTTAACTGGCCGTGAGAGGCTGATTCGGCAGGCAACACATTCCTTCCGTCGTAGCCACAAAATTATAGCTTACCGGGCAAGAAAACAATACAAATTTGAGCACACAAGCTGCTATCACAAACGAAAATATATGAGAATTGGTTCCCCTACATAAAGCCGTACAGTATGAACACATTTGTAACAGAATATACGGTGTTTTTTACATATAACACATGTAGGAAAGCTAGCAGAAAAACGAGACGTTGGTACTCGCGGAGTATTTTCGCCCCTTTTCAAAGTCGGGCCTTCTTGGCTCCCTGAACGTCCTTACATCGTTTCAACAACTTATATCTTCCGCAAGCGGCACTCTCGTATTCCCACATACCCTTATAAATATATTTTAAAACAACATTTATTTAACGGTCTGGTGTAAAGGGAAAAAAACACACACGAGAGGCAGCCATTTTAGAGTCTTTGCGAACTAGTATCAGACAATGGCTGGCCTGCTACGTTGTGAACTAGCTAGGAGGATGGACGGCGACATGCTAAAGCTCACATCATGTGCCTGTAATAATGTGACTTTACCTGGGTTCTAACTAGCGGCTGCCCGGCACTTCCCGGGCTCATAGGTGACGAGAGATGGCTTCTTTGTTGCCAACCCGGAGTGCTCCCTCCATACAGACCGCTACTGCCCATGTCTGCTGGTCCCTTACTAGCGCCTTCTTGGCTACTGTAGTCGCTAGACGGGTAGTTTGGGTATGCCCGCGTTGAGCTGGGAGACGTGAGGAGCTTGTTGAGTGTCGGTGTGGATGTAGGCTGGGGGTTTCCAATGTTATATCTCTGGTTATTGTAAGATCCAGCCATCGCCGTGGGTCCTCCCGCTGGTGGCTGCTGCTTAACGTTAGCTGGCTGCCCCCCAGCTGTCGGCGCCTGGGTACTGCGAGGGGAGTTCATGGCGTACGCCTGGCCGGGGTAGGGAGTCCTGTTCGGGAACGGGTTGTAATTGTTAAACTGGTGGTTTGAAAAGCCATGGTCGTGTGAATTAGGTTGATACGGGTCCATCATGTTGCTCGACTGCACGACCGGACCCGCAGCAGCTGCCATGCCAGGGCTTTGTTGTCCGCCATGTTGATGAAAAGGGGCCCGACCGTAGTGCTGACTGTATCCGTACGAAGGTGGAGGAAAAGCGGGGCCGTGATGATGCACCAAACCGGGATGGTTATTTCCCTCCGGTCCGACAGAGTCATTCTGGTTATTATTGTTAGCCCTGGGCGGGTTCCCATTCCCGTTCTTCATCTCAGGTTCCCCTCCTCCCCCTGCATTTCCACCGTCGGCCCCGTCCTGCAGATCCCCCCGGCCCGGCGATCCGCTGTCCAAGCCCGGCTGCTTTTTGTCTGATTGCTTCTCCCCCGGTACCGACTCCTCCTTGTGGTCTCGATCCGGCTTTTTGAGTTCGGAAGGCGGACTAGTGTTAAGAGTGGCGGCGCTGGCGACCTGAGCGGCCATGATATACCCCCCCACCACCACCTCTCTCTCCCTCTCTCGGCGAGTCAGTCACAATCAAAAGCTAGCATTGCATATAAATAATTGTTTATAACCATTTATCCTTGTGCCGATTCATTCCCACCCCTCACACCGGACCGAATCCGGCTTCCATCCCCCCGGTTCCGGTTCCGTAAATGGGTTAGAGAATTGATGGAGGCTCCATACAATGCGTAAAAAAGCGACAGAAATTGTTGTGGGAGTTGTGTTACTGAGCCCGGGTAGAGGCAGGGAGCGAGCCCAACCAACACGAGGCTCCGCTACATACAGCCATTTTACCGAGCCGCACAGAGGGCTGCAAAACATGGGCTGGATCCGCTCCAGTGCGGAGTGGACTTCTGTCTCACAACCTCACATTGTCCCTTATTTTACACATAGGTTGAATATTTTCTTCACACGAACAGAGTCTAACGTCCACACAAGTCATTTTCTGTCGTCTTACCAACATAAAAAAATGACTTGAGAGGCTGTGCGTTACAAAAAATACGCACATGCGTGTCGATTTAATGAGTGATCAGTGAAAGGGGAAAGTAATCCATTACTTAAATATAGAATTTTTCAAGTGAACGTTTGTATAGATGTGGATGCCACAGCTGCAAGTGTAAAGAAGTGTATTGCACACACCACAACATGACACACATGGATTTAGCCTGGCTTTACATACACACAATTCTAATTCCAACTCACTCATAGTCATATTTATAAATGTATTCAGCTCAGAAATCTGCCTTTGTATGCTGGCGCTTGTACTTAATTCCCACCAGTGTCTCTGTGTGGTATTCAGGCAAGCAAAGGCAACACACACTGGTTTTTCCAGAGCAGAAGGAGGAAGCCTTGCAGCAAACGAGACTACCAATGCACATTCCCTCTTGTTCCCTCCCCTGCCTGCTCTGCTCTCCTCTACCACCCCCTCTCCTCTCCTCTCCTCTCCTCTCTGTCTGTCTCTCACTCCAGCAGCACACACTCCTCTGCTGAGTGTGGGGGGATGGGTGCACAGGCTCCAGCTCTCCCTCTCTCACCCTACTAACATTGAACTACTCTGGCTGTACAGGGGGAGAAAAAAAAACCTTATCTACCAGACAGAGGATGCATGAACAGTTTCAAAGTCTCCCAACAATTAGAAAAATGGAGCATTTGTCCCCACCCCCCCACCCCCCATCTCTCCTCAGTCAAATGAAGCAGACATTTTTGGCATCCACAGGGTGTGTGCACAGCATTGAGCAGGGCTGGTAATGAGAAGTGTGTGTGTGTGTGTGTGTGTGTGTGTGTGTGTGTGTTGTTTGAGGGGAGGGAGTTTTTATTCTTAAACAAATAAAATGCATATACGTGACAAGGTTAATGAGGCGTTTAATGGTTCGATTGGGCATTGATTAAAATTCAGGTTTTGAGTATAAGTGGGACACGATTGCCTTTCGGTTTCTCTTCCCTCTCGACACACACACACAGAAACTGTCTCCCCCCCTCCCCTCCCCTCCTCTCTCTCTCTCTCTCTCTCACTCTTTTACACACACACACACGAGCGCGGGCGCGCACGTACACATACGCACACATCTACCTCTAGGGGGCTTGTAGGGGAGAAAAAAAAGAGGCAGGAAGTACCAGTGAGAAGGCATACTTGATCACATGTACAAACATCGGAACACAATTTAACATTCTGCCTGACACACCCCCCTAATGCACGGAGAGCAGCGAGCTTTGCAGGCACGAAGCAGTCCACATATAATTTCACAGCCACATCATACCGCACGGGGTTAATGTGATTTCCCACATCAGTGCGAGCTCGCAAAGTGGATCACGCTTTATTTTAGGCGGACTACGACGATGCATGAGAAGTGCGCGCGCGCGCATGCACGCACGCACACGAAGCCGCATGTTTAATATGTGTGTGTGTGTGTGTGTGTAAGAGGCGTCGAGGCTGTGTTTCTAATGCTGGAGGTGCATTTAAAATTAAAACTGGGTTTCACAGTAAAGACAGAGTAAGTGGAAAAAACTCCCCAAAGTTAAAGAGAGAGTTTGAGGTGCTTTTACAAAGACAGAGGGTCTTCCATCCCAGAGACCAGACACAGGGCCAGTTGTGCAGAAACAGATTTAATGTAGCTTCCTCTCCCCGCCTGACTTAATTTTTCTGCTCTGGCTGCCGGGAAAAGCCGAAGCAGACTTTAGTGGATCTGGGAGGAGGATTTGAATACACATGTGCCACCTGCTGGACAGAAGGACAGAGCCAACATACAAGGACTCGCTCTTGGCCAAAGTCATGGCAACTTTTGGTGATGTTTTTGATCGGGCTGCGGCTCACGATTACTTTCATTGTCGAAGCGATTAGTTGATCGGTCGATAAAATGTCAGAAAATGGGGAAAAAATGTCGATCAGTGTCCCCCAAAGCCCAAGGTGACGTCATCAAATGTCTTTTGTCCCCAAAGATGGTCAGTTTGTTGTCAGAGAAAGAAACCAGACATTTTTTTTTGCCTTTTTCGTGGGAATCAAAATAGTTGATTAATTTAATAGTTGACAATTAATTGATTAATTGTTGTAGCTCCAATTTTTGATTCACCTTATCTTTGTCAATAATTGCCCGATGGACATTATACAGTTGTGTTTTTACTAAGGAGCCCATTATTACTTTTGATTTGTGGAACTCAGTACGCTGAGTTATGCTCCTTTTTACTGAACACAAAGCTCTGCTAATGTCTGATTCTGTTAAAAGAGCACTATCAGTCTGTATTACAGTATTATGTATTATATTTGTTCAGACACTCAAAACAATTCTCAAATCTTAGGAATCAAATTGAGCGGACATCAAAGGTGCATTATGTAAGAATTGCCCACCTTCAACTCATACTCCCAATGAACAGGGGCAGCATAACAAGTATAACAAGTAACTGCTAACTGTATTCTTTTTTACACATCCATTACTGTAGCTAGTCTGAGCTTGTTAGCTCAGTTAGCCGTGCAGCAAGCTTGGCTACCAGGGGAGTGTTGGTGTTTACACTGCTAGCACAAGATCTTTGGACTGCTGGGAGAAAAAGGCTTAAGGCCAAGGGCTAGCTGGTTAGCATGCTAACTTCAGTATATATCTCTTCAACACAACACATAGTCTTCTTTGACATCATGTCAAAACTGTTATTTCTCCACATTCTGTTGACAATTTTGGACATTTTTGAATGTTTTAAACTAAAATTCTTACATATTGCACCTTTAAGCTGCTCAGTATTTGATTTATGCATGATTATTACAATTTGTTTCTATAAACATAAAAGATGTAGTGCTCATGTTACTATTTACACACCTGCCGTACACACACACGCGCACTCAAATTGCACTTGCATCTCTGAGGCACTGCTGACTGTCAAGTTCTATTATATTCCGTTGCATATCAAGGGAAATGTGCTGTCTGTTCTCTGTATCCTCCTGTCAGACATGCTCTTCACTAATATATGCACATGGCAGGAGGGTACGCATGAGGAAAGTCCTCTGTATAATGTTTGCCATGTTAGTTTCAGCAATCATAAAGGGAAAGAAGAGCACATTTTGGGAACTTAATGTATGCAGCATTTATCTAAAATAAGCAGCAAAGAACATCAACATGAATCTTATATTTACAGTTTATAAATTCAGGTTGAGAAGACACAAAACAATGTAACTGCAGTCATTTTATTGTTTCAGAATGAATTTGACTGTGTAGACATGCACCCCTGGATGCTTACCATTGTGTTTTCTTAAAAAATGGAGGCCATGATGTTACAAAAAGCCTACATGAGGGCCTTTTCATGTAATACATATTAAGAAAACGTATCTGCATAAATTGAAGATTTTTGTTGTCCACAGATACAATTAATCACACCGCTCTCATTGATACCAGAAGAAAATCTCTGTATTTACTCCCCTCAGTCGTCCTCTTTGTGATTTTTAAGAGCGATGGTGCAACCTTGAAGCATCTTCAGCACCCAAATTTAGTTCCCATCTCTCTACTGCTTTTATAGAGAGGTTCAGAATTCAGGCCAAGTGAGATGGATGTTGCCAAGACTCCCCTGGTATACTGGTGCTTAAAAGGCAAACTGTTTTGTCCTTTTATTTGGGCTTTTTCAATTTACAGGTCCATCATTTCCTCCTCCACAGACTTTCCACCGGTTTCAACATACCGCTCTTGCACTCCAAGAGTACTATGGTACTGTTAAGGAAAATATAAATAACACAATTTCAAATATATATTGTAAGATTCAGGTTACTTTGAACATAATTAATCAGAAGTCATTCAAAAAACAAGAGCAGTCAGTATTTCAGCCACCTCCCGTAAATCTTAAGGTTTGATTTTAAATCAGATGAGTCACAGTGAGTCACCAGCATGATTAGGAAAGGATACGAGTGGAACTGGAAGTCTGCCCCCACAGCAGCTGACATCATGGCCTGCAAATTCCTCTCCTCCAGGTCTCCAAAGCAGTAGCCGTTGGCCTTGTCCACTGCTCGTAAGACCTGAATCATGCTCTCTTTGTCCTTGAGACAGAAAACAGAAGCATTTGATCGGGGGGGTTTTCTCTGTAGAAATTCACCGAAATTCACCAATGATGAAATATTTCCTGGACAAACTCTCACTGAAACCTTCAAAATGTGCTGTTGAAAGACTAATATACTTCTGTTTTCCAGTTCAGTATCACAAATCAGTGTTAGAGTTGACATGATTCGTACGTCCCTATTCTCTTTTCCAATTTAATTTTTCCACCAGTCCGATCTGTTGCAACATACATGAAGAATTGGTTTTATCAAGGTTTCGTATTAAAAAAAAACCTTACTACACATGAATACAAAGTCAGAAAACCCCAAAGTTCCTCCAATGCCCAAACATTTAACATTGACATTAACATCTTGTCTTTCTCAAGGTTTTAAGTGTTTTTTGCCTTTTAAGTTAGCTTTAAGCACCATTGGTAATCAAGGTACAGTCAGGGTTCCCACACCTTCTTAAACATCAAATTCAATGACTTCTCAAGGACTTTCCAGGCCCAATTCCTTCAATGGACTTGGCATGTAATGTATTGTGTTCTTTTTTGTCTAGTGTATTGTATCTGTTACCTGCCTAGAAACTACGGATGTAAAGTAGCATTCTTGCTAATTCTGACATGTTTACATTGCGCTTCTCCCCATCAAACAAATAAAATAAAATGAGATAAAATAAAATTCCAGGGCCCAACACTAAATAGTTTGAGACTAAGGCTTGAGAATTGTGATGGCAAAGAACTGCGGGAGACATGCTGACAGTAAAATGGCTTACTTGCAGCTTCCCCACAATTGTTGGAGTTGCCCTTTAAATGGGGTAGAAAACAGAAATGCATCAAGGCTGCGTTTTCCCCATCATGGAAACAACTGCACCAACCTGCCATTTGTATAAATTACTAGTCCCATATGAGGTGATGGCACAGCAGTCTAGACTCCTGTCTCTGCACACACACACAGGATCATATCAGTCTCCATAAAGAAATAATGTCAGGGAACGAATACAGTGTGCAGACAGCCCACACCCTTTTAACGCTCCAATCCATCTGCAGAAAATTGATCCAGTGTTCAGTTGCAAATGCTAAAAATGATTTATGATTTACCTGTGAAGAGATATCAAGACGTGGTGAGTGATTTTTAGGAATTCTTGGAAGGGCGTCTGTTTGGCATAGCCTGTGAATTAATGTGGGAGTTTAACATGTTCAGGCCAGTTCTACTCTATGTTTTGTGGGTAATTAACCTCTTCATGACTCATCTAGAAAAATATAACGAAGGAATTCTTATTATGCCATCCACTCAACATCTCTCAGCAGCCTTGCGTCATTCCACAGCAAACAAATATAGCGTGTCTCAACCACCAGACACAGTAATTAAACTTACTTCAAGGAATTGGTAATAAAACAACCCTCTATATGAACTAACTAAGCAAGCAAGACCATCAGCAAAAAGACTATTTCTGCATAATTATTATAGTCATTTTTAATGCCTTTCACTGGGTTGAATTCCAACGTATCAGGGTCAGATAAGTCATAACATTCAAACTTTTTTTATGGCCAAGTGCTGAGAGTAACTTGAGGATCCCACAGTCTGAGGAGAGAAGCTGCTCTGTAGTCTAGCAGCAGTGTATTACAGCGCTGAAACAAAGTTTACTTTGTTTCATCATCGTCATCTTTTGCCCACAGAAAATCAACAAAAAACTTTGTAGCATTATTTTCTAATTAAAATAAGCGTTAAATAGATCTGTATTCCAACAATAATCACTGTTAAAGAGTGTTTGGTCAGTTACCAATGACTCTGCTCCCCCTGCTCATGCTGTGAAAAGGAAGAGAAATGTATCTGGTCACACATAAGACAGAATACTCCCTAAAGAGATGGCCCCTGCTGCTCGGTGAACACACAGAGAGCAGGATCCTCCTGTTCTGGTACATACACCGGCAATGACAGAACAGGGACAACTACCATCTCCAGCAAGGAAAAACACTTGAAGAAAAGAAAAAGGGAAAGAGAGCTGCCTCAAAAAAAAAAAGAAAAAAAAAGAAGAACAAAGGAGTCGTGTATGTGTAGAATTATAACAAAGTTAGGTCATATTGGTTAGAACATACAACCAGCAGAATAAAATATAGTGAGCCAAAGTCACTGAGGGTCATTCTTAAAAAAACAAACAAAAAAAAACAAGCTATGATACCTGTACATTGAGGGGCACAAAGGAGACGAGGCTGTAATCTTGAATGACCTCTGCCAATTTTTGATTTAGATGGTGGAATTTTTTAAAGAAGGGATCTGCGGCCAGGTGATCGAGAAGATAGGTCAGGTCCATGACCTCTGTGTAGAAGTCAAGGTTGAAGGCTGTGCAAGAATACAGACGGGAAAAATGTTACCATGTAAATCCATTACTGAATAAGGTATTAAATTTTGTTTGGTAATATTAGTTTTTGTTGAGGTAAAGCCTAAAACCTTTAACGTACCCAGTTTGCCATACTGCTCAATCAAGTCCATCTTGGAGAGGACGTTGACGTGGGGAAGCTCCACGTGCAGCATGGTGGACAGGGAGGTACACAGCACAGAGATGAACTTCGCTGGGTCAGCGCAGTAATGAGAGTCCACAAGGTGCACTGCTGTCAGCTTGAAGAAGCGAGAAAGTGTAGGAGAACCACACTCATAAGTAATTCATGCAAGGTAGAAACACTTTAATATCAAGTTATTGTTGGCCATGCTTGATGACTGTATGTATAAAGCATCAGTTAAAGGAACAACTCACCCAAAAATGAAAATTCAGTCACTATCTACTCACCCTTACGCTGGACATGGAATGTCAGGTGAAGTTTTGTAGTCCACAAAACTTTTCTGGAGCTTCAGAGCAAAACAGTGTTGCAGCATTCATCTAAACAATTAAACACATGGGAACCTGTTTTGAAATGTAAGAAAACAACCAAAAAAACATAAAATGGCTCCATACAGCTCATCCAGCATAACCCAAGTCTCTTGAAGCCCCAAGACCCCAAATTTATTTGAAAAGATGTTATTTACACCCTTTTAAAAACCCAAATCTTCACTGTATGTCCTAAGCTAAAAGCGTTAGCACGCTTCCAGAGAATAAGATTTGCTGGAGAAGCCATTTTATGTTTTGGTTTTTTTTGTCCCCAGCTACTTCAGTTGTTTAGAAGAATGCTGCCACGCTGTTTTGCTGTAAACGTTGCAGAAAGTTTTGGTGGACCACAAAACTTCACCCAACTTTGCAGCAACATGAAGTGAGTAGACAATGGCTGAATTGTCATTGTTGGGTTAACTTTTCCTTCAAGGCTCCATTCCCATGCTTGATTGTTTAAAAAGCTCACCCTGAAATTCCACTTGGCCAACTGAGAGAATATATTCTTTACTGAACTCTGGTGGGTGTAGAGCTCCACCTGTCCAGGACAGTCAAACAAGAAGTAGCAGTCACTGTGCTGTTTCAGCTTGTTCTCTAACCAGTCCAGATTTGCCTCAACATACTCCATACTGTAGAGGAGCCCACCATTAGGCCCAAGCTTCAACCCCTCCATGACATCATCCAGAGTGACCAGCTCGGAGACATCTACCGCACAGGAGTACGGTAGTCCTTCATTGGCTGGGTCCATGTTCACCACAACCACCTTGCGTCCCAAGTGAGTCAGGAACTCCTGCATTCCTTGGCAGTAAGTGGTTTTTCCTGAGCCTGGGGGTCCGATGACCACCTGGCCGAAGCGTAGAGAGGGTTTCACTCCTGACTGACTGGCCATGGTTTCAGTGCGAAGAGGACTGAGGATCACATTAGACGGGACCAGGATGTCAGAGGGGCTACATGTGTTGTCCTACACAGGGTGTCAGCATCCAGGTGTGTACCTGACGGGGTCACATCAGATAATATGGTGAAAGAGGCTCAAGTTTAGCCTTTTCATGGATAACTACTAGCAAGAGCAACATCTCATCTCGAAACAGTGATTGTTAACGTTATACTCAGGTAACATTAACTAGCTAAGTTAATTAAATGAACTGCTAATTTAACTGCAACACGTAGCTCATGAAAAGTTTGTGACAAAACAAAAGTGTAATTAACACTAGCTGCAATTTCTGTTACGCCACTGTGAACTAATATTTCTAAAAGTAATAACTACTGATGGATAATTACCGTCTGCCGCCGTTTTGTTTGCATGCGTACAACAGCTGCTAGCTAACCGGCTAACCTGCGCCAAAGTACATCCGGGTCATGTAACTGACGTGTCAAAATAAAAGCACTGTTTTGTTTTGTTTTTTCATTTCACGAGTCACTATACTTAACCTGAGCTCACCATGTCTGTGAGGGTACTTCATACATTATTTCGACCTTTTGATAAATCATTAATACTTTCCATACAAATATGACGCATTTACATAGAGAGACAACTTTTTGTGCAATAGTGACTCAGCAGTTTCAGATATTACATGAATATAACAAAAAGGTAAAACACAAAATCCGCACAAGTGGAATGAAAGGTTGGAAAAATGTTTTTAATATCGCAGTCAGACAAATAATGAGTAAAAATCACATAAAATAATAGTCTTTTCTTTAAGGTCATCTTCGTGGTCCAATGGTGCCACCTGGCTGCCAGCCTCTGTACTTCATACTGGTGCTAGGTTGACGTCTCAGCAATGTGTCACCTCCATCAATATTTTTGGGTTTATCATACACTGTGGATATATGAAAATCTTTTCTGGCCTTTTTTGCAGAGTGTAACAACAATTTCTCTCCATGATACCTGCAGAAAAGAAATTGTATTAGGAGCGCATAAAATAACACTCATGAAAAACCTGCAAGCAATTAAATTTAGTTGATTCAGTCTTTTGTGTTCATACGCACCCAAAGCCTCTTTTGCAATTAGGGTGTTGGCCCTCGCTCTCAAGAGCGTCAGGAATTCCAATCTGACTGTGTCCCAACCCGTCACCATCCTTCCAGCCCTGCTTTTCCATCACACGACGACCAAAGCCCTAGAAAGAAAGAATAAAAAACATTCGAAATGTGCTCATATAGGCTATGATAGAAAACACAGCAGTCAAATTATAAACCACCTCCTTACCTTAGTGAACCTCTCGAAGCTGCCAATAGACTGACTGTGTCCAGATCTATCTTCAAGACCCTCCCTCAGCCTTTTCTCGTATCGCATTCGGACAGAGTCACGGGCATCCATGTCACCTCCATCTGTGAGTGGAAGAGATGGGTTTAAGAAAATCGTACTCACAGAGATAATTCACAGTTTGGTTCCCTTCATCAATCACAGTTTGAAAATAAACTTGAGTTACCTTTATCATAGTAAACACTCATGTCAACATCCCAGTCGTCTGCCGTTTGTTCATCGAAATCTAAAAAAAGGACAGAAGGAGACATAAATGTAATCAATAGTTAAAGTAATAGTGACAAAAAATCATATAAATGTGCTTTTAATGGATTTAGATCATAATAAAGTCTGCACAGTCATGACATGAGGCTGGGAAATGTATCAACGTTCATCCTTAAATGTAGACTGGAATTTAGTTTTGTGGTTAACACAATATGATAACTTAAGATGTGATTATGTATAAACATATATCATGAAATACCAGCTTCTTCTGGCAAGCGTGGAAAACTGTATGATTAATGGTCTTGCTGCATACCTCCTTCCTCCTCCTGCCAGTACTGGGCGTCTGTGTAGAAAACCAGGCCTGAGCCGCCCTTCTCCCACTTCAACTCGATCTCCTCCTCATACAGCCTCTCTTTGCTTCGCTCCTGACTCGTTACATCATCATGCAAAGCTTCATGGCGCTCCCACTCCTCACACCAGTCATCATCCTACAACCAACAAGATTAATGATTGAAAAACCAGTGATGGCAATTCACGCATCCCTGTATCACAATGCATTTATGTGTAACATACAAATAAATATAAATGGATTTCAACCCACGTCATCTGCATTTGACTGTGCATCCTCCTCCTCTTCTTTCTGTGGCTCATCAGGTTCTGTTGTTTCTCTGTCATCAGCTAATTTTCTTTCTCCTGACGGTGGAGCAGCCAAAGTGCCTGGTCCTGATATTTCATGTCCAGCAGCTGTTAATACAGTCTCTTCCGTGGCTGGAAGTGTCCAACTGTTGCGATACTGAAAAGGTACATTGCCGTAACGGCGATTGGAGCTGGTCTTTGGGAAGGTGAGGCCCAACTTTCGGATGAGGCGTGGAGGCAATCGACAGGACTGGATGAGCTGTAGGAACACTTTCACTGGTGTGCCCACGTTTCCATTCTGCATCAGAGCAGGTGGATTCAGCTCAGATAAGGTTTTGAGGTCAGCCTCTGTGAAACGCTCTGTTAAGGACACCCGGTGGCGCTGCTCGTG
Source organism: Pagrus major (assembly GCF_040436345.1). Taxonomy (NCBI): domain Eukaryota; kingdom Metazoa; phylum Chordata; class Actinopteri; order Spariformes; family Sparidae; genus Pagrus; species Pagrus major. The sequence goes on along the minus strand of NC_133231.1, from coordinate 13,958,359 downwards.
CTTTGTTTTATACGGGAAGGACCCATCATCTGAAAGAATTAAAAAAACAAACAATTAAATTTATGAACAGTGATAACACTTCATGTCACATTTAGAAAGGAAAAAAGACAAGAATTTCCAGGTATAAACAGTAATACCTAGATGAAGAAACCATGACACACATGACATAATCCCTACACTCTGTATCTAAGAGAGGTTTCCATTTAGAAGTAGTTTCATTAAAAAACATTTATATTATTTTTTATAATTTTTCTTATTAATTTACTGTTTGAGTCACTTTTGACAGAAAGAAATCAGGAATTCGGTCCATACCAGAGCTGCAACTAATGAATATTTTCATTGTCGATTAATTTGTCAGTTATTTTCTCAACTAACCAATTACTAGCTTGGTCTATAAAATGATATAAAAATGGTGAAGAATTGTGACTAGTGTTCCCAAAGCCAAAAATGATGTCCTTAAATGTCTTGTTTTGTCCACAAGTTTATTGTCATAGATCGGTAAAGAAAGCAGAAAACATTCACAACAAAAGCTGGAATCAGAGAATTTGGGCTCTTTTTTATTTCTTTTTTTTTCTTAAAAAAAGTGCTCAAATTGAGTAATCAATTATCAAAATAGTTGGCAATTAATTTAACAGGTTACAACCCATCAACTCATTGATGCAGCTCTATTTTCAACAGGCAACTTCACAAACACGAAGAGCCATTTGTACTTCTTTTATTTATATAATTACTAACTATTAGAAACAGGGAAGTGACCAAGTGGGGCGGTTTAATGATAATTTGGCTTCTGATAACTTGCGAAGGGCATTCTGCCTTATTGTTGAAGTACCCCGCAAGAATCACATTAAAAAAAAGTTAAGTTCCCAAGATATCCTGACTGTGAATCATTTGATTGACACAAGCTCCCAAAACACTTGACCCTACACTTCCCATAATGCAACCAAGTACATAACCCTAGTTTGTTACGCGAACCGAAACCTCAGCTATTCTGTTTTTTAGTTACCCATCTTATTTTTTAAAGCTTAATAAAGCTCCCTGCAGAGCCACAGAAGACAGTCTATTATAAAAGAGGTACAGGCAGAGTGGTAACGTCATTGTCACGTCACTTGTACTGACCACTGTGTAAACTCGGCGGAGTGCCCCTTTAATATGGCACAACATAGTTCAAACACAGACTAAAAGAGGGGTGATCTCTTTTTTTTTTGTCCCCGGATTCATGTTAGGTTGACTGACAGTAGACTGACTGACAGGCACATTTAGAGAAGCACCCGTCACTTACCCTTGTCATCTGAAACTTTGACTCTTTTGATAACACAACGTCTAGCCAGCCAGTTCCCCTTCGAGTTGACCCAGTGTTTCCCGGCATACATCCTGACGAGTCTGTCAGCTTCTTTCTCACGAACAGAGACGATGCAGCAGCACGTCTTCACCGTCTGTTTCTTCACAGAGCCGTTTGTTGTGTCCTGGTCAGTCTCCGGGGGTTTGGAGCTGCCCTCTTCGCCGTCACCACACGGTGTGTTTTCGGTCCGCTCGGACTCCCTGAGGACCTCCGGCCGGTGTCGGTAGTGAAAACATTGAAAAGCGCCGCTTTCTATGAACTGACTGAAATAATTCCTCAGGTCCGCTGAGCGAAATGCTACAGGGATGTTGGTAACGGCAAAATACACAGGAGAGCCGTCTTCAGAGTCCGCCATGATTGTTTTTTCCCTGGACGGCAAGCGTCATCAGAACGACAGTCTGAAATGACGTCATATCCGCCTCTGGGTATACGCCACTTCCGGTTTCATTCACGGGACCTTATTTCGGATAAAAACATGAAATGGAAGTGAGTCAAGAGAAACGAATAATTGTTTGATCCCATGAATCACATGTATGATGTTTGTCAATTAAAAAGATAATTTCCAACTCAAGAAAGTCGCAGTTTGTCATAAATAAAGTAAAATATCATCTAGTTTTGTGTTAAACCGTTCAGTGAACTTCATCATCTACCACAACCCATGACCTCAACACACGTCACCAACACCAACATGGCCGCCAACTCTGACACAGATAAAAGTATTAACGAATGTGAAAATCACAATAAAACTAACCATAATGACAACTGACGTTAAGTGAAAAGGAGAGTTCTACAATGTTTGAGTTACAGTCCCCTCACTGAATAGGACAAAAGACAAAAGTCTTTCACATGACTGCATTTGTTTAAACTCTTTCAGCAAGACAGCCAAGAAATGTGTTCAGTCAGAGTTCATTAACCCCGAGGCTAACTCCTCCTCTGGCCTTCAACTCAGCTTTTATCGTTGTGTTTTGATAGTAATAAGCAGTAAAACTAGACCTGGGTCCAGACACTCTGACATCACTTTACACATCATATTACAAACTGATTGTGCATTAGTCATAGCTACTTTGGGCTGTGGAAATTCATGCTTATCCTCAAGCGTGTCATATACGTATGTCATACAGACTTTACATACATGATTATACAGGTAAGTCAGAAATTTGATCTTATATTTAAGGTTTACGTTCTAATAAGATCAGTGCTTGTGGAAGTGAATGAACTACAATTGTACTCATACTACCGCCAAGGCCCAACAGTCCCCTTTAATTCAATCAAGCCTAATCCAATATTAAACTCGATAGCCCTGTATCACTCTATGATTTAAACCATCCATAACTGCTTAACCATGATTTCAGCACACCAGATCTAGGATCCACATCAAATTGAACTCACCTATAGATACCAGCTACCTGAATATGCCTGATTATTTTCATCAAGATTCATTCATTATTCCCTGAGAAATTAACAAAAATCGCAAAAACACTCGCAATGTTAAAGAAAGTGAGAAAAAATTCCTAGCATCGTCCCTTTATCTGGATCCCCACCAAAACTTAATGGGGTCTATTCTGGGTCAAGACCCATCCTCCATCCAAGTTTCATGGAAATCCGTTCAGTTGTTTTTGGGTAATCCTGCTGACAAACCAACCAACAAACAAACAAACATGAGTGACAACATAACTTTCTTTGCGGAGGTAATTAAACTGTCTTGCAGGTATATCATACATCCTAGAGCCTGGCTAAATATCTGTCATTGCAGGAAAATAAAAAATGAAAAAATAAATTTAAATAACATGGAAGAGAAGTCATCTTTCCACAGACTTAATAAAATACATTTACACCTTGTCACAAAAAGCACCATAATGAGTCATTACACTGGAGTATTTGGCCTTTGGAACTTTTATAAAATGAAGACAATTAAACTTTAGGTTTCAGTTTTGTTTGTGGTATGTTTATACCTCAAATTGTGGGATATAAAAATATTTTTTACAAAATCCTTCCTTCTACTGAACTTTTCAAATGGCTCAGTGTGTCTTAACAAGAGGGCAGCCGTAGATGAACTTTGCCTCACTACAGTACGGTGTAAAAAGAGTATCCAAGTTTAGCATTATGTTAGTTTAGTATGTGTGCTTTTCTAGGTACTACTGGGTCAACACTACAGTACAGCCTGGCAGTGCAGTATGTCATCGCAAAAATCCATATTATTTGAAGAGAGGACCTGCATTACATACCAAAAAATATTCTGGTGTAGAGAGCAGGAATATCTCTAACAGCTATTGTCCCTCACATTTAGACAAGTCTGATAGTCTAAAAGTAAGAAAACACTCAGAAAACAGTCAGAATTGAGCACAATTTAATCTATAAGATCGAACATTGTCCAAAGCAATCATTGCGTATAATATTTGAGCCATTCAAAACTGTTAATCACTTTCTTTAATAACGACATTTTATTTTAAGTGTTGCTGAAATGTTTGACACTTTATGGACATTACATATAATCCAACAAAACATGACAACAGCGCACTAAATAAAAGTTACCAGATAGCACTTATTGAAAACAACATTCAAGCTAACAAAAAATCATTAGTAAACATGTTTGATTACAACATTTCAAGGACAATTCTGTCAACATGTAATCTAAATGTGTATGTTAATAAAATAATACGTTTAACCAACTATTCTGGTGCCGACTAGTGTGGGTATCAACTCATAATAGAACAGTAGTTTCAATTTGTTGTTTTTCAGTTACTTTATCTCAAAAGTTGGATCATTACATTTTTTCATCATTGTTTCTGCAATTTATGATTTTTTGTTGTTGACAAGAACGTCTGAAAAGGGTTAATAACATACAGCTTGTCATTTACTGGTGAACCTGAAAGAACGATGTCTAAAAATGTGAATTGAATTCCATCAATTTGAATTCCAGAATAATCGAATGATTTTCCTGAGGAGTGAAATGACCCCACAGTGTTAAAACATCACTGTCACCCTAGGGTTGATGAACCTGTGCTGTATTAGCAGTAGGTCAAGGTCAAGTGTCATGTACTGTACCAGACATGGTGTCCATCACACACTGAGAGTTCAACGACCTGGGAAAAATCAAACCAGGGGAAACATGAAAGACAATATTTTGGGGGAAACCTCACAAGAAAAGCAAACTATATAAGTTTCAGGGGTAGAGGGATATGTTGACACAATTGTCTTATAAATGATCTCATGATGGCCCATTTAAATGGTTATTAGAGTCTTAACTTTATAATGCTTTTACAGTCAAGTCTCTTAAACATGTTGAGAGAACATATGTATTTTAATAATATTAAAAAAGAAGCTTGGACACTCTTCAGGTTCCAGCCATTACGTAATGCCTGATCAGACCTGGACTGTTTTCCTTGATTGGCCTCAGGATACAGCAGTTGTTCCACTTTTAGAACGAAGGACATTTCATTTTTACTGTCCTGGTTGGAGATAAGTGTCTGTCCTCCGTGTCCGTCTCTGCCTGCTCCTAACTCTATAAACACAAGCCTTATCACCAGCATTTACAACTGTCCCCATGCCTCATGAAACCTGAGGGCTGCTGAGGGCATTATAGGTCACTTAACTGAAATTCTTCAAAATAACGTAGTGTTTTATTACAATCATCAAGCACCAGGGTTTAATGCCCTGGTGCGTGATGATTTAGCTCCTGTGATTGTGAACAGGTCACGTCTGACATGATTAATCACAAGCATATCATAATGAGATCACTCCAGGAAGGAAAATCAGGCTTCTAAAATATATTCTGGAGTATTCTTTGAAGTAAAGAGACTGACGAAGTAAAACAAACATTCGGTGACTGGTGCTGCCAGTAGTGTCTGGCTTGTAATCTCTTTATTGCAGTCATTCACTTTGTGGACTGACCTTGACTCCACCGCTCTGTGGTTCATGTCTTCTACTGGGACTTCCCTCCTGTGATGCTTTCAGGCTTCTTGGCTTGTGCAGCAGGTGTCCAGACAAAAGTAAAGAAGATAATATGTTATATATTGTGTCACCTGTCACAATACAATGTGGTAAAGTCGGTTCCCTGTGCTAAATGTCCAAACCAAGAGCGCTTGTCATTGAAATATGCTGTTTGTTTATCCATGACCATAATAAAGCAATTTTCTTATCAGACTGCAACCGCCGTGCCAGGCACCAGGAAGATAACGAATTAGGGTAAACTTATTTAAATGACAAGTGGATCACAGTACTACCTGTTATAGATGCAATAAACTGGAATTCCTTACATCTCCCTTGCCAACTTTGATTGTGTCACAATTAAAACAGTTAAAGGATAAGTTCACATAAGTTCACACAAAAATGAAAATTCAGTCATAGTCTACTCATCCCCATGTGGATGGAAAGTCAGGTGAAGTTTCATAGTCCACAAAACATTTCTGGAGCTGCAAGTCAGTGTTACAGCATTCAACAACAACTGAAGTAGATGGGGACTTAAAAATAAATTTAAAAAAACAGAAAAAACCCACACAAAATGGCTCCATGCTGCTTGTACAGCATGATCCAACTCTCTGAAAGTCCAGAGATTGCAAATTAATTTAAAAGGATGTGATTTACACCCTTGCTGCACAGTCAAGCTTGTGTACCCACTTTTGACTAAGTACTGTTACCTTTTTTAGCTTCGCAGCTAAGGTGAAGATTTTGGCTTTAAATAGGTATTGATAATGTCCTTTCAAATCAATTTGGGATCTCGGAGACTTGGAAACGCTTTTATATGTATATATTCTTTTGTAAATATTTTTGGAGACAACTGTAATGACTTCTAAAGGTGCGATATGTAAGAGTTGTATTTTAAAACATTGAAACTATCATCAACAGAATGTGAAGAAATACGTTTTGTCGTTATGTCAAAGATGCCTTTGAATTGTCTTTTTGAGATATCTTCTGAAGTTAGCATGCTAAGTAGCTAGCCCCTAATTGCTTTGTTCCAATAGTAAACACCACCAACACGCATTTGGTGCTCCGCGCTCCCACTCAAGGCAGAGTCAGCCAATAGGAGCGCTAGCTGCACGGCTAACTGAGCTAACAACAGCTAAAGTTGGCAATTCTTACTGCATCTTTAAAGCCACATGTTTCCATTTTTATAGCAAAACAAGCTTGTATTCTGAGTTATGGTGAGGTGAGAACAAAAAGATCCCAGAAGTCCTGCAGTTCGAGAATATAGGACTATACAACCAAATAAGTTACATAGTGCACCTTTAACTTTTTTTTCTAGTGCCATTGTCAAGTCAAATCTTTTTAACAAACACTTTGGTTTTTACTTTTTATTACTAAATAATAATTTACAGAATATAGAAATGAACAGTGAGCTGAATAGAAAAGATATCAAAAATCCAAATATTGAAACAGATGATTTATTCTTTGTCAAAATATTAGGGGTATATCTTGAATCCTGGGTATGGCTTTGTTGATATGGAATAAAATAAAAGGTTGAATTGAACAGTTTGACTTCCAGATTAGGTCTAAAAAATCCAAATTTTGTTTCAGTGCTACAATTAAAAACATGTATCTTTAAAAAAAGAACTAGATAACAAACTTGTTACACCTTATGAGGTCTTAACTCACAGGTCAATGGCCTCTCTCTGCCCTGGCTGCTGTGCAGGTGTGACCTGGCAGAGTGCAGGGACAGATGTGGGGCTGATTACCTCGGCAGTCCTTGGTAGCTTGGTACTGCCTGGGTTAATGACACTGGCTCTGAGATAAGGCCCAACCCTCTTGATACCCAGGCGTTACTCCACCAGCTCCTCTTCATTGATGAAAAAGCTTATCGGTTTTCCAGGGTTATACCATCAGCCACCTGGCAGAGCACATAGTTGTTTTTCACAGAGTGTATTGACAAGTCAAGGTCCACTTAGCAGGGTGGGTTGTCCTATAAATACAGGAGCGCTGGAGGAGGCAGCAGTAGTACTCAGACGCTCACAAAGAGCACGTCCTGCAGGAGGTCACTGACATTTAACTACACAGATCTCTCTCTACAACCTCTAAAATGGATAGCGGGTGTCTTTGTTCAGCCAACAGCGACAGGCTTTCGAATCCCATCCTCTTCAACATCCTAAGCCAAATGGATAACAGCAAACCGAGCCAAAACAGCCTCAACTACAGATCAATACCTCATAGATGCAACTGTGAGCTGCGGCGGACAGTGTGCTTGAAAAGGCCATCTGAGATTTGCAAAGAAGCTTCAGCAGTTCTGGTTAAAACCATCCAGTTCATGAAGAACCTACCTGCTTTTAACCAGATGCCACCAAACGACCAGTTCTCACTTCTCAAAAGCTGCTGGGCACCGCTCTTCATTTTGGGCCTGGCCCAGGAATGTGTGGACTTTGAGGTGACGGACACCCCTGCCGACAGCATGCTGAAAAAGATTCTCCTGAACCGTCAGGAGAGCCCAGAGATGGAGAGGGAGCAGCCCACCATAGCCGGTGTCAGCAAACTCAAGTCCTGCCTCAAAAAGTTTTGGAGTTTGGATCTGAGTCCAAAGGAGTACGCCTACCTCAAAGGGACCACAATATTTAATCCAGGTGTGTATTCATGTGATGTTCTGATTTCTTGGTGTTTTTCAGTCACTGCTGCAAGAATACAACATTTGCATTATATGTAACTCTAATTTATTGCCTTTACCTTCAACAGATGTCCCAGATTTAAAGGCAGCTCTGTTTGTTGAAGGCTTGCAACAAGAAGCTCAGCACGCCCTCAGCGAGGTGGTCCAGCTCCTCCACCCAGGGGACAGGGAGCGCTTTGCTCGGATCCTCCTCACCGCCTCCATACTGCAGAGCATCACACCCAGCCTCATCTCTGAACTCTTCTTCCGGCCCGTGATAGGCCAGGCTGATCTGCTGGAGCTGATGGTCGACATGCTCTTCTGCAGGTAGAAGAGGACGGCTGGACTTTATGTAACTGTCCTGGAGAAAGTTGAATCCAATGTTTTTTAACAGTGATGCTGCAGAACTCTTTGTTGACCCACCCATGCAATGTTTGCTCATTGAATTAAGGAAATGCTTGACAGTGGACTTATCAAAGCCAACAAAAACATGAGACTATGAATTTCTTACATTTACATTAAAGCTAAGGTCACTTTAGCCCAGTCTGAAAAGATTTGATCCCTTAAAGTGGAAAGATGTGACTTTCCAGACTGTACCCACTGTTAATATACTGTATTTCATGTTAAAGATCTTTTCTGCGTTCTTAATGTTGTAAATAACTGTTGTCTGCACTGACAGAATATGTCAAATAAATATATTTTTGTACATGAACTTAATAGTGAAGTCCTGTCTTAATCTTTTAAAAGGACACAGAGCAAGCCAAACCTGATGCAGTATCTGTCTCATGTACCACGTACTACACATGATAATGACACTTTGTTCTGAACATCATCGTCCCTACATTGCATTTGGCACGTACCTCTTTACTGACATGTTCCGCAGCAAAGTATTGCTCAATCCTGTTTATTTTAAATTCTTGTCAAGGTGCCAGGGTTCCCAAAGATAGAACATGTCAGAGTGACTTCCCTGGAAATGCAGCAAAAACCCTAAAAGTGTGGTGATTATAGGTTTGAGAAGTTTTTCCAACAATATACTGTATAGCTTTAATGACGGAACAAGCAGATACATCAGCAGAAAGTATATAGTAATACAGTCTGACAGGGTTTCTTTTTCCTCTGAGGTGACTTAAAACAATTAAAGTGACTACTGAGTTTTAAACAAGGGCTGTACAATATGGTAAAGAAATCATACTGTGATTATTTTGACAGATATTACAGATTTAGATTAGTGGGAATGATTCATGGGAATTATTATTTTTACATCACAATTTTCATTTTCACTGAAAAAATTGAAATCGTGATGATGTTGCTGAGGTCTGAACCAAACAAACATGTTTTCTTACATCTGGAGAACAAGTTTGTTTGAGATTTTTACAGTATAGTAACAGTCTCAGCAAATACCACGGTTTCAAAAATAAAAATTCAGTCATTATCTACTCACAGTCATGCTGATGGAAACATTTGTGGAGCTTCATGGCAAAATAGCATTCACCTGAAGTAGATGGGGACTTGTTTTAAAACATTAAAAAAATAAATAAAAAAAAACACAATATATGTAGCTATTCCTTTATCACTTTTGATGTGTGTTTAGGATCATTGTCCTGTTGGAACACCCAATCTTCTGGTTGATGATTTTAGGTTTTCTTGACAAATTTGGAGATAATCCTCCTTCTCCATTATTCCATTTACTTTCTTTACAGCAGCAGATGCACTGGCAGCAAAACAGCCCCACAGCATAATACCACCACCACCATGCTGGACAGTAGGTATGGAGGTTTTGAAATTGATTTGGATGTGGAGCAGCTAATTGAGGCGAAAATGATCGAGGGACATTTAACCAAACATAAGAATTACGGTATGTATATTTGTGAGCCAGCAGATTTAATCACATTTTCAGAAGACCGATAACAAAATTAATTATTGAACCAAACTTCACGAATGTTTATTGTGACAAAGTAGCATGTGTTCCTCTCATTTCATCACAGAAAAATGAGAGCTGTAGAAATTATTGGAACTGAAGGCTGCTATGATATACATGTTCTTTATAGGTGTATGTGAAATTAGAGTAGATGAAGCACATAACCCAGCCTACAACATGATAACTGTCAAATGTCCTACTGTATAAACGTTATATTGCTGCATATTATACCTTGTAAACGTTATATTGCTGCAACCCCATTTCACACACATAAAATCTTTATCAAAAAATTGCAGGTTCTGCAATTTGTATATTGCACTTGGCCATATTTCAGTTTAGATTAACTGTGCTGCCCCACTCATATTGCATAAAACTCATATTGAGAAACCACATCTGACTCATGGGCGCTGTGCTCTCCTTATTGTTTGACCAGATTGTGTTTGAACCAAAGTTAACTGTCAGTGCTGCGTCAGATGCCCGTCAGTGCACGTTATACCACTTCACACCAAGATACAAAGACTGATATGATCAGTAACCTCCCTTATTGTTTGTTATTACCTCACATGTTGAAACATTAGTGTGCAATATTTTGTTTATTGTTGTGCTTTGTCTCCCTCTAATGGAGAATAATGGAAGTCACACAGATAATCAGAGAAACTTAAGTAACACAGAGTGTTACGAGTGAACTCAAACTTACCTGTCCTGACATTTTTTCACATACAAAAACATTTAACAACATAAGAACCCTATACAAATCACATGTTTCATGCTCAAAAGTTGATAGAAGTCTAAAGGATAATGCTGTTAATAACCTGCAGGCTATATTTGATATAGAACAGGCCCTCCTGATTCATCCTAGCCTGTGGTATGTCAGTTGTGAAACAGTAAGCCTTTGCATGACACCTATTCAGGTAAAACAGGAATGTGCTGGTGGGGGCAGAGAGCCAGAGGAAATGGGGTTACACAGGGCAACTGCAACACACCACAAGCAGAACAGCAAGTCTAAAAGCTCAACATTCAGCGCAGGAGAGTTCAGACGGGTTGCTCATTTGTAGCTTACTAGGCTTTGTTTGGTAGATATGGTATATTTTCACCTGTTTTTTTAGTACAAATCAGTGTTTCAAGAATGTTTAAGAAACGTTCTGTTGATTCAAGTGCAGCTATCGGACTTATTCTGAGTTGTTTTAAAGTGCTGACAACACAGTTCAGACGTTTTCAAGGCTGAACATGAGACACATATTTCATTCAGATTACCTCCATAAATATAAAAGATATGTCAGTAGAACCAGCTGTTAATACAGAATACTTTAAGGCTGTATACCTTAAAAATATACATGTGATCCAAAGTAGGACTTCAGGATAAGTTCCTAATGTTGAGCTGGTTCTCAGCACTGCTTCTTCCCTTTGCAATAAATGACAAAGACAAACCCCGGGATTTTATTTCCTTTTTGTCAGAACCAGCCAAACAAGTTTTCTTCTTTTGCTGAGGGCGGAAAAAGCCTGCCTGGTACAACACAGTGACCTCGGGGAGATGAGCTTGACAACAATAACCCAAGAGATAAAGAGGAAAAGTAGGGAAAGAGACAGCCAGCCAGGCGAAGCAAAAACTTGTTGATATATGGGTGACAATAATTTGTTGCAAAATAAAGGAGCTGCTGCTTATTTTCAAACTGAGTGAATATATTATTTTGGTTTGACACAAAGCTCTGCAAGCACACGGCAGTATGTCACATTTTCTGTAAACTACAATAAGAAATAAATGACCTCAACATCATTACTATGTAAGATATTTCCTTATTGAATACCAGTAAAAGGCATAAACAAGCATAGGGACTTTTATTTTGTTAAAAACAGGACTTACCTGTGAATAAAAAACTGTGGCCACAAATGGTTTAACAACCCAGAAAGTAACATTCACTTAAAAATATGTACATCAAAATATGGCTTAACAACGCAGTCTTCAGGTCAAAACATGCTTAAATGGCAGGAGTCAATAAACCCACACAGTGCATGCACAATGGCTTGCATAAACAATTGCTCAGGAACAAGAATGAGGACGGTTATGTTCTACCATCAGTCTCTATCCTCTGGCCTCACTGCTGAGATTGCATGGAGTGTAGTAACTTTAAACACTGCATACAAATACATAAGAACGTACATTCTCTCCCTGTGTAAAAAAAGGTTTCCTGTTTCAGTGGTGCGTTTGCTTTAAAGAGAAACAGTCCATGAATTTTAAAATGACACTCCAAAAGCAAAAAAAAGGAAGAGCACAACCGCCCAAGGTAAAAGGTGCTCCAGCCCGTAACAGCAAAACAAAACAAAAAATAATAGCACAAGGATAACATTGTCCATCTAGTTGGCTACATCACTTTGTCAGGATATGTACTTTTGTTTCGGTGTTGGCCTTCAGAGAAGCAGAGGAGCGCCTGAAGAGTCTGTTTCGGTGTCATGGTGCCAGGCTGAGTAGGCTGTGGTGTTGCTGGAGGAGTACGCTGTGGGAGAAAGAGCTTTATTTAATGCACTGAAAGCAAAAAACAAGGCAGTACAAGAAAAAGCAAATACAGTAGATGCTACATCAAGCCTCCTGACTAATTTTATACACCGGTTGCACTGGTGCGCCTAACATTTTCATGTAAAAGGTGCACTATGTAGTTTTGGGGAAGACATTTTAATCAGAGGAGAAAGATCTTCACTGACTGATTTTTTATTCCTAAACAAACAAAATAAACAAACTGACCTGACAACACAATTTTACACTGTTTTACTTTGATTTTAATTGGCGGACCCTGCCACCTTTTTAGCTTCAGAGTTCTGGGGACCTTATTTTCCGCTTGTTTATTCACTTATGGAAAAAATACCTATTTCTGAGTTGGTATTATTACCTTATCAATACTGTAAATATCAACATTCTGAGTTTGAATTTCTTCTACAAAATTACATAGTGCACCTTTAAGGTGCACCAGCACATAATGTGGGTGCAATCAATAACACATTGTAATTTCTTAAAATTAAATTGTAAACAGTAATAAAGGTGCCTCAAATGCATTTTTATAGGTTACGTTTTTTTCTATAAGCAGACCTGCTAAATTTTATGTGCACCGACGCAACCCATGAACATTTTTAGTTGCACCTGACAGAGTTGGGAACATGTCTTTCAAGCTTACAGAATATCTACTGGTCATGGGCAAAAAATGCATTGCAATGAAATGGAAGTCAAATCTTGCATTGCCAGTTGAACTGTAGCTCTCAGAGGTGAAGAGTTGCATAACTCTGAAGAACATAACCTACCCACTAACGTTTATAACAGACAGAACACACAGTTATGCTGTAAACGACCATCACATTCTCTGACTGAAGCCAAGTTGTCTCTCCATCCATCTCTCCTGTTATTCTTTCTTAATACTGTTTACATTCTCATCTTAATCATTGTGTGCAGACTTATTTTTGTTGTCTGTTATTTTAAGAAAAAGAAAAAGCAAATACAGTAGATGCAACATCAAGGTTCCTGAATAACTTCATACACTGGCTGCACTGGTGCGCCTCATCGGGGTGCAGCTAAGTTATGTGCTGGTGCACCCCGATGAGGCGCACCAGTGCAGCCAATAACACATTTGATTTAACTTCTTAACACAGTATGTAAATGATTGTTGTCTCAAAATTATTTTTAAGCGTTACATTTTTTTAAACGACTTGTCAACTTTTAGGCACATCAGAGTTTTGGGAACAGTCGCACCACGGGGCCCTGCACAACAACAGTTGAGTTTAACCCTGGTGGCTGGTACATTCCCAGGCCATTATGTGAAAGTTGTGGCAACACAATGTGGTGTACCCTCATTCAAAGACATGTAACAAGACACCCCGCTCTTCCTTGCAGAACAACAGAGGCTGCTGCGCGCTAATCCATCTGTAACCAAAGTTGTTCGCTGAAATGACATAATAAAAACCTGGGACATTCTGCAGCGTATATTTAATGAGACCTGATCTGCTGCTCTGGCAGGTGGTGTAGCATGACCGCTGAGCCGGAGGGGAGAACGAGGCAGATTGAAAGGTGGGTGTAAGGTGGCAGCTAATGAGCGAGGGATTGTAATATGCAGAGAAAAGGGGACAGGAATGCAGAGCTTTCACTGTTTAAAGCTTGGTATGTTACTGGAAAGTGGAGAGGAGGCGAGAAAATTCCCTGCAGCTGCAGCAGCTACAATGGATTGCAAAGAGTGAGCCTCGGTAGTAATTATGCCTCAATGACCAGGACGAATAAAGGCATGATGAATATAATTAATATGAAATGTGCAACCACAATTCACACTCTCGTACTCTCTGCTGCTGATTGATTTTGGATCTTGTCCAACTCTTTATTCCTCATGCATGTATTTATAAAAGGAGGACATAAATGTGTCGCTGTTAAAGGAAATTCCCAGTATGCACTCACTTCTCCCGCTGTAATGTCTCATCTTCCTCGCCAGCTCGTCAGATGGCGTCTGCTCCGACACTTTCACCTCTGGAACTGTGGCAGGGGACGAAACAGACAAATAAAAAAATTATCTCAAGCAGACGAGCAGCTGCGACAGACTTTAATCCGGTCATCTCTGCTATTGTGCAATATGCTTTGGAAGACAGTGCGCACCTGTTTGAACTTGCCTCAGATTTACCAATTATTATTATTAGGTCACTACCTGTAAAATGCCTGGTGTATTAGGACTTAAAAGTATGAGCCAAACAAAAGAGCCTGAGCAGCGTTCCAACAGACGCTGTGAGTCATTTAGGGAAGCTGATGAGATGATTAGTATAGTTGGTATGTTGCAGCCAGGTGGTGAATACAGTTGTGTTGTGGTATTAATTCAGCTGTTTTTATAAACGTTAATTGTTTTATGAATATGTTGCGTGGTGTTCTTACAGTCACTGCTCATGAACGTGTTGGTCATGGTCTCATTGCCGCTGTCAGGGAGTGTCCCATCGTTCCTCCCGTTTGGACGCTGCCCCGCCGACTGATGGCTCTTGTTCCGTTTGCTCTTCCTCGTGCTGATGCGGATGACGCCGTGCACCAGCTTGCACTCGGCCTCCTGCTCCTCCAGGTTGTAGTCCTGAGCGATGCTGTAGATGAGCTCACTGATCTCGTTGGTCTTGCGGGAGAACGAGGAGTCTGAGGTGCACTTGGCCAGCTGGTCGATCTGGTGCAGGGCATAGAGCTCCAGCAGCTTCTTGGTGATGAGAGAGTCAATGTCTGTGCCTGTGTCGCTCAGGTCATCCAAGTCATAGTCTTCACGGGATAACAGGCTGGTGTTGCTCACAGGCCGCTGGCTTTCCCCTTTGCCAGTCGTACGGGTCCGTTTGGGGGCAGCAACCTGATACCTTACTGTCTGACCTGCGATGCGCACATCAGGATAGCGGAAGCTGTCGCTCGTTGGCAACTTAGAGGCTTTGGTGGATTTGTTGGGCTCCAAAGGGATGCCACAGGTGGGGTTGGTCACAGCCATGCCATTAGGAGGGTGAGGCTCGCTGCCTGCTTTAGGGGGATGGTCTGTGGAGCTCTCGTTAACAGGCAGGCAGGGCTCTCTGCTGCCATAAAATCCACAGGTCAGTACACAGCAGATAAGAGCCTTGCAGCCACTCCAGCCCATGGAGGCACAGGAGCCACAGGCATGTCTGCTGGTGGGTGTGCTGTCCGCTGAGCCAGGAATAAACCCTATAGTCTGGGAGCCCCGGCCCGTGCCGTTGCGCGGGTGGCCTCGGCTGCGACCGTACTTGTTCTCTGAATACCGGGAGTGGTCAGTGTGGTGCTCCCCATGAGAATCCTTGTAAGACTCCTGGCTGCTCTCCCTGGATATAGTCCGAGTCTGTCTGTACTTGTCTGCTCTGGAGGTGGAGCTGTGGTGTTTGTGGTGGCGGGACGCCTGTGGAGCCCCTGAGCTGTGGCCAGGCATGGCTCAAAATGCCTGGGACCTGGAGTGGGAGAGGCATGTTTAGAAGAAGAAAAATAACCAGGTGTAAACATGTTTTGTTGTTGCCACACAGGCTTGTGGCATTAAACGCACCATGGCACGTTCAATTCACCTTAAGAAGTAAACACTTTGCTTCCAGTAAAGTTACCTCCCACCAAACGCTGAGAATGTAAATAAAAGTGGGTGCATTGATTGCTGGCCTGATAGTAAGTTGGCTAATTTCGTCGCGCCCTTAAAAGCTCGCTCGGCCTACAGAGAACGCAGCAAAGCAAAACTCAAACCAAATCTCATTCAACTTTGAACCGTTTTTAATTGTACTTACAAAGCGTCCACTTGCCGCATAAGAGGAAACACTTGTGACCGTCTTCTATCCCAGGTGACTTGTTCAGCGAGCAAACCGCGGAAGTCTCGCACAGAGAAAACTTCTCCTCGCGCCTCAAACACAGAGAAAAGACGTGGATTTCGCCCGCCCACAGACGTCCAGGTGACTTCACCTCACCGACACAACGAAGCTCTGCAAACCTAAAGTCGGCTGCCTCGACCGAGCGACGCGACTCAAGCTCATTCGTGTCGTCTCCGCTTTTGTAAAACTCAGCCGTGTGTAGCCCAGAGTCTCCCAATGTTTGGCTATTACCTGCGGCTACAGCTAATCCCAGATCCTACACCCACCCACAGGTGAGTCGTGACGTCACGCGAGGCGGATATACGAGCAGAGAAGAAGAAAAAGAGGAGCAGGAGGTAGAACAAAAAATAAAGGTAATGGAAGAGGAAGAAGAAAAAATGACTCTTGCTGTAACAATGGGAACACTTCACCGTTTCATAATCTGATTGTTATTTGGTGCCATGTGATGCAACATATTAAATGATGGTGAAATTCTGTACTTTTCCACATGTAACAAACACATACATGCAAGGTAGGTCACACAGAGGTGCACAGCTGCAGAGCCAGCAGGTGTTTTCCACACCATATCTTTCATTCTGCCCTATTTTTTCCCTCCACGGAAACACTTAATCACCCACTCTTTGAGTTGAAATAGTAGGGTCACCTCACCTGGAGAAATATATGAGTCTGTGTGGCAAGGTGGCTTTCACTGCAGTCACAATAAAACAGGAGCACATGACAGGTGGATACATCAAAAATGTATTTTATTTATAAGTGATGCAAATACAAGTTTCATATCTTACAGGAGCTTTAATAACTATTCCTTTGGATGTTATACTACTGATCACATTATGAATTCTAGCACAATAAACACACATTTAATTAAATCATAAAAGTTTTTTTTTATTCTACTAAGGCATACATACTCTTATAAAGATCTATTCTCTGGGTGTCTATGGATTACAGTTTCTTAGGTCAACATACATTTTCCATGCCATTGATCTACCATCTATGTCATCTATCTTTCTGGCAGTAATTTGCAGTACGATAAGATATTTGAAGTCATGACACTAGGATAAAAAGAAAAAGTAACCACAGTTGACAAAACGCGGGCTGTCTAGTGTGTTTTCAGTGTAGCCTATGCCCAACATTTTTGTCAAAAGCAATGATAAACACACACTATTAAAGGATATGTTAGCCAAAAATGAAAATTCAGTCATTATCTTCTCACCCTCAAACCGATGAAAAGTCAGGTGTGAAGTCCGAAAAACATTTCAGGAGCTTCACAGCAAAACAGTGTTGTAGCATTCTCCTAAACAACTGAAGCAGATGGGGACTACAAAACTACGAAAGAATTGATTGGTCATTTTGTCTGTAAAGTGGCAGAAAATGTGGAAAAATGTCGATCAGTGTTTTCCAAAGCCCAAAAATGACGTCCTCAAATGTCTGTTTTTGTTCACAAGCCAAAGATATTCAAGAAACCACAATATTATAATGTTTTAAAAGCTGGAGGACTTTTTTTCTAATTAAATTCCTGAAACCAATTAATCTATTATCAAAAAAAAATAGCGATTGATTTAATAGTCGACAACTTATCAATTAATTGTTGCAGCTCTATTAAGATATTTAAAATCATGACACTAATATGAAAGAAGAAACCACAGTTTACAAAAATTGACAGGTTGACAATCTAGTTTGTCTTCAATGTAGTCTATGTATATATTTTTATAAAATGTATAATAAACACGGGACAATAATGTTAATTTAGAGATAAAATGCTCCAGTTCCTTGGAAACAGAAAGGCACTTTTAAGGTGTGGTTTATAAGTTAGTGCAGTATGTACAGGAAGCTCATCTACCAGAATAAACTATTCACATCTACATATATTTCTTACTCAAAGAATTCTAGCTTCACTGGCCTACAGGTAGGGAGGCTGTCACCTGTCTGACATGTGTGTCTGTAGGAACCTAGAGGATACAGGTGTCACTTGGCAGCTGCTGTGACGGAGATAATCCTTGATGCCCCTTTCCCCTGCTGTTACCATTAACCTCTGAAATGTGCCCCAGCCGAGGGTCTGAGTCGAGCTCATATCTGTAGTGATACCCCTCCAGAACGTCGTGACATGCATCTCTCATCCCAATTATCCAATTCTTCATATCTTTGCGATTTAGGTAGAGCACAAAGAGAAACACCATCCCCACAAACCCCAGAACAAGTCCCAGAAAGACATAGGACGTCTGCAGGGTGAGGTCAGCCACCTCTGCTTGGACTGGAACAACACATCCAACACCCTGGACACTGAGCCCCTGCAGCCGGGTGCCATTTAACCCCCCCGGTGAGGCACACCTTACAGCGTCCACATCCACCTGAGCTCTTGATTCATTCAGCCAGGACACAAAGTTTTGGATCTCACAGGAGCAGGTGTAGGGGTTGTCCCCGAGAAAGACTTGGATGTTCCCGAGCGTCTCCAGCTCTTGTAGAGCATCAGCGCTGAATGTGCTGAAGGCATTGTGTGAAAGGTCCAGCACCTGCAGCTGGTTCATGCCAGAGAAGGTTCCACTGTAGACCGTCACCAGAGAGTTGTTAGTGAGAAAGAGCTGCTGCAGGTTGGGAAGGTGGGAGAACATGCCCGGGGACAGCAGGGAGAGCTGGTTCCCAGAGAGGTCGAGGCGGAGGAGCCCTCTGAGGCCGCCCCAGCGCAGAGCTGTGGTGAGGTCGGTCAGGGCGGAGAAGTTGTAGAGCGAGCGGCTCAGGCTGAGCTCCTGAAGGGGACTGCCGGGTATGCTGAGAGCTTCTGGATGGATGAGCACCAGCTGGTTCCCACTGAGGTCCAGGAAGCGCAGGTTGAGGAGGGCAGAGAAGCTGTGGGATGCCATCTCTGTGATCCTGTGAAGATGACTCACACTGTAATGTCTGTTCTTGGACATTTAATATTATTTTCATACAAATAAAAAACACAGAAAAGAGAAAACTCAGAGAAAATGTATTTATTAGATATACATCAAGAAAGTTAGTCATATTATCCAAATATGGCTTCATATGCATGAATGACACAAAGCAAATCTCACCTATTATTGCTTAAAATGATGTTAGTGACATTCTCCAGCTCTGCAAAAGAATCAGGTCCAATCAGATGTATATTATTCCCTGTGATGAAGACAGTCCTTGCATATCCTGGAACACTTTGCGGCACCGCGAGCAGATCCTTGGAAACACATTTCACTGTGCGAGTGACGGCAAAACACTCACAGCCAAAAGGACACTCCGAGCACAGGTACGGTGCACAAAGAAGGACTCCGAGAAACACCCGGAGTGCAAAAACACACATCTCTGAAGTGTAGCCAATTAAAGAGAATGATAAAAAACAAAACAAAGTAAGTCACAAGAATAAACTAGGGAAAAATATAATAGTTCCACGTGAATTTATAAGTCAAAAATCGAATACAAATGCTGCAGAGGCGGCAAAGAGCACTCCAGCACCAGCCCCTCAGAATCTGCTCCACTCTGGGAATAAAGAAATTGATGGGAGTTCATATCACACACTATCTGCCGGATGAAAAAGGTACGTGGTTCCCTTAAAGGTACAGAGGACAATTAGGGCATCCACAGCCTGTGACCTCCACCGGTCTGCCAGGGGAGACTTTAAAAGCTTTGTACACAGCACATCAAAAATTAAGTTAAAGAGATATCACACTGATAGAGATATACAATAATAAATAATACTTGTTTGGGTACATAACATCAAAAGAAACCAGTAAAAGAAACAATACATAATGTGATGTAATGTTGTATTGCTCATAATATGTATGCTTTCAGCAGAGTAACATTCCAGCATGAGGATGCACATTTAGCAAAGTAAATAATACACTTATGTTAAAGAAAAGCCTTCACATATTTGCAGAGGAAAGAGGACTGCAGGGAGGAGGACGTTTGTACAGCACAATACCACTATTTATCACATGTGGGCCCTACATCATTCTATCTTTGGTAGCGGCTCATATCTCTTAGACAAATAATTGATGAACGCTTTCGGTTTTAAGATTTCGTGCCTCATTTTGTAGCGATTCATCACTGAAATGTACATTAGCCAGTCTGGAATCACATTCATCACTGCCACTCCTGAAATATACATCTCTGGATTCAACAGCATTACTCCACTGTGGTGTAATCTGGAAAGGATCATCTTCCTGTGTGAAACTCTTTATAAACCAGCATGTGAAAAACAGTGATGGTTCATTTCGAAGAGACGTTTTGTAAACACTGTAGCTTATGCATATTATTAAATCATAAATACTTGTGGAAGAAGAGAAATACAATGAATCCTATAGGATTAGTTCACCCAAAAATCCCAAAAAAACACAACCATGGCGATTGGAAAGTGGGGTTGAGTTTCATCGTCCACAAAACATTTCTGGAGCTTCACAGCAACAGAGCCCTGAGATCCTGAACTGATTTGAAAATATCTTTTTTACACCCTCAACATGCAGTCAAGCTGGTGCACCCACTTCAGATGGGGTGCATGCTCACACTTTTAGCTCAGCCGCTACATTGAAAACGTCAGCCTTGTAGAGGGTGTAAATAACGTCTTTTCAAATGAATTTGGGATTTTGGGACACTTGGATTATGCAGGGCGAGATGTATGGAGCCATTTTATGTTATTTTTTCAGTTGTTTTTTTACATTTTAACAAGTTCCTAACTACTGCTCCAGAAATGTTTTCTTGCACTGCGAAATTCCACCCGACTTTCCATCAGTACAGGGCTGAGTAGATAATGACTGAATTTTCATTTTTTGGGTGAACTTATCCTTTAACTGTTAAACCATAAATTAATTACTGATTACTGAAACGACCCACAAACATCTGGGTTTTGCCCCTAAGAAACCTTCCAACAGACTAGATCACAAACAGACGATGAAGTCCTTCATTTAGAAACAAATGTCCTGTCAAAACACATCATTAAAAAGCCAATTACAATGTAAAACCAAAGTCTAAGAGTCATCCCAATGGGCTGCTCGCTCCACTACTGTAGGTTGAAGGTGAGGATGAAGGTGGCGAGGACTCCGCAGAGCATGAAGAAGGGGAGCCAACTCTTCAGGAACGCCGCCCAGCTGAAGGACACAAAGAGGGAAATCTGTGTTATAGTAATCATCAACAGCTGTATATGCACAGAGAGGGTAAAACAACTACTCTTCAAATATTCCTGGACAGGCAAGGACATGTGAGGAGTGTGGAAGTGTCACACTGTCCAATCTCTTTACTCCCATGGGCCCACAGCTCCCTCCCTCCCTCCCTCCCCCTTCTGTGAATGCACCCCAGCCTGCGTCCTACTGTCCTTTCCACCCAGCCGGCGCAGGGAGCCCCACAGAAGAGGTGACCTTCAGCGGTGACACAGAGGGGGAGCGCTGCTGTCAGTGATGAATTACACGACTCCCCTTCTCTGCGCTGTAGGAGCGTATGTGCAGAGGCAGCACAAACTGTGACGACAGAGCTCTCTATGTGGGTCAGTGGAGAATAATGAGGGGGGTTCTCTGAGCCATATGTCTCCTAATGCTCACGAGGCGTCCGGCAGCAGAGCAATTTAAAAGACTGTGTACATGTTTGTGATGAAGATGCTTCAGGTGTATTTGGTACAGTACTGTGGAAGAAGAATCCTGTGTCAAAATCTTTTTTCCCCATTTTCTGATAAATTATCAGAGTTTTTCTTGATACGAATCAGGGGTCTAAGGATAGACGGTACCTGTTGTTGTGTAGAGGGCATATGTTGTACAGATCGTAAAGCCGTTTTAGGTACATTTGGACCATTAAATAAAATCAAACTTGTTTTGTCGAACCATATCGATGAGAAACAAGGGAGTGCTGCATTCACTGCCATGAGGTTTTGCTGGTGTGCCTGGGGAAAGCTGCAATCAGATTGTAGACTAAACCATTAAGGTTCAGTTAGTCCTTGGTTGGACCTTGACCAAGACACTTAACCCCAAATGATTGTCATGTAATTGTAAGACAATGGGAGCTAAATCTGTTAAATGTTAAATAAGTAAGTGTTTTATCTTGGATAAATAAGAGACGATTAGATAATCTTTTAATAATCCACAGAGGAGAAATTAGGGTGTTACAGCGACACAAAGACATAAATAAATTGAGAGAAATAGAGAAACTTAAAAAATAATGCTGGTTCTTAATGGAAACACAAATGTCAGATTGGGTCTAAAACACTTACCTCACATGTTTTCCATGAATGAGAGACAGCACACACAGGTTCACCATGTTCCAAGACGTGCAATTGTCGTAGCGCATGAGGTTTAGGGCCATCGCCACGTGGGAATGACAGTTGTCTAAGCACAGATTGTGCTTCAACAAAACAGAAACAGAAGATGTTACTCTATGAACACTGATGTTGAAATGTGTATATTCAAAATTCTGAATTTTGTCTCACCGGTCTACATTTGTATTCCTCAGATGCGTCAAGCACTGCTTTGTCCCATGTAGCAGCACCATTACCACACACTTTGTCCACATCAAGCTTCCAATACCTGCAATATTAGTGAACAATCAATCAATGTGTTCATTTGGATCTGTGATTAGGTGTGACCTACGTGTGGAAATTAGGGTTGCAAGGGTATGAGATTTTCATGGTACGATCACAGCATACACAATTATATTTATAATAATGATTAAAGGTGCACTATGTAGTTTTGTTTTTTAGACTGACTTCAAACTCAGAATTTTAATATTTGCAATATTAATGATGTAATAATACAAACTCAGAAATATTCCCAGAACACTGTTTGGAGCTAGAAAGGTGGCAGGGTCCGCCAAATATAAACAATGTAAAACAGTATGAAATTGTGTTGCCCCAAATCTACATACAGTAGTGCACCTTTAAATGATTTGTTACGGTGCCCTTACAGGCATGAAAACGAGGGTAAATTATGGCTGAACAAACATTTTATTATAATTTCACAAAATATGATGTCCTAACAGACATAAAACTTGATATACACTGGAAATATATATTTTAATGACACCAATACAGTAGAATTCCATACTGTATGTAGGTAATGTACAGTACATGTACAATGATAACTATCAGTTTTCATACCACGATATATCTTAAAACTGCTGCACCCACAGCTGAAATATACCTATAAAATACAATATTTTGATCAATAAACTTACTTTGTTGGCCGACCAAAGCCCATATTGTCCTCCTAGAAAAAAAAAAAGAGTCAGAATTTAAAAACATTTTCTAAATCATTCAAGTGAACTTGTGCTTTTGGTCAGTGTGACTCAGACTTTGTCACTCAAAACACAATAAAAGCAATAAATCATGAATAATTCAGCAGCACGTCAGCATGACATAACAGACTGCAGGTTTGCATTTTTAATCCCCATCTCACTGCTGAACTCTGCTGAGCCATTACACTGAAGTGAAGTGCTGCATGAGGTGACATTGCTTATTGCAGCTGATTAAAAACATGGATAGACTGTTCAAATTGTTTAAAGCTTTTTTTAAAAACTCACCGAGACAAAGTATGATCCTGCAAAATCTCTGATGATCCCTGATGAGGTGCAGATACCCATGTGACCAATGAAGGGGAGCACCCACCTGCAGGATGCACCCACAAGACACAATACATCCATACATGAGTCAATTCTGGTACGTTTTAACGTGAGTGGACATTATAAAGTACACTTAGCGCAGTTTTTATTAATAAAACAGAGATTTAACCAGTGGCGAACGTCCATCTGTTACACGCTACGTTACACGCTAAGCTAGCAAGACAGAGACAACGTGTTAGCGTCTTACGATAAGAGAGGAATAGGCGTCCAGACAACGCAGTAGGGGTAGCGGCTGCTCTTTCGGTCGCTTTTTAGGAAATCGCCGTGGTAATTCATCATCACGTCGGTCTCGTCCACCTCCGCCATCACTGCCCGGAGTGACAGGGGCTGACACTGACGCAGAGGCGGCGCGAGGCGGCGGAGTAGAAGCGAAAACGCGCAGTCGCCTCCAACTGTCGGGCCGTGAACGCAACGCCGTTCATTTGTTCGGTGTTTTTGTTTTATCGTGATTTAAAAATGTAAATAAAGAAACATATGGCTCAATAACTAAGCTGATATGTCATTAAATGCACCAAAAATAAATGAATAAATAAATGAAGGCATTAGTTAATTTATACAATGTGACATAAAGAGATGTTTCTGCTTTAATTTGCTTCTGTATTTATTCGACTTTTTTTTTTTTACTGTCCCCTTTAATTTTCCATTTTCTGTATTTATTCATCGTTCAATTTTTTTTATTTCTGTATTTATTTCTGCAAGTAAATCAATAGTTGAATTAATACAAAGGTAAATAAATACAGCGGTAAATTAAAGCAGAAATATCTGTGGCACATTTTATGAATTATTTAATGCAAACACATATTCTTTTTTTTTTTTTTGTGAATTTAATGGCATATTTTTTTTATTTATTTATTTCTGATTTTGACAGGTTCAGCCCTCCATACATGTGTTGTTAAAAATCAACACTATTATGGTGGAAATCTATCCATCTACTAATCAGCTAGTTTTTCAGGCAAGGTGAAACTGCATAATTTCAGCCCTATTTGGCAGCTAAACTCAGTCTCAGTCAGCGAGGAGCTTCATCATTGTAACCTCCACTACTCCTAAAGCTGGGTCACCTCATTACTGTGCAGTATATGGGGCATGAGACGCTCCCCGCCAAGTGCTCATGCTTGTGATGTACTGTTCTGATATTGGTTGCTTAGCAGTCAGCAAAAACATGGAGTAAAGCAGACACTGATGAATGAGTATTGTAAAGCTCATACCCTAGCCTCACCTACAGTATATCTTCCCAGCGTAGTTAGTCATGTGTCAGTACTGCTGTATCTGTTGTGTAAGTGTTAAACTCAAAGGATAAATAAATTCATCACTGATTTAAAGGAAAAAAAAGCAAAAGACAAGAAGGTGTTCAATAATTTTATTCTTCGCTTTGCAACAAATGTTATTATAGGATTCCTCAAAGAAAAAC
Organism: Pagrus major; assembly: GCF_040436345.1. Taxonomy (NCBI): domain Eukaryota; kingdom Metazoa; phylum Chordata; class Actinopteri; order Spariformes; family Sparidae; genus Pagrus; species Pagrus major. The sequence continues at coordinate 13,933,188 of NC_133231.1, read as the reverse complement.
AGCGTGATTCAAATCCATGAACAAAGTAAAACATATGGAAGCCTAGTGTTGCATGTTGTTGAAGACCCATTCCTTAACATTTACCATGTTTGGGGGCAAAAAAGACCCAGCGAGCCGTTCTCTGAGTTAACGGATGGGATGGCTCTGTGTCCTTTTCTGCCCACAACTATGTTCAGAGAAGCCTCATGCCAGCAGGACAGTTGCCATATACCACAAATTAGCATCTGTGTCCCACTTATACCCAACAGAAGCTTCACACTGACATTTCATGCCAAACATTTGCAATCAATGGGACTTGATTTAAAACAAAAAGCTGTATTAGAAAGTGTTTTTTTTTTTTACAAATATTTTTTTGTTGATCTTGTCAACAATCTATTGTAGTAAAACCTCTTAACTAAAAGGAGCACAGTATGCCAAAATTATGTTTCAATGAAACAAAGAAAACAAACATTAATCCTTGGCCATTAAAATGGTCGATGACAACCTTTGGCAGAAGAAACCACTTGTTGTTTTTTTTCCCAATAGTTATAAACTAAACAAAGCTCATAAATACATTTCATTGGAGCAACACTTGCAACTTTCACAACTTGGCGAGTGACAATTAATTCTAGGCTTCCTGTGACCAAAACTCCAACTGAAAATATGATCAAGTCTAACTCAGAATCGATGACTTGGGTGTGCAGCCTTTCTGAGATGAGCGGGCACTAAGACTCTTAGCTCGGACTGTAGAGCAGACCAGAGATGCAACAGAGCACTGTCTTCTGGTCTGTGATTCGATCCTCCACGGAGGAAACTGCGACTGTGTGGCCACTCTGACCTGAAAATAGGTCGCCTGACCGCAGGATTCTCCTTCTACGTGTTGTGTCTCTCCAACATAAACCTGAGGAGGGATATGTGCTGAACTCCTCCTTCTTCGTGAGAAACTGGGGAGTGAAGTGGAAGGTGCTCTCTCCTCAAAAGGTGTCCCCCCCCCCCGCCATCACAGGGGTGGAGGGATAGGCTGAGGTGTTGTCGGTGCTTTGAAGGGGCGAGATGGGTGTCTTCTCCACCCTGTATGAATTCCTCTCCCCAAATGTAGTCTCCACCAGTCCTCTCTTTGGACAGGGGAGGGCGATGCATAGTGCAGAGATGTGACATGACATTCTTTCAATGTTTCTGTCAGATAGGGGGGAAAATTAAGATTCAAACAGGAGCTGGGAGAGTGATTTGCTTCCTATATCCATTCTATAGAATGGCTGACAGTTTGTTTAGCTTGGCCGACACTGAACTTGTCCCTCTGAGCTGTCTTCGTCATCCGAGCCATCGGGGCCGACGCCACGTAGGCCTGTGATACGATAGCCCATGTTGAGCAGCATTACCTCCAGCGGGTCAGCGTTCATGCGCCGCTGGTTCGCCTGAGCAGCACCGTCCATGTCCTCCACCACTCGCCCGTTCTCACACTCTGTCTGCATCATGAGAGAGTAGAGGGAAGGAGAAAGGGATACAGAATCAGATGTAATAGTAAATTATGTTTAAATTGGCTTTTTCATTTTTGACATCACAAACAAATACGCTTCTTTTCCACAGAATTATGTTCAACTGTTACCTTTAAATACGTCAACAAGGCCTTCACGCAGCCAAAGGTTTTGACAAATGCAGCCTTCTTTGCAGGAATTTGGGGAATTTTCTTACAGTCGCAAAACATCATGCTACTATGTCATTTGCACCAGGTACATATCTGGTGGTCATCACACACCGAGTTACAGAGGTTCAGTATAACAAAAAACAAAACACATCCACAAATATTGTTACCATGTGATAAATCAAAACAATTTTATAAGTCCCACAATCCCTAGGATTTTTGAATAATGTAATGAAACCATGACACATACTGTGCCCCAACTTCTGTCAAAATTTAACACAATGTATATACTGTAACACACTGCAGTTGTTTACCTCTGCTCTAGGGCTCCATAATCGAACCACGGGGTCAATACCACTGGTAGCCAGGAAGCAGTAGCTGGGATGGGGCTGCAGGCAGTTGACTATGGACTCGTCTCCCTGCAGGATCCTCACAAGATTTGTTGTCTCCTTTTCCCAGATAAAGAAGGAGCCATCGTCTGAGCCACTGACAATGTACTGGCCTTTGCTGTATGGAAAAAGGAAACCATTCAGACCAGCCATGTTCAAGAGACATGTCAGATATACAAGGAATCACAAAATTGTGCCACCAATTCCTTCACAAAGTGCTTGTTCACTTTACCATACAGGTGTGCAGGGCTTTCCAAGCTCAATGTGACAAATACATTTTTACAATCTCATGTTTGACCAACAAAAATAAAAGTGACAAGATCTATGTTTTTTTGTTTGTAAATAATCACCTTCTTTGGCACATATAATAAAATATTTGGCTGTATTGAAATGTAAGGTCTTAAACTGGATTTAAACTGGAATTGTTAACTTCATAAGAAACATTAACTTTTGCACAATGACCTAGTTCCTAGAGCATACATTTATGAATGAAAGCAATTTTTCACTGTTGGCTTTTGCTCTACTTATTCTCCACTATGGATGTATCAGTCTGTCTCAAGCAACAGAGCTCATTACTGCCCCCTAATGAGGCATCATCAGACTGGTAGTGACTGACCTTCCAAAGAAGTTGGCCTCTTTGATATCGGTGGTAGTGTTGCAGTGACCACAGTATCTGTGCTTGTAGTCAAAGCTGCGCTCTCTCAGCACCAACTCGTCCTCAGGGATGGACTCCTTCCGACTGAATGAGTGGAATCGAATTGAGCTGTTGGCTTTCTTATCGTCTGCTGGTGAAGAAAAAAGATTCTACGTATTACTCTTTCACAACCAATCACGAGTCTATCACCTGTTACCAATCAGCCCGTTTACCTGTGGAATGCTCCAAACAGGTGATTTTTGAGCATTCAACAACTCTCCCAGTCTTTTGTTGCCCCTGTCCAGACTGATTTAAACATCAAATTCAGAATAAAAAATACCTGATTCTGTCTTAGAGAAGAGAGCAGCCTTGATGTCTTTATCCAAGGCATCACAGGCACTGCTGTGAGCCTGCTCCGGAAACTTTCCTTTGAAATCATCCAAACACTCCAGAGCTTCAGCCACATACTTGAGCTCAAACAGACACCGTGCCAGTCGGAAGTGAGCCTTCAGATGACCGGGGTTCAGAGTGAGAGCCTTCAGACAGTCCCTGAGGGCGTCATAATGGTCTCCATCCCTGTAAATCACATGTGAACAAACTGCTTTAGAGCCTTCAGGAGTAGATGATGAATCGTCTTTCTGCAGTGACAACAATGATGTGTACCATTTGCGCTTCATGTAGGCTGCAGCACGGTTCCCGTACAGCATGGCGTTGGAGCTGGCTTGATGAATGCCTAAACTGTACAGCTGTATCGCCTGCGTCCACTGCTGCCGGGCGAATGCATCATTAGCTTGTTGTTTTATCTTCTCCAAGTGCGGAGGGAGCTCAGTAGCACTGAAACAGAGAGCAGAAGAATTATGAATCAAGATCATTTTATAAATCGAACAAAATGAGGGTTATAGTCCCTCTATTCAACTCACAAAAATACAATTATATGATTATGATTAATGATATACAATATGATATGATTAAGTGGAGTGTGAAAGATGAATTGAGTGTCCTCAGAGCCTGAGAAAATAAGCTGCTCTGTAGTCTGACGGCCACAGATACTTCTGTATTGCTTACCAGATGGCAACAGGGTGAACAGACTATGACTGGGATGGGAGTTGTGAACTCAAGTGAGTTCATGCTCAAACTTTTAACCAGTCATTCTGTATCTAAAAAACAATCACGGGTGAAAAAGCAATTACCTAGAGCGGAGCTTGCTTCCGGCAAAGCGGATATGGCTGGTTGGCAAGTGAAGTCCATTGGAGACACCATTAGTTGTCTTTCCATTCTGTACCTCTCCTGAAAAATCAAAGTTTTAAAACCAACAACACATATAGATACGGTACTTTGTTACTTCTCTTAAATGGCACAGACCTACCTGTTGATGACTGGCACTTTTTTGGAAGCAAGAAGGTGTATGGCCTCTGTTTAAATGTCAAGTCAAACAGATAGACCTAGAAGAACAGGATAAATGCAGAAAAAGCACATGTTTAAACATGAAAACAGAAATTAATAACTCCACTCACCAATCCTTGTATGCTCTGAAATCCATTACCTGTTCCCCGCCCATGTTAACGAGTAGCTCAGTACCATCTGGACTGAAGGTGACATAGGTGGCCACCAGGACCCTCAGGCGGTTATTGTAGTCTGGGAGTTTCACTGGCAGGTGCCCTGGAGCATTCAGAGAAAAGTGGATGTTATTCAACCACATCATTCACAGTCAATAATTTGGAATGGAAATGTACCCATTAAATAAATTTGATACCCGACATGAATTCACCTGCAACATAATACTGCCCGGCTCCGTCTGGGATGGGTTTCTGCCTATCACAGAACGTGTGCACAGCTGCTGATGTGCCCTGACTCACAGATTTCCTGTGTAAGTAAAGAAAAACATGAATGAAACTTGGTTGAGCATGTTCATGTCAAAACCTGGAATGGAGAGTGTACCACATTTCAGTGGTTGTTGAGTAAGTATTACCATAGAAAAATACTTAACCAACCTGTAGTTGTGAATCATCCTGATGTCATAAAGGCGAACAAAAGGCCCGTTGGCTCCCACTGCCAGGTAGTTGTTGTCCCGTGGGTTGACAGCTAAGCACTTGGCCTCTACCAGCTGACCACAGAACTCTGTCAGGTCAATCAGCACCTCGGAGCGTTTACTGCTCTCCCTCAAGTCATACTGTCTGTAGTGGACAAGGAGAGAGTGAACATGTTACGTGTAGCAAAGTCAGACATGGGATAGCTCTCTGACAGATCCCTGGGTTCTTACCTGATGATGCCATCCTCCGCAGCACTCCAGAAGGTGTTGGGCCACATGGGTGCTGTTGCAATGCGTTTGACTCTGTTGGTATGATCTGAAAACATATGGATGGTTTCCTTCACTGACAGGTCGTGCACATGGACCTTTGTGTCGGCTGCACCTGTTACCAATATCCTGTCCCCGGAGTGAGGGAGGAACTGCGTGGACAGACAAAAGCACAAGAATAAACTGAGAAATACAGACACAATGTTTCACAGTGTATTCTGTTTAAAAATCACATAGTGGTCCAATTAATGCCACCAGTAACCACATATCAAGGCATTACTAAGGTGTTTACATAGAGAACTTATACGGCCAATCCATTGATATTGACATTTCTGTGCTACAGATCATAGTAAGTGGCTTTAACGTCACCTCCACATTATCATAGACTGTAATATCTTGCCTCCAGTATTTGACCTCGTGCCCTTAGGGCAATTTTTGCATGAAGTACAGTCAAACATGTACGAAGATGGTTTTCAAACAAACAACATTCCACTCAATAAATAGCCAACAGTGCCACCTAATGTACAGGAAGTGAATTTCTATCATAGAGTATTTGCTGATGACTAGAGAAAGGGTGAGGTCAGGTGAGGCAGATAAAGTGTCTTACTAGCTGAGAAGTTTTGCATGTGACAACCTGTGTTACTGTTGCAAAATTGTGACAAAAGTTGTGAAAGTGAGTCAAAGTCAGAAACATCTGTTTACACGGCTAAAATGCCCTTCAATGAGTTCTCACGTTACCTTACTAAGTTAGTGAGCATAATGAAATAAACACGACCAGAATATGATGTTTGATTGGGCTACACTTTACTCGCATCACTGCCTTGATCACATTAGGACCAATTTATCAATGCGCATGTAAATAAAGCCACTGTAAACAGATTTCAGCCCACTTTCCCTTCCGCCATTCAATACATTCATCCTACACTGAGTCTGGCTTACCTTCACAGAGAATATATTTGCAGCATGACCTGTGTGCATAGTTGTAAGCTTCTTGTGCCTGAATGGATCCCAGATGACGGCATGTTGATCGTCTGAGCCCGAGGCCAGTAAACTGAAAACAAATACGACCACTGGGTCAAGCAACAGTTGCAAGCATCATCTTTACTGCTAACGCCACTTGTAACATAGTAGGATGTGTAATAATGGACTCATTGTATACATATGCTATTGATTTATAAAATAAATTACAGCTATTGCCTACAGACCTTGGGATTAGAATTTAGAATTTATAAACCAGGAATGGTAATTAGCTGAATCCATTGCCTTGGATTTTTCTTCTTCCAATCGAAGCAATTTATTTTGTCGATTGAGATCAACTCCTCCATGAGCACTGAAGGTGTCAAGGATGAGCCAAATAATTAACTGCCTATGAAAGAGCCATTGGAGACATACAAATCCCATGACAGAGTAGTGAGATGTATCATTTTTTGTTGCAGCAGCAACATTTAGATATAAAAACAAGTAGAAAAGCATATTCATTTTACTTGGACATATAACAGAACAACAATAGGCCATTACTGTACACACTGTGTCTATACACTACCTCAGAATAAGAGTTTTGGTTATACAGTGAGGCAACCCAGCCAGTGATCCCAGGTCAGAGACAATTCAAAAGGAGGAATTTTAAGGTTTTTAAGACTTACTCTCCTCGTTCATTCCATTCCAGACAGTTCACACAGCCGGTGTGGCCCTGTTGAGACAGACAGTATAAACTGTAAGAAGGAGAAGATATAATAATATACAAAAATATCATCTTTTCACAACTCGTTCCCTCTACACGCGCACACACACACACACACACGTAGTTGCTGTCGCTGACCTGGAGCTCAGCCTCCAGTCCAAGTCTCTTGATGAAGGGGTCAGTCACATGATAGACCCTTTGAAAGCCTGATGCTCTCTTGTCCTGAGAACAAGAATCAAAGTCTCCATCACAGTGTTGCACACAAGAGAGAATTATTACAAAACTGTAATCAATCATTTTAGTTGAGGACAGTCTGTTTGGATTATGCCAACCAAAATCATTTCCATGTTTGATAAACACATTGCCTGTTCACTGGTAGACTGCGCTTCTAGGATGCTCTGACAATTGTTTACTCACTCTGATCTGCCTGTGCAGGATGTCTCTGGTGATGTTGACAGTAGTCATGGCCTCACCACAAAACATAAATTAGGGTTCCAGGTGTCAGAGCTCAGATGACATTTACTCTGTTTTTCTCGAGAAACAGCTGTAGAGAGGTAGAAACCATCAGGTTATTGTAGATCACACAGGAGGAACACAAGGCAGTGATTTTACGTTGGCTCAGTGATATTTATAAAGTAAGAGTAAGGACAAAGTGGTCAGCAGGTACTTGGATTATTCCCTCATTATGAGTTCTTTAAAAACAGCTGAAACACAAGCTTGTCATATAACGTTAGCTGGTCTACAGACTTTGTTTACACCAGTGCCAAACACAGTGGGTCTGCTCCCGTCAACCAACGCCAACAACTTAGCTAACTAGCTAATGCTAGCTATGCAGGCGTCTCAGTATTATAATCAGCTGATCAATTCGCAGACAATGACAATTATTTTAACGTTAAGTCGCAGTTAGCCAGCCAAAACCGTTAGCCACATATGCATCAGGCCTTTAAAGGGACCTGTCGTTTACCAAGTAGCTGGCGCTAGCGTATTTGCGTTACCTTGCTAGCTAAACAAAACGTCCTCATCATGTAACGCTGACATTTGCAACGCTTTAATTGCAATCTATGACTGTAAAATAATTCTCACCGCTTTTCTTGAACTAAAGGGGCTTCTGTCAAGAAATGTCCATTTAATAGACGTGATGAATCACACTCTGTGTGAGTTTGTTGACAGGGTTCACGCTAATACCTTCTCTGACTTGAACACAAACCTCCTCCCACTGAGCGTATCACGCAACTTTGTTCCGCCAGCTAAAACAGAGCAAAGACTTCCGCCCCCTGTTAATTTCAGAATAAAAGCACACTCCCTACAAGTTACAGCTAGCATTAGCAAACATTTCACATTAAAGCACAAGAAGCAAACAAAAGCAATTAAGCTGTAAAAAAGTAGGTATGAACAGTCTACATAGGGTAATGTGTGATAATAAGTTACAATCTCCCTCTCTCATTTAAAGATATATTTTCTGACACTTTTAAAACATACTGAAACAGTGTTAGGAAAAATCAGTTTAGTGTAGATTAAACTACTCAAAATTTGTGAAGTATTGTGGGATATGGATGCCTATATGCATGTGCATGGATATGCAATAAAAGTCGAATGAAATGTGTCGCATTATTTTTGGGGACCAAAATATTCACAAAACACAAAATAAAAATCCAGATATGTCACAGAATGAACAATTGAGTGAAACAATGAAATATCCCAATATCACTGACAAATTTTGAGTAGTGGTAATGACTGTAGTGAGAATGAGAAAGAAGAAATGGTCTATGGCAAGCAGCCAGATGAACAAGACATGTAGATCAATGGTCTGGTCTGACCACACTTCAGTCGCAGCTTGTGGATGTAGCATTAACACATCTTTATTTTTCTATTGCATATAAGCAGTGGTGGAGGAATTGAAGAAATTGTTCCTTACTTGGAAGCTGGATATCATTGTGGGTCACAAGGTGAATACTGAACACAAAACCGAATTTCTAACATGACCCTTACTTCTTCATTACAGCCTGTCTTTACCACTGTGTTATTTTCACTTCTGTCAAGGGCCAAACTCGTGTTCTCTCAGATCAATAGACTATTTTGAGTGATGTTTTACACTTTATGTGTTCTGTATTTGTAATGAGATACTCATGAGTATAGAAAATCCTGTTGCTGATGACAGAAAAAAAGGCATTCTCATTTTTTATTATAGATGTTTTAATGATATATCAGACAGCACATATCGTTAGTTAATTATTGTGCTGGTTACTCATTATTGTGCTGAGAAAAGGCATGCACACCACGTACCAAGATAATGAAAACAGATGTAAGTTTGTGATGAAAGTAGTTCAGATGAAAACCCTGACTTGCACCCTATGTGTCACTGTGTGTTACAGGTTAGGTGTCATCAGTGTCTCAACTTCCTACAACTGATGTCAGCAGTTGTGGTATTTTCACTTCTTTGTTATACCAAGTGTTCAGAGTAAAAAGGAGAAGTGTGTAAATCAAGCAAATAGGAGCAGTAGAATACATTTTACCATGTAGTAGTAGTAGAGTGTCTTTTCTAATGTAATGTGTTGTTTAGTGCTGGTTTGTGCGCCGTCTGCAACAAAAATGACAATCAGTTTTTGCATTCTTCCATATAATATTTGCCCAATGAATATGCTTTAGTCTGATCCGAGTTTGTTTTAAACCCGTTTAGTAGGTTTTTACACTTTTGAACCCTTGTGAAAGTCTCGTTTTCTGGGTTATTCTATGCATCTCAACGCATCTTTGGCTGGGTTCGTTCGTTTTGTTTGACCGTCGAGGTTTTTGTCATATGGCAGAATGAGCCCTGCCATTTCGTTGTTGCATTAACAGTAACATTAAAGAAAGAGTCTTGAAAACATCGTCGCTCCGGTTTTGGCGGCTGTAGTCTGCAAATGTTACCACTGACTACGCTCGCAGGTTTCACACAGGAAACCCTCAAACGTTTTCTCAGACAACACGAAGCGTTGCTGTTCAACGGGCGGCGCTGTGACGTTAAACAAGCGGCTATTGTGTCTCTGGGGTTGCTGCCATCAGAGGGAATCTGTTCAGTCGGCTAGCGGAACAACAGCGGCAGCAGCAGCGGATGGTACAGATTCGGCTTCGGTTGCCAGCCTCAAACAGAGATTTCTAACTACTTTCTGTTTCTGTGTGAAAGGTAAAGTAACCTTTTTTTGTCAGCGCCGACAACTAGTTGAGCTACAGTAATGTTAGCACGAAAGCGCACAGATATTTGTAACGTTAATGTGAACTCAAGCAGCTAACTGAACGCCAGCGCTGTGTTAGCCGTGAGCTAGCTTGTTAGACGGAAACGGATTTGATGGATTAGCTAAAATGGTTAACGGTGCAGCGCATCACGGTACAACAGTATTTAGCGTTACGGCGAGGAAATCTTCAAGCATTTGTTTTAAAACAGTCCAGATCGTGGTAGAGATGGCTGTCGCATTGGGCTAGCATGGTGTAATTTTAACAAATCCAATTTAGCGATTAGTCACGTTTAGCTAATGGCTTGTCTTGGCTGTGTAACTGTTTGCGAGTCATTTCCTTTATGAATTAGCTGGTGAAGAGGATTAGTTTGTAGCAACCGGGCTGCATCTCGGACTGCGTGTATCCATCAGTAATCCTTTGCCACAAATAATGTAACGCACTACTTCCTGTAACCTCTTTTAGGGATAGAAATGTTTGTGTAACCGCTTATGTAACGCAAAGACATGTGCTCATGTTGTTATTTTCGTTGCTACCCAGAAAAGTATGTCGAGGGTTGTTTCTGGCATGTTGATGGGCAGATGAGTTTGATAGGTGAGCGTATCAGTCAAGAGCGAACAGCTGCTGAGTCCGAGGCCGTGGCCGTGCAGTTCATAATATACAGTGTGCAAGAAAGGAGCTTTTGTTCAGATCTCAGTCCCTGGTACATCACTAAAACCTACTTGCCAGCATCTTCCACTGTTTTCCCAGTTAACTAAACCTTAAGAATATGTTGAACGTCTTAAATTTGTCAAGTTGGTCCTGTGATTCAAAACCACAACACAAAGCGAATAATGTCATTTCTCCTTTGTTTCAATCAGGTGACATTGTCTTGTATGGAATGACAACCTCACAGAGATATATTGACTCCAAACCAGCGGGTAAGTTGACACTCTGCAGTCAAAATGCACAATCTGCATGTCAGTTCAGCCTGTGTTTATATACTCCTCTGTTGCCATTGTCCTGTTTCACAAATATACATTAGCTCGGTTCGCTGACATGGAGTGGCAGACACCAGCTGTGTCGGAGAAGTTCCAAAGCCGTTTTGGCCGCCGGCCTGGAACATCGGATAGTGGGGACACTGGTCTTGGCACCTCAGCATCTGACAGTACAGAAGGTGATGACTTTTGCTTGTTCCTCCCCTGCCTGTAGCATGTGTTATGTAATGTTGTTTTGAAGCCTGTCTGTCACCAATGGAGCTCCAGTTTGCACTCCAGAGTGAGATGCTTTCGTGGTGACTGTTTTCTTTATTATTGTCAACTTTACAGGATGTTTGTATTCTAAAATGTGGTTGTTAATGAGTAAACTAGTATACTTTTTAATTGGTGATCAAGCTGATTTGAAAGTAGAGAACAGTCATGCCAGGCCATGTCTTCACATTTCTCTTGCTGTTTCTTGCTCTATTTATAGAGTGAGAAAAATGTTCATGATCCACTGTGGGTGCTCGGGAGATTTGCAGAGGTAGATTAAAGTCCCATCCTAAAATGCCCCAAGGCTCTGCTGCACTACTTTGGTGTTATGGGTTAATCAGGAGAATGGGGTGTTGGGATGCCAGGACTAGACTGCTAAATGGAGACTGGACCTTGCCTGTGGAGCGAAATGTCACATTCAAAGAGTTTTTTGTTTAACACTGGTATGATTTTTAGATGGGAATATCCCACTGGAGAAAATGTGAAATCTCTCCAGAGATGTGTGTGTGTGTGTGTGTGTGTGTGTGTGTATGTGCTATATTTGTATCCATACACTGGGTGGAAAGAATAGCAAACATGCAGTATCAGAAAGGTTCCATGTAATTGCTGGCCTGCTGGGGGTCGATGGTCCCATGTGTAACAGGAAACACTACAAAATAATACACTGGAAAATTATCAGAAGTGTATCAACACTGTGGGGTTTGAACTTAACAAAGCTGGTATTCATGGCAGGGCTGCCTGTTGGAGACTATTCATAATGACTGCAAACAGGTCAACGGTCTTTTCTCCTTACATCTAGTTACAGCGGTGTGTCTTTGCCTTCCAGCAGTCGTCCTAAGGATGCGTTTAACACTAGAGCTGCCACGATCAGTCGATTGAAAGAAAATTAGTTGCCAGTTATTCTGATAGTAGATTTATTGTTTCAGTTTTCAAGCTAAAATGTTGATGGTTTGGCTGCTTAGATGTGAGGATGTGCTGCTTTGCTCTGTCATTTATGAGATTAAATGAAGAGTCTTTGGGTTTTGTACTGTTGATTGGACAAAAGAAGCAATTTGAAGCCGTCACTTTGGGCTCTAGGAATTGTGAGGAGCATTTTTCAAAATTGTTTGACGTGTAATAGACTAAACAATTAACTTTGAATATTGATGGTAGATTAATCGATAAATGAAAAAAAAAAAAAACTTCTATTTTACACACAATGTGTAATCTCTGGGGTGACAATAGCACCCATAATCACTCTGAATAGCTGACTAATAGCAAAGGTATATGAGTCAATTTTACACATTTTTATAATGATGTTGTTCAGTGCTCACTCCTTCATAAACTGCTGTGTGTTTTAGAACTTCCCTGATCCCTGTGGTGATGTAAAGACCTCTGCACACCTCCCGTCACCTGTCCAGTATCCAGATAAACATCACTAAAGCTGAAAGGAAAGGGAAAGTGTAGAGAACAATTAGTAATATAAGTAGATGCATATCTTCTGCATCTTCCAAATGAACAGTAAGACATGTCTTGAGGTGTTTAGTGTTCTCTCACAATCCTTCAGGACCTGTAAGACAACATTACTAGGATGATTGAAGCTGCCTTCAAGCACATTGTGACCCAGCTGCTTTTTCCATCTTTTGTTCAGTTTGCCCAATTTTTTTCCCCAAACCCTTTTACATGTTTATGTGGTCTTTGCATGGGCTTTTTGATGAATGTAACTTCTTTTTACAGGCCTGACTTGTTTGGTTACAACTGTTGAGCACGCTACAGCTGCTGGTACAGCTTTGTCCCAGCATTTAAACTGACAGCCGTGCCTAGCAACATGACAATTAGCCCCAAATTTAGCCACAATAATGACCAGTTGTAGATGCCCATTTTTTTGAAGAATAAGAAAGGAACATTGTTTTTTGATGTTAGTGGCCTGGTGTTTTACAGCTACAGGTAATTGGCATTATGTTATATACTCTCCAAAGGAATGTCTGTTGAGCAAATATGAAGCAAATGTTCTTCTTGCAGAGTAGTTTAGACTTGTTTGAGCCAGTCATGAGTAAGTGGACCCTGGAGGCTTTCTTTTATATCTGTAGTTATACCTTCCCGGGAATCTTGATTCATGTTGATTTCTCAATTTGTTGTGCCTTTTTACTAATGGCTATTTTCGTCTGTGATTGTGAAGAGTCTCTAGTTTTATGAAGTTGTGATTTATACCGAGCCGAGTGATCAGTCTTTGACTTTGGATGTACACGTGTGTGTGATGTGTGTTTTAGTGGGAGGAGGCAAGGTGCTTAAATAAGCGGCACCCACAGATCACTCTGTAACCTGAGATGTGGGCTATTAATACCCCTAACCTTTCCTGTGTACGCCTGTTTGTGTGTTTGGTCAGAGCTTGATACAAGCTGGTTCGGCTGTTGGAGGACAATACAACTTTGGGGACAGGGACTGCCTACTGCAACGCTGTCAGTCTTAGCTTCAGAAGTCGATTTTGGTACTGTCCAGAAATGCAGAGAACGGACTGCTTTGATCGAAAGCGTTGTGCTGCTCAGCTCGGCTCAGTTCAGCTGTAGAAAAAAATGCCTCAGCTAATAACATGTTTGTTGCGTTGGAGTGAATGCCAGATTTCCAGACTTCAGCAGGTCTCTCAGGTTTGTTGAAAACAGAGTTATGTAACTTTGACTTGTGTTGGAGCTTGCAGAGATCTCTGTAGGTTGGTTGTGGTGATCTTTGCTGTGTTTTTGAAGTTCTTTTCTAAGCATAATGTGATCTCTGAGGTTTCCAAATGAAGACAGTTAACATTTTTGTGCATGATTTAATGAAGTGGTTTGGGAGTGTACTCTGAGGGTGGTTATCTTTCTATGCCTTTAAGGGAATGATGACAGGGGTTTCTGCTAATTAAAAAGGAAGATCGTTTAGTCAGCATTTCTATGGTAACAGAATAATTGTCTTACATCTACACTCAGTTACATGGCAGCTAACCCAGGTTTTATCAGTTCTTTACTGCAACATATTGTTTTTGTTAATCAGGTAATCCAGAGTCTTTATTCTGCACATTGGTTTAAGTCTATAATAAGCCTATTCCCTGGGTTGAGTCAGTCTGAGCCAGTTAATTCTTTCAGTGGTGACACCTCATCATCAAAGTAGGCCACCCATAAACCCTGCTGCATCTACTTTACATCACTGACTGAAAATAGAGAATATGGCCTGCAGTATTGCTCTAGATATTCTGCACTGATTTAACAAGGTCTGTCTGTATGTTAAATGTGATTTCTAATGACTCGTTCTTCTTTTACTCTTTAAAGATTTCTGCAGTACCACCAGCAGCAGCCCCCCTTTCCAGCCCATCCGCAGTCAGATCCCCATACCCACTGCACATGTCATGCCATCCACGGCCGGAGCCCCGGCCTCTAAGCCCCAGTCATGTTTCCAGGAGGACTCTCTGTCTTCTGAGGGTCACAGGTCTTCCTCTGGCTCCAGAACCCCAAGTGGCTCGACCTCAAAGTCTTCCTCTCTCTCCAAATCAGCATCTTCGCCCAACTTGGATGCTCAGGCTGGTGTGGGAGGTGATCTTGTGGGGCCAAAACCAGACTGCCTGAGCCGCTACCGCAGCCTCGTCAATGGACTGGACCACTCGCTTTTCCCTTCGGATCACACACGGGTGGACGAGGGCCAGAGGTTTGACACTCCTGCTGTGGAGCCTACGCTAAATCAGTCAGTGCTGCTAGGGGGGTTATGCCCTGATGTCAGACTCCGATTACAAGCTACCGGGATTAGAGACCCCTCAGACTGTGTGTCTGAGGCCTACAGAGGAGCCATGGAGCACAGCTATAAAGTTCTGCCTGAGGCAAGGCCTGGGGTTCCCGGCACAGCAGAAACCTCTAATCAGAGGGGCGGTCAGCCTGGTACGGCTGGATCTCCTGGAGTTTATGCAAACCCTCTGAGCCTGCAGACACAGGCTCTGCTGAGGGAGCATGCAGGCTCCAAGGGTTACGATCCACTGCGGCAGGACAGATGTAGTGAAATGTCCAGCTGGCAGCAACAACAGCAACATAAGCAGCAACTGGAGAGTTTACGCCTGCAAGTGGAACAAATGCAGGTAAGCATTTATTTTCAATAGAAAATAACACTATGCTAGAGGTAAAGACAACAAACCAAATAGAGTAGAGTAGAGTTTCTTAATCTTGTTTTAGCTGCTATGAATGGGGTGAGGTGAATTCTCTGACGAAAACATTTTGGAGTAGACAAGTGGGGCAGTCGGTTGTTTGTGTGTGGACATCTGAAATTTAGGTCCCGACACATATATAGGTCAACACTGGGAATACAGTGTTCCACTGTATAAAGCCTGAAGCCATACAGACGCCCTGTCCTATTTTGAAGAAGGACATGTCAAGTTAATCAGCAAAGTCTAAATCATAGCAACTTCAAAGGATTTTTGTGAGGTTTATAAAAAAGTTATTATGCTTTTAATTCTGAAAATTCACTGCTTGGTCAACGCTTGTCGCAGCTTCTCTCTTGCAAGCTGTAAAGAGCTGTTGCACAACAACTCTTTACCAATTCAGCAATGTTGACAGATGCTGACCAGTCTGGAGTGACTGTTGCCGCTTCCATCCGCTGTGTGCTGACTAATTCACTTGTATATTATTACACAATATTGAATTGTTTTACACACTTTGGAAAAATTTAACTTATTTGAGACAAGACTGAGACTTGGCAGAATAATCAAGTACAAATCCAACTGTACTCATCAGGATATTTACCTTGTGAAGAAACAACGTCCGCGTTTTAGCAGTGATGATTATTCAAACATTGCCTCATGAAGGAAGCGATTGGCTGTTAAAGCATCCATTCATTCATGGTGCTGATGGTTTTCTTCAGGGCACCAGAATACGCTGACATTTGGCAGTGCTTTCAATGTGTGTTGGAAAAAAGACTTTAAATAGTCACTGAGGTGTAATTACATTCAGTTCTAAAGAGAGAGATTGGCATGGCTGGATCCTCATCAAGTTTTAGTTCTCCTTTATGATCGCCATTTAAAACTGCCATGTTGTTATTGACATAGTGTCTGCTGTCAGATGTGTGCTGTCTGTGATATAAGAATAATTTGACTGTCAGGCTAAGCAAGGCTAACGGTAATTCCAGAGCTGTCTGCATTTTGTTTCATGCAACTATTTTTGTATTTCTGTCAACATCTGTATTACTTGTACTTCACACTGTCTATACTGCGCTGAGATATAGTTGATGGCTGTCAGATGAGCATACAGTTTATTTATTTTCTCTTGTCACCATTACATATGCTCTCCACATGCTGCAGCTCTGACTGTCAGGTGGTTTTTGTCTTTTTGTTACAGTTGATGAGTGCTGGAGTGGGTCAGTACCCATCTCTCTACTCGACGCCAACTCACTCAGAGTCTGGCAAGTGGGACGCTCTGGTCAAAGCCAGTGAGAGTCTGCTGAAGGAGAAGGAGCTCATCATTGAGAGGCAAGTGCTTCAAATAATTGCTGATGTGGGGACATTATGTTGAGGGGAGGGAATCTTTGTCTCACTGTTTGATAATAAGGAAATTAATCTTGACCTCATACTGTGGTAAGGGCTCTACATTGCTGTACTTTCCACTGTGTTGCTGACTTTATTGGTGTTCTTGTGTTGGTGATGATGCTTGGACCTGCTCGTGATTCAGACAAAAGCAGCATATGATCCAGTTGGAGCAGCGTCTGAGGGAAAGTGAGCTGCAGGTCCAAGGAGCACTCCTGGGCAGAGGAGCTTCTTACGGGGATATGTGCATGCTGCGGCTGCAGGTTAGTGAAAACACGAACTATCTTGTAGAGAGGAACACAGAGAACCCTGTATTATACTGTCATCCTCCTTACAAAATATTTACCCTCAAGAATCTTTATTGAAGTCTTGGTATCACATGGTGGCTTTCCAGGAGGCTCAGAGGGAGAACGTGTTCCTGAGGGCGCAGTTTACTGAGCGTACCGACTGTGCTGTCCTTGAAAAGGCGGAGGCAGAGCGCAGGCTAGGGGCAGTTGAGGCCGAGACGCGCCGACTGACTGACAGCCTGAAGGAGGCCTGTGAGAGACACTCAGAGGAGATGAAGAAACAGGAAGAGAGGGTTGGTGTTTCCCTCACGTATTTTCGAACATACAGTGTTGCACGCAAGCATTGAAGGGCATAAAAAAATATATAGCACTATATGACAAGATAAAATGAAGATATACTGTATGTATTTGCAAACTGTTCACTTTGCTTCTGTTTAGTGGCATTTGTTGGATGAGAACTGCATTTAAATTTCTATACTTGGTAATGAAGAGAAGCTGTCAAATTCAGTCAAATTTCCTGCCTCAGTTTACAGGAAACAACTGTACAGGAAGCTTTCTACTCTGCCCACAGGAGCAGAGATTCTGTTGATAAAATCACTGTTATTCTCTAACATAAATAGATCCTACATGCTGCGTATAACTGATAACGAGTCCACTCACTAAATTTCATATAAACAGATGAAAGATGGGTGCTAAAGCAGCTCCTCTGTGGCTGATGTGTGATGGTGTTTGTATGAACAGTCTCACATTTTAACATTGAGTTTTCTCACTTTCTCTGAGTTATGAATGAGTGTAGCACCTATCACTTGCCACATTTGAGCATATTCTCCCACTTGCACAGATCCGCAGTCGAGACAAGCACATCAACAACCTAAAGAAGAAGTGTCAGAAGGAGTCTGAACTGAAGAGAGAGAACCAGCAGCGTATCGAGACTCTGGAGCGCTATCTGGCTGACCTGCCCACCTTGGAGGACTACCAGGGCCAGAACAAGCAGGTTAGAACCGTTTCGTCCAGTCTTGCTGCATCTTCTCTGATCTAAATCATTAAATTTGGATTTTTGTTTGTGTTTTGCATCAGCTTCTAGAGGCTGAACAGCAGGTGGCTCAGCTCCAGGAGAAAGTACAAGAGTTGGAGGTCTGTCTGGAGACGACGCGCTCACAACTACGGGAAAAAGATGCACATCTGGACGACCAGAAACGCAGGGAGAGAGACCTGCTGACCACCATTACTGAGTACGCACAAAAACACAGTCTGACAACAATGTGCCATCCTCTCAGTGGGAACATTAATTCAGAAACAACGTTGCATAATATGTGCTTTTATTTTTGTCCTCATCAGCATGCAGCAACGGGTACAGCAGGGCCTGGAGGATGGAGCCAGACTGCCTTCACTGGATATTGAGAAGCTCAGAGGAGAGAACAACACTCTGAGAGAGGAGCAGCAGAGACTGAAAAAGGTCTGTTGGTATTTGTCTGTTCTGTGTTTTCTCTTTTAAAGTTCATTTGGGTACTTGTAGTACTTGCGTGACAGCTTTTATTTAAATACTTGGAATGCCTTCCTTCACAAAGTACAGTGGTTTTACAAGGAATTTTGATTGAGTAGGGCTGAGGCAAAACATTAGCACTGAATGTATCATTAATACACTAGCTGGACCTCATTCTGTCCCTTCATGCATCGCCTGTACAGACCTATATTGCAGTAAATTTGTTTAAATGTACTTCTCCCAAATGCTAGAATGCAAAAATTGCTCATTCTGTTCAATATAACTGTAGTGTATCTGTTTGACCCAAAAGTACTCCAGCTTCAAAAAGTCGATCTGAGTGAGGTCAACGTGTGTGTTCAGTTAAAGTTTAACCAACGAGAAGTGTTCTATCTAAGTTTATTCCTGTATATCGTAGGTAAAGCAACAAAATGTGACTTTGTGGAGAAAGATAGTCGACTGTTGAAACGGTCCAACAAACAAACAGTAGAACAATTTCAGTATTTTCTTAGTAATATTTGTTCATCTGGTCATTACTTTTAGAGCGTGGCTACTCTTCTCTGTAATGTTTACCATGTTTGCTTTGCTGCTGTGTGCTTTGCCTCAAAGTAAACAATGAGGGTCATACACTTACACGCACAATTCCCATCAAACTAAGGTCACAACCTCCCAGTCCCAAAGAACAAGCAGGAGAAAGATGTAATGTGATAATAAGATTAGAAAGATTGTTTTAAAGCTCCGTTTTATTTTATTGCAGGTCATTGAGAAGCAGCACCGAATGATGGAGCAACTTGGCTCCCAGATCCAGGTGTTTATCTCTTCACAATGAGTCTCAGTGATTTGTGTGGTTACTGCCCTGTTTTATAGTCTCATAACATTTGTCTTTATATGTTTGTGTCTGCAGGCTTTGGAGGAGCAGATATCTCAGGAAGAGAACAGCTCTCAGGCTCTCAGAGAAGAGGTGCTGGCCAAAGAGCAGAATGTGTTTGAGCTTCACACAGCCATGAAGGAGGTGAGATAGATAATCCCCCCAAAAATGAACCTGTGTGTCCTTCACAAACCTCGTTAGAAATCGCCTGACACTGGGTAACGTTGACGCTGACGACTGTGTTTCAGCTGTCGGTCCAGAACCAGGAACTGATGGATCAGAATCTGACCCTGCAGGAGCAAATGAGCGATGCGGAGGAGAAAGGCACCAGTCAGGCCTCCTCTGCTCTGCAGCCAGCAGGGGCTCGCCTCACACAGAAGCTTCATATAGAGATCGCTTCCTGCCTCAGTGACTTGCGCTCACTGTGCAGCATCCTGACCCAGAGAGCGCAGGGACAAGACCCCAACCTCTCCCTGCTGCTCGGCCTCACATGTAAGCACTACTTGAATGCTACTCTTCTCTCTTGTTGATAATAGAGCTCAGGCACCTCTTCAAGATGAGAACAGAAAAAAATCAAACCAGAGCCAACCAAAATGTTCATGGCATTCTGGCAATTATTGGGCGACATAGAAGCATGCATAGTCAGGTAATGGTTGAAATTTAGAAGCATTACTTAATAAACTCGCTATTTGAACTCAGATGTCAAATATTGGTCTGAAAAATTGTTTTCTGGTCGAAAAAACATTTAGGAACAGTGCCTCTATTTAAATGTAATAAACTTTGCACAACGCGAAATCAGACTCATGTTTTGCTTCTCCAGCGCCCCTTCCCGTGGCAGAGCAGGCAGAGAACTGGATGAGTCCAGAGGTGCTACAGAAGAAGCTGGTTGAAGCTCAGCAGCTCCGTCGAGACGTCGAGGAACTGCGCAATGTGATACTGGACCGTTACGCGCAGGACATGGGAGAAAACTGCATCACCCAATAACCTCGCCACCTAGGTGACGGAAGGAACTCTCGTTGAGCCCCACTTCACCTCTGGAGCATCTAAAACGGGCTCGTCTTTCAGTTACTGAATGTCAGACAGAGGACTGGATTTTAATTTTCTTAAAATGAGGACAGAGGAAAGCCCAAATGGTTTAGCTTCTCCTCAGACAGACTGTACGTCAATTCTCAAGCCTGCCTGTAGCTCAGATCCCTCCCATCCCCCTCCCCGGTGAGTTCATCTATTTCAGTCCAAGGGCTAACAGAAAATAACTTACCTCTAATACTTGATCCTCTTAAGCATTGTATGTGTGTGCGTGTGTTTTTTTTTAGTTTTTTTTTTTAATAATGATGACATGATACTGTCCGTTACCAAACAGTCTTATACTTTGTGTTCCACTCTAGTGGATAAGTATTTGTGTAGAAGTCCCACAAATATAATTTATTTAAATCTCAATTTCCCTCTTGAGGGGAATTATTCAAGAAGTGGTTGACAATCAACTGAAACTATTTTGCTTTTAACTGAATTCACAAGGAACATGTTACTGACACGCCATTATTTAAAATGGTGTAACATGAGACTCTGCTGTGAGGTGTAAGACTTGACAAATACCAAATCAGCTTCTCGCACCGACAGGCCTCCCAACAGTTTTATTACCAAAGAAACTCCGGTCGAAGCAGCCTGTGAATGTCTGTGAACGCTTCTCTCTGCTGCAGGCCTCGTTCTGAATGAACGCCAACCATGTGCCTTCCTGTCACGTTTGCAACCACAATGCTAATTCATTTTTAGACCAACCACAAAGGGCTGTTTGCAGCTGACTCTTCCAATATGACCTTTCTCTCAGTGTATTAACCAGTAGGATAGTCAATACATTCCCTGACTCTGAATGTAGCAGATAACTTTGGGCTCGTGGTCGCCCCCTACACTGTTTTGTTTTTTTGTCCCTGGTAGATAAATGAAGTTAGTTGAACCTCTTCAGTCTGTGTGACGTTTGTAGAATCTGAAAACTTCACAGTATACTGTTTTTTCAGGTTGATATGACTGACTTGCATTTGACAGTATTAATCTTCGGTATTATTTATTTTCTTTGTTTGCATTGACAACTCAGTGAGTCCCCCTAATGTGTTTCTGACTAACAACGTGCTAATGTGTCCACAATGTGTGAAGGTCCCATGAAGTGTCTTTAAGATAGTTCTCTACTCCTGTGGTTTAATGTGTGTCGTATTAGATGAAATGTTTGGATGTTGGATTTAATGTCGGGAGGGACAAAGATTGGCAGGCGGCAGTGGGACGTGTTTTAATCCCACATGGTGATGATGATGATGATGATGATGAGAGGAGGGGCTGGCTGGTTCACCCCGAAATCACCCATCACATTGGTACTGGATGGAATAAGCCATTTTAAAAAACTAAACTTGACACTTTACAAGAAGAGAAAGGGATTTTAATATAAAAAATATGCAACAATGACTTTTTTTGGACAAAAGTCACAGAACAACACACCCAGGGACACACAAGCCATTTTTCATTTCATGGGACCTTTTTTAAAAACTCGATTAGCACAAGATTTCTCTTTGGAAAGTCAGGCTCCGCATGCCTTAACATCTCAAATGTTTTTGCAAAAGGGAAAAAGATGTTTATATTTTCATACTTTTGTCCTCGTTTGTATTTGCATATTTTAGAAATAAAGATTTTCAACATTTTGTTCTCTTCGAAGTTTTTATTTTGAATTTCATTGGGATTTATTTGATTAACTGCAGTGCTTTCATCCATGAGTACCAGCTTTCTGTAACTGTGATCCTCTGAGTCAAAATGCCACATTGATATTGCCAATGACCAGTGATAGACTGTAACTAAGTACATTTACTGAAGTACTGTACTTCAATACAATTTTGAGATACTTTGAGTATTTCCATTTTCTGCTATTTTATACTTTTGGAGGCAAATGTGCTTTTTACTCTCCTACATTTATATGATAATACTAGTTACTCATTACTTTGCAGATTGCATACTGCATCAGAGCCAAAGTAGCACTTTTTAAAAGTATTTATTGGCAAACAAGTAAAAAAACCAAACTGATATTGATAAGCAACCAGCCAGATGTATGTGTAATTTACTTCTACTCGTACTTTTGATAGTGAAGTCCGTTTATTGCCAGAAAATTACTTTTTGATACTTGTGAATATTAAACATCAGATACTTTAAGACTTCTTCTTTAGAACCATCTGTATGGGTGATTTTCACTTTTACCCAAGTAATATTTAACACTGGTATCTGTATTTTTAATATATAAGTTTTGGGTACTTTCTACCTTACTGACAATGTCATGATTGAGCCACATAAAACACAGTTTCTTTTGTCAGTGTCATGACATGTTTCTAGTATCGGTTACATTCATTCAGTCACAGTGGACCACCAAACAATCCCCGTCCTTGTGTTAAGTAATGGTCCCAGTTCCACATCACGAGGTGTACAGTTTTTACATTTGGAAAAAAAGAAAAGAGAGCAGTGGTATTAGATTGGTATTATGGGTATCTCAGTGGAGACATCTCCACATGCCACAGAAGGGAAAGCGAAGATGTTTATAATATTAATGAGAATCATCAGTTTCATGGTCCTGATGCATGCTGACTCACTGTGCAGCCATCGTAAATGTTATTAGTAACACAGATGTTTTTGGTGCTACGTCAAGTGAAAAGGTCTGCTGTGAGAAAGGCTGCTTTAAAAAAAATCCCATACAAGTTCTGCATAGCTACATTATGATTTTTTTTTATTAACTTCAGTCAGTGAATGATGAGGGTGATGTTTCCTCATTCGCAGCAGCAGAGTAGCGTTAGTCGTGAGCCCACATGATTGGAGCGTCTGGCAGTCGTCATCGTAGCAGCACTGTGGGTACACGCTGATGATGTCATACCTGGGGAGACCACCACCTCTGTAATGCAAGAAATACAATCAACCGTTGTCACATGTTGTAAAGACAGAAAGACTTTTTGACAGTGCAGGAGGACATCGTCTCACCTGTGTGTGTCCAGATACTGTCGCAGCTGGCCGATTGTTTCTAAGAGGCACATTTTCAGTATGAAAGTATGATTCCCATCTTCTGACTTCACCTTGAGTGTGATAACATCTCGGGCAGACGCAGGCTGGTCAGTGTTGATCGCCTGCAGTCTGTAAGGTAGAGAATTTAAACACACTTCATATTTTAAAAATAACAGAGGCTGAGACTCCTTTACATCAGATCTGACTCGTGGTCCACATCACAAGCTCTGTGCGCTGGCTCTCCATGTTGACCTGCCCTATTTTTTCAGACCAGTGCATACAGTAATCCCCGTCAATCAGCCGCTGCGGTCACATCAGCCTTTTAATCAGCCTTTACATCATGTCATGTGTTCGTGAATCAAGTAATTCCTTTAACCCCTTTTAACCCTGTTTTTCCTTGTAACTTCTACATGGTTGATTATTATTTCTACATCATCACATGTACAGAGCATCTTGTATCTTACACTGAGAGACTTATTAAACCCAAAATGCAACATTTTCCTTTAGATCACATTGAAATATTTAGATTGGTGCATCGTAATTTCAGCCTGACATATTTTATCTCTTTATCTTCTACGATTTAAATGCACTATATGTAATTTCTGCCACTGGGGGTCCATCTTTCAAAACAAAACAAAAGATGTAAGTAGTGTGGGATCATGGGAGTTGATTGGCACCACCAATGCACAGTAAAAGTATCTCTTTTCCTCAAAAATATGTATATAATATATATATTTGACAGTTGGTTCCAGCTTCTAACAAAGTTTGTGAGCCATTACATGAGTTTGTGATGGCTGACCACCACTGG